>NC_133940.1:316974-633948 GCF_031877795.1 Strix aluco | reverse complement strand
TCTGAACAAGTGTTAGTGTTTTCTGCACAAAAGCGATTCTTGCGAAGCAATGTGAACACTTCTGCTTCCCAGGCACAGAGAAGGTGCTATCAGGGAATTCTCTGCCTGCCTTTCCCCAGTGCTCTGCAAGCTCTCCAGGACAACATAGAATCTGGGGCTCTGTGCTTTCTTTCCTTCTGAACAAGTGTTACTGTTTTCTGCACAAAAGCGATTCTGCGAAGCAATGTGAACAGGCACAGAGAAGGTGCTATCAGGGAATTCTCTGCCTGCCTTTCCCCAGTGCTCTGCAAGCTCTCCAGGACAACATAGAATCTGGGGCTCTGTGCTTTCTTTCCTTCTGAACAAGTGTTACTGTTTTCTGCACAAAAGCGATTCTGCGAAGCAATGTGAACAGGCACAGAGAAGGTGCTATCAGGGAATTCTCTGCCTGCCTTTCCCCAGTGCTCTGCAAGCTCTCCAGGACAACATAAAATCTGGGGCTCTGTGCTTTCTTTCCTTCTGAACAAGTGTTAGTGTTTTCTGCACAAAAGCGATTCTTGCAAAGCAATGTGAACACTTCTGCTTCCCAGGCACAGAGAAGGTGCTAGCAGGGAATTCTCTGCCTGCCTTTCCCCAGTGCTCTGCAAGCTCTCCAGGACAACATAGAATCTGGGGCTCTGTGCTTTCTTTCCTTCTGAACAAGTGTTACTGTTTTCTGCACAAAAGCGATTCTGCGAACCAATGTGAACAGGCACAGAGAAGGTGCTAGCAGGGAATTCTCTGCCTGCCTTTCCCCAGTGCTCTGCAAGCTCTCCAGGACAACATAGAATCTGGGGCTCTGTGCTTTCTTTCCTTCTGAACAAGTGTTAGTGTTTTCTGCACAAAAGCGATTCTTGCGAAGCAATGTGAACACTTCTGCTTCCCAGGCACAGAGAAGGTGCTAGCAGGGAATTCTCTGCCTGCCTTTCCCCAGTGCTCTGCAAGCTCTCCAGGACAACATAAAATCTGGGGCTCTGTGCTTTCTTTCCTTCTGAACAAGTGTTACTGTTTTCTGCACAAAAGCGATTCTGCGAAGCAATGTGAACACTTCTGCTTCCCAGGCACAGAGAAGGTGCTAGCAAGGAATTCTCTGCCTGCCTTTCCCCAGTGCTCTAAAAGCTCTCCAGGACAACATAAAATCTGGGGCTCTGTGGTTTCTTTTCTTCTGAACAAGTGTTACTGTTTTCTGCACAAAAGCGATTCTGCGAAGCAATGTGAACAGGCACAGAGAAGGTGCTATCAGGGAATTCTCTGCCTGCCTTTCCCCAGTGCTCTGCAAGCTCTCCAGGACAACATAGAATCTGGGGCTCTGTGCTTTCTTTCCTTCTGAACAAGTGTTACTGTTTTCTGCACAAAAGCGATTCTGCGAAGCAATGTGAACAGGCACAGAGAAGGTGCTATCAGGGAATTCTCTGCCTGCCTTTCCCCAGTACTCTGCAAGCTCTCCAGGACAACATAAAATCTGGGGCTCTGTGCTTTCTTTCCTTCTGAACAAGTGTTAGTGTTTTCTGCACAAAAGCGATTCTTGCGAAGCAATGTGAACACTTCTGCTTCCCAGGCACAGAGAAGGTGCTAGCAGGGAATTCTCTGCCTGCCTTTCCCCAGTGCTCTGCAAGCTCTCCAGGACAACATAGAATCTGGGGCTCTGTGCTTTCTTTCCTTCTGAACAAGTGTTAGTGTTTTCTGCACAAAAGCGATTCTTGCGAAGCAATGTGAACACTTCTGCTTCCCAGGGACAGAGAAGGTGCTAGCAAGGAATTCTCTGCCTGCCTTTCCCCAGTGCTCTGCAAGCTCTCCAGGACAACATAGAATCTGGGGCTCTGTGCTTTCTTTCCTTCTGAACAAGTGTTACTGTTTTCTGCACAAAAGCGATTCTGCGAAGCAATGTGAACACTTCTGCTTCCCAGGCACAGAGAAGGTGCTAGCAAGGAATTCTCTGAGTGCCTTTCCCCAGTGCTCTGCAAGCTCTCCAGGACAACATAAAATCTGGGGCTCTGTGCTTTCTTTCCTTCTGAACAAGTGTTAGTGTTTTCTGCACAAAAGCGATTCTTGCGAAGCAATGTGAACACTTCTGCTTCCCAGGCACAGAGAAGGTGCTAGCAGGGAATTCTCTGCCTGCCTTTCCCCAGTGCTCTGCAAGCTCTCCAGGACAACATAAAATCTGGGGCTCTGTGCTTTCTTTCCTTCTGAACAAGTGTTACTGTTTTCTGCACAAAAGCGATTCTGCGAAGCAATGTAAACAGGCACAGAGAAGGTGCTATCAGGGAATTCTCTGCCTGCCTTTCCCCAGTGCTCTGCAAGCTCTCCAGGACAACATAGAATCTGGGGCTCTGTGCTTTCTTTCCTTCTGAACAAGTGTTAGTGTTTTCTGCACAAAAGCGATTCTTGCGAAGCAATGTGAACACTTCTGCTTCCCAGGCACAGAGAAGGTGCTATCAGGGAATTCTCTGCCTGCCTTTCCCCAGTGCTCTGCAAGCTCTCCAGGACAACATAGAATCTGGGGCTCTGTGCTTTCTTTCCTTCTGAACAAGTGTTACTGGTTTCTGCACAAAAGCGATTCTGCGAAGCAATGTGAACAGGCACAGAGAAGGTGCTATCAGGGAATTCTCTGCCTGCCTTTCCCCAGTGCTCTGCAAGCTCTCCAGGACAACATAGAATCTGGGGCTCTGTGCTTTCTTTCCTTCTGAACAAGTGTTACTGTTTTCTGCACAAAAGCGATTCTGCGAAGCAATGTGAACAGGCACAGAGAAGGTGCTATCAGGGAATTCTCTGCCTGCCTTTCCCCAGTGCTCTGCAAGCTCTCCAGGACAACATAGAATCTGGGGCTCTGTGCTTTCTTTCCTTCTGAACAAGTGTTACTGTTTTCTGCACAAAAGCGATTCTTGCGAAGCAATGTGAACACTTCTGCTTCCCAGGGACAGAGAAGGTGCTAGCAAGGAATTCTCTGCCTGCCTTTCCCCAGTGCTCTGCAAGCTCTCCAGGACAACATAGAATCTGGGGCTCTGTGCTTTCTTTCCTTCTGAACAAGTGTTACTGTTTTCTGCACAAAAGCGATTCTGCGAAGCAATGTGAACACTTCTGCTTCCCAGGCACAGAGAAGGTGCTAGCAGGGAATTCTCTGCCTGCCTTTCCCCAGTGCTCTGCAAGCTCTCCAGGACAACATAGAATCTGGGGCTCTGTGCTTTCTTTCCTTCTGAACAAGTGTTACTGTTTTCTGCACAAAAGCGATTCTGCGAAGCAATGTGAACAGGCACAGAGAAGGTGCTATCAGGGAATTCTCTGCCTGCCTTTCCCCAGTGCTCTGCAAGCTCTCCAGGACAACATAAAATCTGGGGCTCTGTGCTTTCTTTCCTTCTGAACAAGTGTTAGTGTTTTCTGCACAAAAGCGATTCTTGCGAAGCAATGTGAACACTTCTGCTTCCCAGGGACAGAGAAGGTGCTAGCAAGGAATTCTCTGCCTGCCTTTCCCCAGTGCTCTGCAAGCTCTCCAGGACAACATAGAATCTGGGGCTCTGTGCTTTCTTTCCTTCTGAACAAGTGTTACTGTTTTCTGCACAAAAGCGATTCTGCGAAGCAATGTGAACACTTCTGCTTCCCAGGCACAGAGAAGGTGCTAGCAAGGAATTCTCTGCCTGCCTTTCCCCAGTGCTCTGCAAGCTCTCCGGGACTACATAGAATCTGGGGCTCTGTGCTTTCTTTCCTTCTGAACAAGTGTTAGTGTTTTCTGCACAAAAGCGATTCTGCGAAGCAATATGAACACTTCTGCTTCCCAGGCACAGAGAAGGTGCTAGCAAGGAATTCTCTGCCTGCCTTTCCCCAGTGCTCTAAAAGCTCTCCAGGACAACATAAAATCTGGGGCTCTGTGGTTTCTTTTCTTCTGAACAAGTGTTATTGTTTTCTGCACAAAAGCGATTCTGCGAAGCAATGTGAACAGGCACAGAGAAGGAGCTATCAGGGAATTCTCTGCCTGCCTTTCCCCAGTGCTCTGCAAGCTCTCCAGGACAACATAGAATCTGGGGCTCTGTGCTTTCTTTCGTTCTGAACAAGTGTTACTGTTTTCTGCACAAAAGCGATTCTGCGAAGCAATGTGAACAGGCACAGAGAAGGTGCTATCAGGGAATTCTCTGCCTGCCTTTCCCCAGTGCTCTGCAAGCTCTCCAGGACAACATAGAATCTGGGGCTCTGTGCTTTCTTTCCTTCTGAACAAGTGTTACTGTTTTCTGCACAAAAGCGATTCTGCGAAGCAATGTGAACAGGCACAGAGAAGGTGCTATCAGGGAATTCTCTGCCTGCCTTTCCCCAGTGCTCTGCAAGCTCTCCAGGACAACATAAAATCTGGGGCTCTGTGCTTTCTTTCCTTCTGAACAAGTGTTAGTGTTTTCTGCACAAAAGCGATTCTTGCGAAGCAATGTGAACACTTCTGCTTCCCAGGCACAGAGAAGGTGCTAGCAGGGAATTCTCTGCCTGCCTTTCCCCAGTGCTCTGCAAGCTCTCCAGGACAACATAGAATCTGGGGCTCTGTGCTTTCTTTCCTTCTGAACAAGTGTTACTGTTTTCTGCACAAAAGCGATTCTGCGAAGCAATGTGAACAGGCACAGAGAAGGTGCTATCAGGGAATTCTCTGCCTGCCTTTCCCCAGTGCTCTGCAAGCTCTCCAGGACAACATAGAATCTGGGGCTCTGTGCTTTCTTTCCTTCTGAACAAGTGTTACTGTTTTCTGCACAAAAGCGATTCTTGCGAAGCAATGTGAACACTTCTGCTTCCCAGGCACAGAGAAGGTGCTAGCAGGGAATTCTCTGCCTGCCTTTCCCCAGTGCTCTGCAAGCTCTCCAGGACAACATAGAATCTGAGGCTCTGTGCTTTCTTTCCTTCTGAACAAGTGTTACTGTTTTCTGCACAAAAGCGATTCTTGCGAAGCAATGTGAACACTTCTGCTTCCCAGGCACAGAGAAGGTGCTATCAGGGAATTCTCTGCCTGCCTTTCCCCAGTGCTCTGCAAGCTCTCCAGGACAACATAAAATCTGGGGCTCTGTGCTTTCTTTCCTTCTGAACAAGTGTTACTGTTTTCTGCACAAAAGCGATTCTTGCGAAGCAATGTGAACACTTCTGCTTCCCAGGCACAGAGAAGGTGCTAGCAGGGAATTCTCTGCCTGCCTTTCCCCAGTGCTCTGCAAGCTCTCCAGGACAACATAGAATCTGGGGCTCTGTGCTTTCTTTCCTTCTGAACAAGTGTTACTGTTTTCTGCACAAAAGCGATTCTGCGAAGCAATGTGAACAGGCACAGAGAAGGTGCTATCAGGGAATTCTCTGCCTGCCTTTCCCCAGTGCTGTGCAAGCTCTCCAGGACAACATAAAATCTGGGGCTCTGTGCTTTCTTTCCTTCTGAACAAGTGTTAGTGTTTTCTGCACAAAAGCGATTCTTGCAAAGCAATGTGAACACTTCTGCTTCCCAGGCACAGAGAAGGTGCTATCAGGGAATTCTCTGCCTGCCTTTCCCCAGTGCTCTGCAAGCTCTCCAGGACAACATAGAATCTGGGGCTCTGTGCTTTCTTTCCTTCTGAACAAGTGTTAGTGTTTTCTGCACAAAAGCGATTCTGCGAAGCAATGTGAACACTTCTGCTTCCCAGGCACAGAGAAGGTGCTAGCAAGGATTTCTCTGCCTGCCTTTCCCCAGTGCTCTGCAAGCTCTCCAGGACAACATAGAATCTGGGGCTCTGTGCTTTCTTTCCTTCTGAACAAGTGTTAGTGTTTTCTGCACAAAAGCGATTCTTGCAAAGCAATGTGAACACTTCTGCTTCCCAGGCACAGAGAAGGTGCTATCAGGGAATTCTCTGCCTGCCTTTCCCCAGTGCTCTGCAAGCTCTCCAGGACAACATAGAATCTGGGGCTCTGTGCTTTCTTTCCTTCTGAACAAGTGTTACTGTTTTCTGCACAAAAGCGATTCTTGCGAAGCAATGTGAACACTTCTGCTTCCCAGGCACAGAGAAGGTGCTATCAGGGAATTCTCTGCCTGCCTTTCCCCAGTGCTCTGCAAGCTCTCCAGGACAACATAAAATCTGGGGCTCTGTGCTTTCTTTCCTTCTGAACAAGTGTTACTGTTTTCTGCACAAAAGCGATTCTTGCGAAGCAATGTGAACACTTCTGCTTCCCAGGCACAGAGAAGGTGCTAGCAGGGAATTCTCTGCCTGCCTTTCCCCAGTGCTCTGCAAGCTCTCCAGGACAACATAGAATCTGGGGCTCTGTGCTTTCTTTCCTTCTGAACAAGTGTTACTGTTTTCTGCACAAAAGCGATTCTGCGAAGCAATGTGAACAGGCACAGAGAAGGTGCTATCAGGGAATTCTCTGCCTGCCTTTCCCCAGTGCTCTGCAAGCTCTCCAGGACAACATAGAATCTGGGGCTCTGTGCTTTCTTTCCTTCTGAACAAGTGTTAGTGTTTTCTGCACAAAAGCGATTCTTGCGAAGCAATGTGAACACTTCTGCTTCCCAGGGACAGAGAAGGTGCTATCAGGGAATTCTCTGCCTGCCTTTCCCCAGTGCTCTGCAAGCTCTCCAGGACAACATAGAATCTGGGGCTCTGTGCTTTCTTTCCTTCTGAACAAGTGTTACTGTTTTCTGCACAAAAGCGATTCTGCGAAGCAATGTGAACAGGCACAGAGAAGGTGCTATCAGGGAATTCTCTGCCTGCCTTTCCCCAGTGCTCTGCAAGCTCTCCAGGACAACATAAAATCTGGGGCTCTGTGCTTTCTTTCCTTCTGAACAAGTGTTACTGTTTTCTGCACAAAAGCGATTCTTGCGAAGCAATGTGAACACTTCTGCTTCCCAGGCACAGAGAAGGTGCTAGCAGGGAATTCTCTGCCTGCCTTTCCCCAGTGCTCTGCAAGCTCTCCAGGACAACATAGAATCTGGGGCTCTGTGCTTTCTTTCCTTCTGAACAAGTGTTAGTGTTTTCTGCACAAAAGCGATTCTTGCGAAGCAATGTGAACACTTCTGCTTCCCAGGGACAGAGAAGGTGCTAGCAAGGAATTCTCTGCCTGCCTTTCCCCAGTGCTCTGCAAGCTCTCCAGGACAACATAAAATCTGGGGCTCTGTGCTTTCTTTCCTTCTGAACAAGTGTTAGTGTTTTCTGCACAAAAGCGATTCTGCAAAGCAATGTGAACACTTCTGCTTCCCAGGCACAGAGAAGGTGCTAGAAAGGAATTCTCTGCCTGCCTTTCCCCAGTGCTCTAAAAGCTCTCCAGGACAACATAAAATCTGGGGCTCTGTGGTTTCTTTTCTTCTGAACAAGTGTTACTGTTTTCTGCACAAAAGCGATTCTGCGAAGCAATGTGAACAGGCACAGAGAAGGTGCTATCAGGGAATTCTCTGCCTGCCTTTCCCCAGTGCTCTGCAAGCTCTCCAGGACAACATAGAATCTGGGGCTCTGTGCTTTCTTTCCTTCTGAACAAGTGTTACTGTTTTCTGCACAAAAGCGATTCTGCGAAGCAATGTGAACAGGCACAGAGAAGGTGCTATCAGGGAATTCTCTGCCTGCCTTTCCCCAGTGCTCTGCAAGCTCTCCAGGACAACATAGAATCTGGGGCTCTGTGCTTTCTTTCCTTCTGAACAAGTGTTACTGTTTTCTGCACAAAAGCGATTCTGCGAAGCAATGTGAACAGGCACAGAGAAGGTGCTATCAGGGAATTCTCTGCCTGCCTTTCCCCAGTGCTCTGCAAGCTCTCCAGGACAACATAAAATCTGGGGCTCTGTGCTTTCTTTCCTTCTGAACAAGTGTTAGTGTTTTCTGCACAAAAGCGATTCTTGCGAAGCAATGTGAACACTTCTGCTTCCCAGGCACAGAGAAGGTGCTAGCAGGGAATTCTCTGCCTGCCTTTCCCCAGTGCTCTGCAAGCTCTCCAGGACAACATAGAATCTGGGGCTCTGTGCTTTCTTTCCTTCTGAACAAGTGTTACTGTTTTCTGCACAAAAGCGATTCTGCGAAGCAATGTGAACAGGCACAGAGAAGGTGCTATCAGGGAATTCTCTGCCTGCCTTTCCCCAGTGCTCTGCAAGCTCTCCAGGACAACATAGAATCTGGGGCTCTGTGCTTTCTTTCCTTCTGAACAAGTGTTAGTGTTTTCTGCACAAAAGCGATTCTTGCGAAGCAATGTGAACACTTCTGCTTCCCAGGGACAGAGAAGGTGCTATCAGGGAATTCTCTGCCTGCCTTTCCCCAGTGCTCTGCAAGCTCTCCAGGACAACATAGAATCTGGGGCTCTGTGCTTTCTTTCCTTCTGAACAAGTGTTACTGTTTTCTGCACAAAAGCGATTCTGCGAAGCAATGTGAACAGGCACAGAGAAGGTGCTATCAGGGAATTCTCTGCCTGCCTTTACCCAGTGCTCTGCAAGCTCTCCAGGACAACATAGAATCTGGGGCTCTGTGCTTTCTTTCCTTCTGAACAAGTGTTACTGTTTTCTGCACAAAAGCGATTCTTGCGAAGCAATGTGAACACTTCTGCTTCCCAGGCACAGAGAAGGTGCTAGCAGGGAATTCTCTGCCTGCCTTTCCCCAGTGCTCTGCAAGCTCTCCAGGACAACATAGAATCTGGGGCTCTGTGCTTTCTTTCCTTCTGAACAAGTGTTAGTGTTTTCTGCACAAAAGCGATTCTTGCGAAGCAATGTGAACACTTCTGCTTCCCAGGGACAGAGAAGGTGCTAGCAAGGAATTCTCTGCCTGCCTTTCCCCAGTGCTCTGCAAGCTCTCCAGGACAACATAAAATCTGGGGCTCTGTGCTTTCTTTCCTTCTGAACAAGTGTTAGTGTTTTCTGCACAAAAGCGATTCTGCAAAGCAATGTGAACACTTCTGCTTCCCAGGCACAGAGAAGGTGCTAGCAAGGAATTCTCTGCCTGCCTTTCCCCAGTGCTCTGCAAGCTCTCCAGGACAACATAGAATCTGGGGCTCTGTGCTTTCTTTCCTTCTGAACAAGTGTTACTGTTTTCTGCACAAAAGCGATTCTGCGAAGCAATGTGAACAGGCACAGAGAAGGTGCTATCAGGGAATTCTCTGCCTGCCTTTCCCCAGTGCTCTGCAAGCTCTCCAGGACAACATAGAATCTGGGGCTCTGTGCTTTCTTTCCTTCTGAACAAGTGTTACTGTTTTCTGCACAAAAGCGATTCTGCGAAGCAATGTGAACAGGCACAGAGAAGGTGCTATCAGGGAATTCTCTGCCTGCCTTTCCCCAGTGCTCTGCAAGCTCTCCAGGACAACATAGAATCTGGGGCTCTGTGCTTTCTTTCCTTCTGAACAAGTGTTACTGTTTTCTGCACAAAAGCGATTCTTGCGAAGCAATGTGAACACTTCTGCTTCCCAGGCACAGAGAAGGTGCTAGCAGGGAATTCTCTGCCTGCCTTTCCCCAGTGCTCTGCAAGCTCTCCAGGACAACATAGAATCTGGGGCTCTGTGCTTTCTTTCCTTCTGAACAAGTGTTACTGTTTTCTGCACAAAAGCGATTCTGCGAAGCAATGTGAACACTTCTGCTTCCCAGGCACAGAGAAGGTGCTAGCAGGGAATTCTCTGCCTGCCTTTCCCCAGTGCTCTGCAAGCTCTCCAGGACAACATAAAATCTGGGGCTCTGTGCTTTCTTTCCTTCTGAACAAGTGTTACTCTTTTCTGCACAAAAGCGATTCTGCGAACCAATGTGAACATTTCTGCTTCCCAGGCACAGAGAAGGTGCTAGAAAGGAATTCTCTGCCTGCCTTTCCCCAGTGCTCTGCAAGCTCTCCAGGACAACATAGAATCTGGGGCTCTGTGCTTTCTTTCCTTCTGAACAAGTGTTAGTGTTTTCTGCACAAAAGCGATTCTCCGAAGCAATGTGAACACTGCTGCTTCCCAGGCACGGAGAAGGTGCTAGCAGGGAATTCTCTGCCTGCCTTTCCCCAGTGCTCTAAAAGCTCTCCAGGACAACATAAAATCTGGGGCTCTGTGCTTTCTTTCCTTCTGAACAAGTGTTAGTGTTTTCTGCACAAAAGCGATTCTTGCGAAGCAATGTGAACACTTCTGCTTCCCAGGCACAGAGAAGGTGCTAGCAGGGAATTCTCTGCCTGCCTTTCCCCAGTGCTCTGCAAGCTCTCCAGGACAACATAGAATCTGGGGCTCTGTGCTTTCTTTCCTTCTGAACAAGTGTTAGTGTTTTCTGCACAAAAGCGATTCTTGCGAAGCAATGTGAACACTTCTGCTTCCCAGGCACAGAGAAGGTGCTAGCAGGGAATTCTCTGCCTGCCTTTCCCCAGTGCTCTGCAAGCTCTCCAGGACAACATAGAATCTGGGGCTCTGTGCTTTCTTTCCTTCTGAACAAGTGTTACTGTTTTCTGCACAAAAGCGATTCTGCGAAGCAATGTGAACAGGCACAGAGAAGGTGCTATCAGGGAATTCTCTGCCTGCCTTTCCCCAGTGCTCTGCAAGCTCTCCAGGACAACATAAAATCTGGGATCTGTGCTTTCTTTCGTTCTGAACAAGTGTTACTGTTTTCTGCACAAAAGCGATTCTGCGAAGCAATGTGAACACTTCTGCTTCCCAGGCACAGAGAAGGTGCTAGCAGGGAATTCTCTGCCTGCCTTTCCCCAGTGCTCTGCAAGCTCTCCAGGACAACATAGAATCTGGGGCTCTGTGCTTTCTTTCCTTCTGAACAAGTGTTACTGTTTTCTGCACAAAAGCGATTCTTGCGAAGCAATGTGAACACTTCTGCTTCCCAGGCACAGAGAAGGTGCTAGCAGGGAATTCTCTGCCTGCCTTTCCCCAGTGCTCTGCAAGCTCTCCAGGACAACATAAAATCTGGGGCTCTGTGCTTTCTTTCCTTCTGAACAAGTGTTACTGTTTTCTGCACAAAAGCGATTCTTGCGAAGCAATGTGAACACTTCTGCTTCCCAGGCACAGAGAAGGTGCTAGCAGGGAATTCTCTGCCTGCCTTTCCCCAGTGCTCTGCAAGCTCTTCAGGACAACATAAAATCTGGGGCTCTGTGCTTTCTTTCGTTCTGAACAACTGTAACTGTTTTCTGCACAAAAGCGATTCTTGCGAAGCAATGTGAACACATCTGCTTGCCAGGCACAGAGAAGGTGCTAGCAGGGAATTCTCTGCCTGCCTTTCCCCAGTGCTCTGCAAGCTCTCCAGGACAACATAAAATCTGGGGCTCTGTGCTTTCTTTCCGTCTGAACAAGTGTTACTGTTTTCTGCACAAAAACGATTCTGCGAAGCAATGTGAACACTTCTGCTTCCCAGGCACAGAGAAGGTGCTAGCAGGGAATTCTCTGCCTGCCTTTCCCCAGTGCTCTGCAAGCTCTGCAGGACAACATAGAAGCTGGGGCTCTGTGCTTTCTTTCCTTCTGAACAAGTGTTAGTGTTTTCTGCACAAAAGCGATTCTGCGAAGCAATGTGAACAGGCACAGAGAAGGTGCTATCAGGGAATTCTCTGCCTGCCTTTCCCCAGTGCTCTGCAAGCTCTCCAGGACAACATAAAATCTGGGGCTCTGTGCTTTCTTTCCTTCTGAACAAGTGTTAGTGTTTTCTGCACAAAAGCGATTCTTGCGAAGCAATGTGAACACTTCTGCTTCCCCGGCACAGAGAAGGTGCTAGCAGGGAATTCTCTGCCTGCCTTTCCCCAGTGCTCTAAAAGCTCTCCAGGACAACATAGAATCTGGGGCTCTGTGCTTTCTTTCGTTCTGAACAAGTGTTACTGTTTTCTGCACAAAAGCGATTCTGCGAAGCAATGTGAACAGGCACAGAGAAGGTGCTATCAGGGAATTCTCTGCCTGCCTTTCCCCAGTGCTCTGCAAGCTCTCCAGGACAACATAGAATCTGGGGCTCTGTGCTTTCTTTCCTTCTGAACAAGTGTTAGTGTTTTCTGCACAAAAGCGATTCTGCAAAGCAATGTGAACACTTCTGCTTCCCAGGCACAGAGAAGGTGCTAGCAGGGAATTCTCTGCCTGCCTTTCCCCAGTGCTCTGCAAGCTCTCCAGGGCAACATAAAATCTGGGGCTCTGTGCTTTCTTTCGTTCTGAACAAGTGTTACTGTTTTCTGCACAAAAGCGATTCTGCGAAGCAATGTGAACAGGCACAGAGAAGGTGCTATCAGGGAATTCTCTGCCTACCTTTCCCCAGTGCTCTGCAAGCTCTCCAGGACAACATAAAATCTGGGGTTCTGTGCTTTCTTTCCTTCTGAACAAGTGTTACTGTTTTCTGCACAAAAGCGATTCTGCGAAGCAATGTGAACAGGCACAGAGAAGGTGCTATCAGGGAATTCTCTGCCTGCCTTTCCCCAGTGCTCTGCAAGCTCTCCAGGACAACATAAAATCTGGGGCTCTGTGCTTTCTTTCCTTCTGAACAAGTGTTACTGTTTTCTGCACAAAAGCGATTCTGCGAAGCAATGTGAACACTTCTGCTTCCCAGGCACAGAGAAGGTGCTAGCAAGGAATTCTCTGCCTGCCTTTCCCCAGTGCTCTGCAAGCTCTCCAGGACTACATAAAATCTGGGGCTCTGTGCTTTCTTTCCTTCTGAACAAGTGTTACTGTTTTCTGCACAAAAGCGATTCTGCGAAGCAATGTGAACACTTCTGCTTCCCAGGCACAGAGAAGGTGCTAGCAAGGAATTCTCTGCCTGCCTTTCCCCAGTGCTCTGCAAGCTCTCCAGGACAACATAGAATCTGGGGCTCTGTGCTTTCTTTCCTTCTGAACAAGTGTTACTGTTTTCTGCACAAAAGCGATTCTGCGAAGCAATGTGAACACTTCTGCTTCCCAGGCACAGAGAAGGTGCTAGCAGGGAATTCTCTGCCTGCCTTTCCCCAGTGCTCTGCAAGCTCTCCAGGACAACATAGAATCTGGGGCTCTGTGCTTTCTTTCCTTCTGAACAAGTGTTACTGTTTTCTGCACAAAAGCGATTCTTGCGAAGCAATGTGAACACTTCTGCTTCCCAGGCACAGAGAAGGTGCTATCAGGGAATTCTCTGCCTGCCTTTCCCCAGTGCTCTGCAAGCTCTCCAGGACAACATAAATTCTGGGGCTCTGTGCTTTCTTTCCTTCTGAACAAGTGTTACTGTTTTCTGCACAAAAGCGATTCTTGCGAAGCAATGTGAACACTTCTGCTTCCCAGGCACAGAGAAGGTGCTAGCAGGGAATTCTCTGCCTGCCTTTCCCCAGTGCTCTGCAAGCTCTTCAGGACAACATAAAATCTGGGGCTCTGTGCTTTCTTTCCTTCTGAACAAGTGTTACTGTTTTCTGCACAAAAGCGATTCTTGCGAAGCAATGTGAACACATCTGCTTGCCAGGCACAGAGAAGGTGCTATCAGGGAATTCTCTGCCTGCCTTTCCCCAGTGCTCTGCAAGCTCTGCAGGACAACATAGAAGCTGGGGCTCTGTGCTTTCTTTCCTTCTGAACAAGTGTTAGTGTTTTCTGCACAAAAGCGATTCTGCGAAGCAATGTGAACAGGCACAGAGAAGGTGCTATCAGGGAATTCTCTGCCTGCCTTTCCCCAGTGCTCTGCAAGCTCTCCAGGACAACATAAAATCTGGGGCTCTGTGCTTTCTTTCCTTCTGAACAAGTGTTAGTGTTTTCTGCACAAAAGCGATTCTTGCGAAGCAATGTGAACACTTCTGCTTCCCCGGCACAGAGAAGGTGCTAGCAGGGAATTCTCTGCCTGCCTTTCCCCAGTGCTCTAAAAGCTCTCCAGGACAACATAGAATCTGGGGCTCTGTGCTTTCTTTCGTTCTGAACAAGTGTTACTGTTTTCTGCACAAAAGCGATTCTGCGAAGCAATGTGAACAGGCACAGAGAAGGTGCTATCAGGGAATTCTCTGCCTGCCTTTCCCCAGTGCTCTGCAAGCTCTCCAGGACAACATAGAATCTGGGGCTCTGTGCTTTCTTTCCTTCTGAACAAGTGTTAGTGTTTTCTGCACAAAAGCGATTCTGCAAAGCAATGTGAACACTTCTGCTTCCCAGGCACAGAGAAGGTGCTAGCAGGGAATTCTCTGCCTGCCTTTCCCCAGTGCTCTGCAAGCTCTCCAGGGCAACATAAAATCTGGGGCTCTGTGCTTTCTTTCGTTCTGAACAAGTGTTACTGTTTTCTGCACAAAAGCGATTCTGCGAAGCAATGTGAACAGGCACAGAGAAGGTGCTATCAGGGAATTCTCTGCCTACCTTTCCCCAGTGCTCTGCAAGCTCTCCAGGACAACATAAAATCTGGGGTTCTGTGCTTTCTTTCCTTCTGAACAAGTGTTACTGTTTTCTGCACAAAAGCGATTCTGCGAAGCAATGTGAACAGGCACAGAGAAGGTGCTATCAGGGAATTCTCTGCCTGCCTTTCCCCAGTGCTCTGCAAGCTCTCCAGGACAACATAAAATCTGGGGCTCTGTGCTTTCTTTCCTTCTGAACAAGTGTTACTCTTTTCTGCACAAAAGCGATTCTGCGAACCAATGTGAACATTTCTGCTTCCCAGGCACAGAGAAGGTGCTAGAAAGGAATTCTCTGCCTGCCTTTCCCCAGTGCTCTGCAAGCTCTCCAGGACAACATAGAATCTGGGGCTCTGTGCTTTCTTTCCTTCTGAACAAGTGTTAGTGTTTTCTGCACAAAAGCGATTCTCCGAAGCAATGTGAACACTGCTGCTTCCCAGGCACGGAGAAGGTGCTAGCAGGGAATTCTCTGCCTGCCTTTCCCCAGTGCTCTAAAAGCTCTCCAGGACAACATAAAATCTGGGGCTCTGTGCTTTCTTTCCTTCTGAACAAGTGTTAGTGTTTTCTGCACAAAAGCGATTCTTGCGAAGCAATGTGAACACTTCTGCTTCCCAGGCACAGAGAAGGTGCTAGCAGGGAATTCTCTGCCTGCCTTTCCCCAGTGCTCTGCAAGCTCTCCAGGACAACATAGAATCTGGGGCTCTGTGCTTTCTTTCCTTCTGAACAAGTGTTAGTGTTTTCTGCACAAAAGCGATTCTTGCGAAGCAATGTGAACACTTCTGCTTCCCAGGCACAGAGAAGGTGCTAGCAGGGAATTCTCTGCCTGCCTTTCCCCAGTGCTCTGCAAGCTCTCCAGGACAACATAGAATCTGGGGCTCTGTGCTTTCTTTCCTTCTGAACAAGTGTTACTGTTTTCTGCACAAAAGCGATTCTGCGAAGCAATGTGAACAGGCACAGAGAAGGTGCTATCAGGGAATTCTCTGCCTGCCTTTCCCCAGTGCTCTGCAAGCTCTCCAGGACAACATAAAATCTGGGATCTGTGCTTTCTTTCGTTCTGAACAAGTGTTACTGTTTTCTGCACAAAAGCGATTCTGCGAAGCAATGTGAACACTTCTGCTTCCCAGGCACAGAGAAGGTGCTAGCAGGGAATTCTCTGCCTGCCTTTCCCCAGTGCTCTGCAAGCTCTCCAGGACAACATAGAATCTGGGGCTCTGTGCTTTCTTTCCTTCTGAACAAGTGTTACTGTTTTCTGCACAAAAGCGATTCTTGCGAAGCAATGTGAACACTTCTGCTTCCCAGGCACAGAGAAGGTGCTAGCAGGGAATTCTCTGCCTGCCTTTCCCCAGTGCTCTGCAAGCTCTCCAGGACAACATAAAATCTGGGGCTCTGTGCTTTCTTTCCTTCTGAACAAGTGTTACTGTTTTCTGCACAAAAGCGATTCTTGCGAAGCAATGTGAACACTTCTGCTTCCCAGGCACAGAGAAGGTGCTAGCAGGGAATTCTCTGCCTGCCTTTCCCCAGTGCTCTGCAAGCTCTTCAGGACAACATAAAATCTGGGGCTCTGTGCTTTCTTTCGTTCTGAACAACTGTAACTGTTTTCTGCACAAAAGCGATTCTTGCGAAGCAATGTGAACACATCTGCTTGCCAGGCACAGAGAAGGTGCTAGCAGGGAATTCTCTGCCTGCCTTTCCCCAGTGCTCTGCAAGCTCTCCAGGACAACATAAAATCTGGGGCTCTGTGCTTTCTTTCCGTCTGAACAAGTGTTACTGTTTTCTGCACAAAAACGATTCTGCGAAGCAATGTGAACACTTCTGCTTCCCAGGCACAGAGAAGGTGCTAGCAGGGAATTCTCTGCCTGCCTTTCCCCAGTGCTCTGCAAGCTCTGCAGGACAACATAGAAGCTGGGGCTCTGTGCTTTCTTTCCTTCTGAACAAGTGTTAGTGTTTTCTGCACAAAAGCGATTCTGCGAAGCAATGTGAACAGGCACAGAGAAGGTGCTATCAGGGAATTCTCTGCCTGCCTTTCCCCAGTGCTCTGCAAGCTCTCCAGGACAACATAAAATCTGGGGCTCTGTGCTTTCTTTCCTTCTGAACAAGTGTTAGTGTTTTCTGCACAAAAGCGATTCTTGCGAAGCAATGTGAACACTTCTGCTTCCCCGGCACAGAGAAGGTGCTAGCAGGGAATTCTCTGCCTGCCTTTCCCCAGTGCTCTAAAAGCTCTCCAGGACAACATAGAATCTGGGGCTCTGTGCTTTCTTTCGTTCTGAACAAGTGTTACTGTTTTCTGCACAAAAGCGATTCTGCGAAGCAATGTGAACAGGCACAGAGAAGGTGCTATCAGGGAATTCTCTGCCTGCCTTTCCCCAGTGCTCTGCAAGCTCTCCAGGACAACATAGAATCTGGGGCTCTGTGCTTTCTTTCCTTCTGAACAAGTGTTAGTGTTTTCTGCACAAAAGCGATTCTGCAAAGCAATGTGAACACTTCTGCTTCCCAGGCACAGAGAAGGTGCTAGCAGGGAATTCTCTGCCTGCCTTTCCCCAGTGCTCTGCAAGCTCTCCAGGGCAACATAAAATCTGGGGCTCTGTGCTTTCTTTCGTTCTGAACAAGTGTTACTGTTTTCTGCACAAAAGCGATTCTGCGAAGCAATGTGAACAGGCACAGAGAAGGTGCTATCAGGGAATTCTCTGCCTACCTTTCCCCAGTGCTCTGCAAGCTCTCCAGGACAACATAAAATCTGGGGTTCTGTGCTTTCTTTCCTTCTGAACAAGTGTTACTGTTTTCTGCACAAAAGCGATTCTGCGAAGCAATGTGAACAGGCACAGAGAAGGTGCTATCAGGGAATTCTCTGCCTGCCTTTCCCCAGTGCTCTGCAAGCTCTCCAGGACAACATAAAATCTGGGGCTCTGTGCTTTCTTTCCTTCTGAACAAGTGTTACTGTTTTCTGCACAAAAGCGATTCTGCGAAGCAATGTGAACACTTCTGCTTCCCAGGCACAGAGAAGGTGCTAGCAAGGAATTCTCTGCCTGCCTTTCCCCAGTGCTCTGCAAGCTCTCCAGGACTACATAAAATCTGGGGCTCTGTGCTTTCTTTCCTTCTGAACAAGTGTTACTGTTTTCTGCACAAAAGCGATTCTGCGAAGCAATGTGAACACTTCTGCTTCCCAGGCACAGAGAAGGTGCTAGCAAGGAATTCTCTGCCTGCCTTTCCCCAGTGCTCTGCAAGCTCTCCAGGACAACATAGAATCTGGGGCTCTGTGCTTTCTTTCCTTCTGAACAAGTGTTACTGTTTTCTGCACAAAAGCGATTCTGCGAAGCAATGTGAACACTTCTGCTTCCCAGGCACAGAGAAGGTGCTAGCAGGGAATTCTCTGCCTGCCTTTCCCCAGTGCTCTGCAAGCTCTCCAGGACAACATAGAATCTGGGGCTCTGTGCTTTCTTTCCTTCTGAACAAGTGTTACTGTTTTCTGCACAAAAGCGATTCTTGCGAAGCAATGTGAACACTTCTGCTTCCCAGGCACAGAGAAGGTGCTATCAGGGAATTCTCTGCCTGCCTTTCCCCAGTGCTCTGCAAGCTCTCCAGGACAACATAAATTCTGGGGCTCTGTGCTTTCTTTCCTTCTGAACAAGTGTTACTGTTTTCTGCACAAAAGCGATTCTTGCGAAGCAATGTGAACACTTCTGCTTCCCAGGCACAGAGAAGGTGCTAGCAGGGAATTCTCTGCCTGCCTTTCCCCAGTGCTCTGCAAGCTCTTCAGGACAACATAAAATCTGGGGCTCTGTGCTTTCTTTCCTTCTGAACAAGTGTTACTGTTTTCTGCACAAAAGCGATTCTTGCGAAGCAATGTGAACACATCTGCTTGCCAGGCACAGAGAAGGTGCTATCAGGGAATTCTCTGCCTGCCTTTCCCCAGTGCTCTGCAAGCTCTGCAGGACAACATAGAAGCTGGGGCTCTGTGCTTTCTTTCCTTCTGAACAAGTGTTAGTGTTTTCTGCACAAAAGCGATTCTGCGAAGCAATGTGAACAGGCACAGAGAAGGTGCTATCAGGGAATTCTCTGCCTGCCTTTCCCCAGTGCTCTGCAAGCTCTCCAGGACAACATAAAATCTGGGGCTCTGTGCTTTCTTTCCTTCTGAACAAGTGTTAGTGTTTTCTGCACAAAAGCGATTCTTGCGAAGCAATGTGAACACTTCTGCTTCCCCGGCACAGAGAAGGTGCTAGCAGGGAATTCTCTGCCTGCCTTTCCCCAGTGCTCTAAAAGCTCTCCAGGACAACATAGAATCTGGGGCTCTGTGCTTTCTTTCGTTCTGAACAAGTGTTACTGTTTTCTGCACAAAAGCGATTCTGCGAAGCAATGTGAACAGGCACAGAGAAGGTGCTATCAGGGAATTCTCTGCCTGCCTTTCCCCAGTGCTCTGCAAGCTCTCCAGGACAACATAGAATCTGGGGCTCTGTGCTTTCTTTCCTTCTGAACAAGTGTTAGTGTTTTCTGCACAAAAGCGATTCTGCAAAGCAATGTGAACACTTCTGCTTCCCAGGCACAGAGAAGGTGCTAGCAGGGAATTCTCTGCCTGCCTTTCCCCAGTGCTCTGCAAGCTCTCCAGGGCAACATAAAATCTGGGGCTCTGTGCTTTCTTTCGTTCTGAACAAGTGTTACTGTTTTCTGCACAAAAGCGATTCTGCGAAGCAATGTGAACAGGCACAGAGAAGGTGCTATCAGGGAATTCTCTGCCTACCTTTCCCCAGTGCTCTGCAAGCTCTCCAGGACAACATAAAATCTGGGGTTCTGTGCTTTCTTTCCTTCTGAACAAGTGTTACTGTTTTCTGCACAAAAGCGATTCTGCGAAGCAATGTGAACAGGCACAGAGAAGGTGCTATCAGGGAATTCTCTGCCTGCCTTTCCCCAGTGCTCTGCAAGCTCTCCAGGACAACATAAAATCTGGGGCTCTGTGCTTTCTTTCCTTCTGAACAAGTGTTACTGTTTTCTGCACAAAAGCGATTCTGCGAAGCAATGTGAACACTTCTGCTTCCCAGGCACAGAGAAGGTGCTAGCAAGGAATTCTCTGCCTGCCTTTCCCCAGTGCTCTGCAAGCTCTCCAGGACTACATAAAATCTGGGGCTCTGTGCTTTCTTTCCTTCTGAACAAGTGTTACTGTTTTCTGCACAAAAGCGATTCTGCGAAGCAATGTGAACACTTCTGCTTCCCAGGCACAGAGAAGGTGCTAGCAAGGAATTCTCTGCCTGCCTTTCCCCAGTGCTCTGCAAGCTCTCCAGGACAACATAGAATCTGGGGCTCTGTGCTTTCTTTCCTTCTGAACAAGTGTTACTGTTTTCTGCACAAAAGCGATTCTGCGAAGCAATGTGAACACTTCTGCTTCCCAGGCACAGAGAAGGTGCTAGCAGGGAATTCTCTGCCTGCCTTTCCCCAGTGCTCTGCAAGCTCTCCAGGACAACATAGAATCTGGGGCTCTGTGCTTTCTTTCCTTCTGAACAAGTGTTACTGTTTTCTGCACAAAAGCGATTCTTGCGAAGCAATGTGAACACTTCTGCTTCCCAGGCACAGAGAAGGTGCTATCAGGGAATTCTCTGCCTGCCTTTCCCCAGTGCTCTGCAAGCTCTCCAGGACAACATAAATTCTGGGGCTCTGTGCTTTCTTTCCTTCTGAACAAGTGTTACTGTTTTCTGCACAAAAGCGATTCTTGCGAAGCAATGTGAACACTTCTGCTTCCCAGGCACAGAGAAGGTGCTAGCAGGGAATTCTCTGCCTGCCTTTCCCCAGTGCTCTGCAAGCTCTTCAGGACAACATAAAATCTGGGGCTCTGTGCTTTCTTTCCTTCTGAACAACTGTAACTGTTTTCTGCACAAAAGCGATTCTGCGAACCAATGTGAACATTTCTGCTTCCCAGGCACAGAGAAGGTGCTAGAAAGGAATTCTCTGCCTGCCTTTCCCCAGTGCTCTGCAAGCTCTCCAGGACAACATAGAATCTGGGGCTCTGTGCTTTCTTTCCTTCTGAACAAGTGTTAGTGTTTTCTGCACAAAAGCGATTCTCCGAAGCAATGTGAACACTGCTGCTTCCCAGGCACGGAGAAGGTGCTAGCAGGGAATTCTCTGCCTGCCTTTCCCCAGTGCTCTAAAAGCTCTCCAGGACAACATAAAATCTGGGGCTCTGTGCTTTCTTTCCTTCTGAACAAGTGTTAGTGTTTTCTGCACAAAAGCGATTCTTGCGAAGCAATGTGAACACTTCTGCTTCCCAGGCACAGAGAAGGTGCTAGCAGGGAATTCTCTGCCTGCCTTTCCCCAGTGCTCTGCAAGCTCTCCAGGACAACATAGAATCTGGGGCTCTGTGCTTTCTTTCCTTCTGAACAAGTGTTAGTGTTTTCTGCACAAAAGCGATTCTTGCGAAGCAATGTGAACACTTCTGCTTCCCAGGCACAGAGAAGGTGCTAGCAGGGAATTCTCTGCCTGCCTTTCCCCAGTGCTCTGCAAGCTCTCCAGGACAACATAGAATCTGGGGCTCTGTGCTTTCTTTCCTTCTGAACAAGTGTTACTGTTTTCTGCACAAAAGCGATTCTGCGAAGCAATGTGAACAGGCACAGAGAAGGTGCTATCAGGGAATTCTCTGCCTGCCTTTCCCCAGTGCTCTGCAAGCTCTCCAGGACAACATAAAATCTGGGATCTGTGCTTTCTTTCGTTCTGAACAAGTGTTACTGTTTTCTGCACAAAAGCGATTCTGCGAAGCAATGTGAACACTTCTGCTTCCCAGGCACAGAGAAGGTGCTAGCAGGGAATTCTCTGCCTGCCTTTCCCCAGTGCTCTGCAAGCTCTCCAGGACAACATAGAATCTGGGGCTCTGTGCTTTCTTTCCTTCTGAACAAGTGTTACTGTTTTCTGCACAAAAGCGATTCTTGCGAAGCAATGTGAACACTTCTGCTTCCCAGGCACAGAGAAGGTGCTAGCAGGGAATTCTCTGCCTGCCTTTCCCCAGTGCTCTGCAAGCTCTCCAGGACAACATAAAATCTGGGGCTCTGTGCTTTCTTTCCTTCTGAACAAGTGTTACTGTTTTCTGCACAAAAGCGATTCTTGCGAAGCAATGTGAACACTTCTGCTTCCCAGGCACAGAGAAGGTGCTAGCAGGGAATTCTCTGCCTGCCTTTCCCCAGTGCTCTGCAAGCTCTTCAGGACAACATAAAATCTGGGGCTCTGTGCTTTCTTTCGTTCTGAACAACTGTAACTGTTTTCTGCACAAAAGCGATTCTTGCGAAGCAATGTGAACACATCTGCTTGCCAGGCACAGAGAAGGTGCTAGCAGGGAATTCTCTGCCTGCCTTTCCCCAGTGCTCTGCAAGCTCTCCAGGACAACATAAAATCTGGGGCTCTGTGCTTTCTTTCCGTCTGAACAAGTGTTACTGTTTTCTGCACAAAAACGATTCTGCGAAGCAATGTGAACACTTCTGCTTCCCAGGCACAGAGAAGGTGCTAGCAGGGAATTCTCTGCCTGCCTTTCCCCAGTGCTCTGCAAGCTCTGCAGGACAACATAGAAGCTGGGGCTCTGTGCTTTCTTTCCTTCTGAACAAGTGTTAGTGTTTTCTGCACAAAAGCGATTCTGCGAAGCAATGTGAACAGGCACAGAGAAGGTGCTATCAGGGAATTCTCTGCCTGCCTTTCCCCAGTGCTCTGCAAGCTCTCCAGGACAACATAAAATCTGGGGCTCTGTGCTTTCTTTCCTTCTGAACAAGTGTTAGTGTTTTCTGCACAAAAGCGATTCTTGCGAAGCAATGTGAACACTTCTGCTTCCCCGGCACAGAGAAGGTGCTAGCAGGGAATTCTCTGCCTGCCTTTCCCCAGTGCTCTAAAAGCTCTCCAGGACAACATAGAATCTGGGGCTCTGTGCTTTCTTTCGTTCTGAACAAGTGTTACTGTTTTCTGCACAAAAGCGATTCTGCGAAGCAATGTGAACAGGCACAGAGAAGGTGCTATCAGGGAATTCTCTGCCTGCCTTTCCCCAGTGCTCTGCAAGCTCTCCAGGACAACATAGAATCTGGGGCTCTGTGCTTTCTTTCCTTCTGAACAAGTGTTAGTGTTTTCTGCACAAAAGCGATTCTGCAAAGCAATGTGAACACTTCTGCTTCCCAGGCACAGAGAAGGTGCTAGCAGGGAATTCTCTGCCTGCCTTTCCCCAGTGCTCTGCAAGCTCTCCAGGGCAACATAAAATCTGGGGCTCTGTGCTTTCTTTCGTTCTGAACAAGTGTTACTGTTTTCTGCACAAAAGCGATTCTGCGAAGCAATGTGAACAGGCACAGAGAAGGTGCTATCAGGGAATTCTCTGCCTACCTTTCCCCAGTGCTCTGCAAGCTCTCCAGGACAACATAAAATCTGGGGTTCTGTGCTTTCTTTCCTTCTGAACAAGTGTTACTGTTTTCTGCACAAAAGCGATTCTGCGAAGCAATGTGAACAGGCACAGAGAAGGTGCTATCAGGGAATTCTCTGCCTGCCTTTCCCCAGTGCTCTGCAAGCTCTCCAGGACAACATAAAATCTGGGGCTCTGTGCTTTCTTTCCTTCTGAACAAGTGTTACTGTTTTCTGCACAAAAGCGATTCTGCGAAGCAATGTGAACACTTCTGCTTCCCAGGCACAGAGAAGGTGCTAGCAAGGAATTCTCTGCCTGCCTTTCCCCAGTGCTCTGCAAGCTCTCCAGGACTACATAAAATCTGGGGCTCTGTGCTTTCTTTCCTTCTGAACAAGTGTTACTGTTTTCTGCACAAAAGCGATTCTTGCGAAGCTATGTGAACACTTCTGCTTCCCAGGCACACAGAAGGTGCTAGCAAGGAATTCTCTGCCTGCCTTTCCCCAGTGCTCTGCAAGCTCTCCAGGACAACATAGAATCTGGGGCTCTGTGCTTTCTTTCCTTCTGAACAAGTGTTACTGTTTTCTGCACAAAAGCGATTCTGCGAAGCAATGTGAACAGGCACAGAGAAGGTGCTAGCAGGGAATTCTCTGCCTGCCTTTCCCCAGTGCTCTGCAAGCTCTCCAGGACAACATAAAATCTGGGGCTCTGTGCTTTCTTTCGTTCTGAACAAGTGTTACTGTTTTCTGCACAAAAGCGATTCTTGCGAAGCAATGTGAACACTTCTGCTTCCCAGGCACAGAGAAGGTGCTAGCAGGGAATTCTCTGCCTGCCTTTCCCCAGTGCTCTGCAAGCTCTCCAGGACAACATAGAATCTGGGGCTCTGTGCTTTCTTTCCTTCTGAACAAGTGTTACTGTTTTCTGCACAAAAGCGATTCTTGCGAAGCAATGTGAACACTTCTGCTTCCCAGGCACAGAGAAGGTGCTATCAGGGAATTCTCTGCCTGCCTTTCCCCAGTGCTCTGCAAGCTCTCCAGGACAACATAAAATCTGGGGCTCTGTGCTTTCTTTCCTTCTGAACAAGTGTTACTGTTTTCTGCACAAAAGCGATTCTTGCGAAGCAATGTGAACACTTCTGCTTCCCAGGCACAGAGAAGGTGCTAGCAGGGAATTCTCTGCCTGCCTTTCCCCAGTGCTCTGCAAGCTCTTCAGGACAACATAAAATCTGGGGCTCTGTGCTTTCTTTCGTTCTGAACAACTGTAACTGTTTTCTGCACAAAAGCGATTCTTGCGAAGCAATGTGAACACATCTGCTTGCCAGGCACAGAGAAGGTGCTAGCAGGGAATTCTCTGCCTGCCTTTCCCCAGTGCTCTGCAAGCTCTCCAGGACAACATAAAATCTGGGGCTCTGTGCTTTCTTTCCGTCTGAACAAGTGTTACTGTTTTCTGCACAAAAGCGATTCTGCGAAGCAATGTGAACAGGCACAGAGAAGGTGCTATCAGGGAATTCTCTGCCTGCCTTTCCCCAGTGCTCTGCAAGCTCTTCAGGACAAGATAGAATCTGGGGCTCTGTGCTTTCTTTCCTTCTGAACAAGTGTTAGTGTTTTCTGCACAAAAGCGATTCTGCAAAGCAATGTGAACACTTCTGCTTCCCAGGCACAGAGAAGGTGCTAGCAGGGAATTCTCTGCCTGCCTTTCCCCAGTGCTCTGCAAGCTCTCCAGGACAACATAAAATCTGGGGCTCTGTGCTTTCTTTCCTTCTGAACAAGTGTTACTCTTTTCTGCACAAAAGCGATTCTGCGAACCAATGTGAACATTTCTGGTTCCCAGGCACAGAGAAGGTGCTAGAAAGGAATTCTCTGCCTGCCTTTCCCCAGTGCTCTGCAAGCTCTCCAGGACAACATAGAATCTGGGGCTCTGTGCTTTCTTTCCTTCTGAACAAGTGTTACTGTTTTCTGCACAAAAGCGATTTTCCGAAGCAATGTGAACACTGCTGCTTCCCAGGCACGGAGAAGGTGCTAGCAAGGAATTCTCTGCCTGCCTTTCCCCAGTGCTCTAAAAGCTCTCCAGGACAACATAAAATCTGGGGCTCTGTGCTTTCTTTCCTTCTGAACAAGTGTTAGTGTTTTCTGCACAAAAGCGATTCTTGCGAAGCAATGTGAACACTTCTGCTTCCCAGGCACAGAGAAGGTGCTAGCAGGGAATTCTCTGCCTGCCTTTCCCCAGTGCTCTGCAAGCTCTTCAGGACAACATAAATTCTGGGGCTCTGTGCTTTCTTTCGTTCTGAACAACTGTAACTGTTTTCTGCACAAAAGCGATTCTTGCGAAGCAATGTGAACACATCTGCTTGCCAGGCACAGAGAAGGTGCTAGCAGGGAATTCTCTGCCTGCCTTTCCCCAGTGCTCTGCAAGCTCTCCAGGACAACATAAAATCTGGGGCTCTGTGCTTTCTTTCCGTCTGAACAAGTGTTACTGTTTTCTGCACAAAAACGATTCTGCGAAGCAATGTGAACACTTCTGCTTCCCAGGCACAGAGAAGGTGCTAGCAGGGAATTCTCTGCCTGCCTTTCCCCAGTGCTCTGCAAGCTCTGCAGGACAACATAGAAGCTGGGGCTCTGTGCTTTCTTTCCTTCTGAACAAGTGTTAGTGTTTTCTGCACAAAAGCGATTCTGCGAAGCAATGTGAACAGGCACAGAGAAGGTGCTATCAGGGAATTCTCTGCCTGCCTTTCCCCAGTGCTCTGCAAGCTCTCCAGGACAACATAAAATCTGGGGCTCTGTGCTTTCTTTCCTTCTGAACAAGTGTTAGTGTTTTCTGCACAAAAGCGATTCTTGCGAAGCAATGTGAACACTTCTGCTTCCCCGGCACAGAGAAGGTGCTAGCAGGGAATTCTCTGCCTGCCTTTCCCCAGTGCTCTAAAAGCTCTCCAGGACAACATAGAATCTGGGGCTCTGTGCTTTCTTTCGTTCTGAACAAGTGTTACTGTTTTCTGCACAAAAGCGATTCTGCGAAGCAATGTGAACAGGCACAGAGAAGGTGCTATCAGGGAATTCTCTGCCTGCCTTTCCCCAGTGCTCTGCAAGCTCTCCAGGACAACATAGAATCTGGGGCTCTGTGCTTTCTTTCCTTCTGAACAAGTGTTAGTGTTTTCTGCACAAAAGCGATTCTGCAAAGCAATGTGAACACTTCTGCTTCCCAGGCACAGAGAAGGTGCTAGCAGGGAATTCTCTGCCTGCCTTTCCCCAGTGCTCTGCAAGCTCTCCAGGGCAACATAAAATCTGGGGCTCTGTGCTTTCTTTCGTTCTGAACAAGTGTTACTGTTTTCTGCACAAAAGCGATTCTGCGAAGCAATGTGAACAGGCACAGAGAAGGTGCTATCAGGGAATTCTCTGCCTACCTTTCCCCAGTGCTCTGCAAGCTCTCCAGGACAACATAAAATCTGGGGTTCTGTGCTTTCTTTCCTTCTGAACAAGTGTTACTGTTTTCTGCACAAAAGCGATTCTGCGAAGCAATGTGAACAGGCACAGAGAAGGTGCTATCAGGGAATTCTCTGCCTGCCTTTCCCCAGTGCTCTGCAAGCTCTCCAGGACAACATAAAATCTGGGGCTCTGTGCTTTCTTTCCTTCTGAACAAGTGTTACTGTTTTCTGCACAAAAGCGATTCTGCGAAGCAATGTGAACACTTCTGCTTCCCAGGCACAGAGAAGGTGCTAGCAAGGAATTCTCTGCCTGCCTTTCCCCAGTGCTCTGCAAGCTCTCCAGGACTACATAAAATCTGGGGCTCTGTGCTTTCTTTCCTTCTGAACAAGTGTTACTGTTTTCTGCACAAAAGCGATTCTTGCGAAGCTATGTGAACACTTCTGCTTCCCAGGCACACAGAAGGTGCTAGCAAGGAATTCTCTGCCTGCCTTTCCCCAGTGCTCTGCAAGCTCTCCAGGACAACATAGAATCTGGGGCTCTGTGCTTTCTTTCCTTCTGAACAAGTGTTACTGTTTTCTGCACAAAAGCGATTCTGCGAAGCAATGTGAACAGGCACAGAGAAGGTGCTAGCAGGGAATTCTCTGCCTGCCTTTCCCCAGTGCTCTGCAAGCTCTCCAGGACAACATAAAATCTGGGGCTCTGTGCTTTCTTTCGTTCTGAACAAGTGTTACTGTTTTCTGCACAAAAGCGATTCTTGCGAAGCAATGTGAACACTTCTGCTTCCCAGGCACAGAGAAGGTGCTAGCAGGGAATTCTCTGCCTGCCTTTCCCCAGTGCTCTGCAAGCTCTCCAGGACAACATAGAATCTGGGGCTCTGTGCTTTCTTTCCTTCTGAACAAGTGTTACTGTTTTCTGCACAAAAGCGATTCTTGCGAAGCAATGTGAACACTTCTGCTTCCCAGGCACAGAGAAGGTGCTATCAGGGAATTCTCTGCCTGCCTTTCCCCAGTGCTCTGCAAGCTCTCCAGGACAACATAAAATCTGGGGCTCTGTGCTTTCTTTCCTTCTGAACAAGTGTTACTGTTTTCTGCACAAAAGCGATTCTTGCGAAGCAATGTGAACACTTCTGCTTCCCAGGCACAGAGAAGGTGCTAGCAGGGAATTCTCTGCCTGCCTTTCCCCAGTGCTCTGCAAGCTCTTCAGGACAACATAAAATCTGGGGCTCTGTGCTTTCTTTCGTTCTGAACAACTGTAACTGTTTTCTGCACAAAAGCGATTCTTGCGAAGCAATGTGAACACATCTGCTTGCCAGGCACAGAGAAGGTGCTAGCAGGGAATTCTCTGCCTGCCTTTCCCCAGTGCTCTGCAAGCTCTCCAGGACAACATAAAATCTGGGGCTCTGTGCTTTCTTTCCGTCTGAACAAGTGTTACTGTTTTCTGCACAAAAGCGATTCTGCGAAGCAATGTGAACAGGCACAGAGAAGGTGCTATCAGGGAATTCTCTGCCTGCCTTTCCCCAGTGCTCTGCAAGCTCTTCAGGACAAGATAGAATCTGGGGCTCTGTGCTTTCTTTCCTTCTGAACAAGTGTTAGTGTTTTCTGCACAAAAGCGATTCTGCAAAGCAATGTGAACACTTCTGCTTCCCAGGCACAGAGAAGGTGCTAGCAGGGAATTCTCTGCCTGCCTTTCCCCAGTGCTCTGCAAGCTCTCCAGGACAACATAAAATCTGGGGCTCTGTGCTTTCTTTCCTTCTGAACAAGTGTTACTCTTTTCTGCACAAAAGCGATTCTGCGAACCAATGTGAACATTTCTGGTTCCCAGGCACAGAGAAGGTGCTAGAAAGGAATTCTCTGCCTGCCTTTCCCCAGTGCTCTGCAAGCTCTCCAGGACAACATAGAATCTGGGGCTCTGTGCTTTCTTTCCTTCTGAACAAGTGTTACTGTTTTCTGCACAAAAGCGATTTTCCGAAGCAATGTGAACACTGCTGCTTCCCAGGCACGGAGAAGGTGCTAGCAAGGAATTCTCTGCCTGCCTTTCCCCAGTGCTCTAAAAGCTCTCCAGGACAACATAAAATCTGGGGCTCTGTGCTTTCTTTCCTTCTGAACAAGTGTTAGTGTTTTCTGCACAAAAGCGATTCTTGCGAAGCAATGTGAACACTTCTGCTTCCCAGGCACAGAGAAGGTGCTAGCAGGGAATTCTCTGCCTGCCTTTCCCCAGTGCTCTGCAAGCTCTTCAGGACAACATAAATTCTGGGGCTCTGTGCTTTCTTTCGTTCTGAACAACTGTAACTGTTTTCTGCACAAAAGCGATTCTTGCGAAGCAATGTGAACACATCTGCTTGCCAGGCACAGAGAAGGTGCTAGCAGGGAATTCTCTGCCTGCCTTTCCCCAGTGCTCTGCAAGCTCTCCAGGACAACATAAAATCTGGGGCTCTGTGCTTTCTTTCCGTCTGAACAAGTGTTACTGTTTTCTGCACAAAAACGATTCTGCGAAGCAATGTGAACACTTCTGCTTCCCAGGCACAGAGAAGGTGCTAGCAGGGAATTCTCTGCCTGCCTTTCCCCAGTGCTCTGCAAGCTCTGCAGGACAACATAGAAGCTGGGGCTCTGTGCTTTCTTTCCTTCTGAACAAGTGTTAGTGTTTTCTGCACAAAAGCGATTCTGCGAAGCAATGTGAACAGGCACAGAGAAGGTGCTATCAGGGAATTCTCTGCCTGCCTTTCCCCAGTGCTCTGCAAGCTCTCCAGGACAACATAAAATCTGGGGCTCTGTGCTTTCTTTCCTTCTGAACAAGTGTTAGTGTTTTCTGCACAAAAGCGATTCTTGCGAAGCAATGTGAACACTTCTGCTTCCCCGGCACAGAGAAGGTGCTAGCAGGGAATTCTCTGCCTGCCTTTCCCCAGTGCTCTAAAAGCTCTCCAGGACAACATAGAATCTGGGGCTCTGTGCTTTCTTTCGTTCTGAACAAGTGTTACTGTTTTCTGCACAAAAGCGATTCTGCGAAGCAATGTGAACAGGCACAGAGAAGGTGCTATCAGGGAATTCTCTGCCTGCCTTTCCCCAGTGCTCTGCAAGCTCTCCAGGACAACATAGAATCTGGGGCTCTGTGCTTTCTTTCCTTCTGAACAAGTGTTAGTGTTTTCTGCACAAAAGCGATTCTGCAAAGCAATGTGAACACTTCTGCTTCCCAGGCACAGAGAAGGTGCTAGCAGGGAATTCTCTGCCTGCCTTTCCCCAGTGCTCTGCAAGCTCTCCAGGGCAACATAAAATCTGGGGCTCTGTGCTTTCTTTCGTTCTGAACAAGTGTTACTGTTTTCTGCACAAAAGCGATTCTGCGAAGCAATGTGAACAGGCACAGAGAAGGTGCTATCAGGGAATTCTCTGCCTACCTTTCCCCAGTGCTCTGCAAGCTCTCCAGGACAACATAAAATCTGGGGTTCTGTGCTTTCTTTCCTTCTGAACAAGTGTTACTGTTTTCTGCACAAAAGCGATTCTGCGAAGCAATGTGAACAGGCACAGAGAAGGTGCTATCAGGGAATTCTCTGCCTGCCTTTCCCCAGTGCTCTGCAAGCTCTCCAGGACAACATAAAATCTGGGGCTCTGTGCTTTCTTTCCTTCTGAACAAGTGTTACTGTTTTCTGCACAAAAGCGATTCTGCGAAGCAATGTGAACACTTCTGCTTCCCAGGCACAGAGAAGGTGCTAGCAAGGAATTCTCTGCCTGCCTTTCCCCAGTGCTCTGCAAGCTCTCCAGGACTACATAAAATCTGGGGCTCTGTGCTTTCTTTCCTTCTGAACAAGTGTTACTGTTTTCTGCACAAAAGCGATTCTGCGAAGCAATGTGAACACTTCTGCTTCCCAGGCACAGAGAAGGTGCTAGCAAGGAATTCTCTGCCTGCCTTTCCCCAGTGCTCTGCAAGCTCTCCAGGACAACATAGAATCTGGGGCTCTGTGCTTTCTTTCCTTCTGAACAAGTGTTACTGTTTTCTGCACAAAAGCGATTCTGCGAAGCAATGTGAACACTTCTGCTTCCCAGGCACAGAGAAGGTGCTAGCAGGGAATTCTCTGCCTGCCTTTCCCCAGTGCTCTGCAAGCTCTCCAGGACAACATAGAATCTGGGGCTCTGTGCTTTCTTTCCTTCTGAACAAGTGTTACTGTTTTCTGCACAAAAGCGATTCTTGCGAAGCAATGTGAACACTTCTGCTTCCCAGGCACAGAGAAGGTGCTATCAGGGAATTCTCTGCCTGCCTTTCCCCAGTGCTCTGCAAGCTCTCCAGGACAACATAAATTCTGGGGCTCTGTGCTTTCTTTCCTTCTGAACAAGTGTTACTGTTTTCTGCACAAAAGCGATTCTTGCGAAGCAATGTGAACACTTCTGCTTCCCAGGCACAGAGAAGGTGCTAGCAGGGAATTCTCTGCCTGCCTTTCCCCAGTGCTCTGCAAGCTCTTCAGGACAACATAAAATCTGGGGCTCTGTGCTTTCTTTCGTTCTGAACAACTGTAACTGTTTTCTGCACAAAAGCGATTCTTGCGAAGCAATGTGAACACATCTGCTTGCCAGGCACAGAGAAGGTGCTAGCAGGGAATTCTCTGCCTGCCTTTCCCCAGTGCTCTGCAAGCTCTCCAGGACAACATAAAATCTGGGGCTCTGTGCTTTCTTTCCGTCTGAACAAGTGTTACTGTTTTCTGCACAAAAGCGATTCTGCGAAGCAATGTGAACACTTCTGCTTCCCAGGCACAGAGAAGGTGCTATCAGGGAATTCTCTGCCTGCCTTTCCCCAGTGCTCTGCAAGCTCTGCAGGACAACATAGAAGCTGGGGCTCTGTGCTTTCTTTCCTTCTGAACAAGTGTTAGTGTTTTCTGCACAAAAGCGATTCTGCGAAGCAATGTGAACAGGCACAGAGAAGGTGCTATCAGGGAATTCTCTGCCTGCCTTTCCCCAGTGCTCTGCAAGCTCTCCAGGACAACATAAAATCTGGGGCTCTGTGCTTTCTTTCCTTCTGAACAAGTGTTAGTGTTTTCTGCACAAAAGCGATTCTTGCGAAGCAATGTGAACACTTCTGCTTCCCCGGCACAGAGAAGGTGCTAGCAGGGAATTCTCTGCCTGCCTTTCCCCAGTGCTCTAAAAGCTCTCCAGGACAACATAGAATCTGGGGCTCTGTGCTTTCTTTCGTTCTGAACAAGTGTTACTGTTTTCTGCACAAAAGCGATTCTGCGAAGCAATGTGAACAGGCACAGAGAAGGTGCTATCAGGGAATTCTCTGCCTGCCTTTCCCCAGTGCTCTGCAAGCTCTCCAGGACAACATAGAATCTGGGGCTCTGTGCTTTCTTTCCTTCTGAACAAGTGTTAGTGTTTTCTGCACAAAAGCGATTCTGCAAAGCAATGTGAACACTTCTGCTTCCCAGGCACAGAGAAGGTGCTAGCAGGGAATTCTCTGCCTGCCTTTCCCCAGTGCTCTGCAAGCTCTCCAGGGCAACATAAAATCTGGGGCTCTGTGCTTTCTTTCGTTCTGAACAAGTGTTACTGTTTTCTGCACAAAAGCGATTCTGCGAAGCAATGTGAACAGGCACAGAGAAGGTGCTATCAGGGAATTCTCTGCCTACCTTTCCCCAGTGCTCTGCAAGCTCTCCAGGACAACATAAAATCTGGGGTTCTGTGCTTTCTTTCCTTCTGAACAAGTGTTACTGTTTTCTGCACAAAAGCGATTCTGCGAAGCAATGTGAACAGGCACAGAGAAGGTGCTATCAGGGAATTCTCTGCCTGCCTTTCCCCAGTGCTCTGCAAGCTCTCCAGGACAACATAAAATCTGGGGCTCTGTGCTTTCTTTCCTTCTGAACAAGTGTTACTGTTTTCTGCACAAAAGCGATTCTGCGAAGCAATGTGAACACTTCTGCTTCCCAGGCACAGAGAAGGTGCTAGCAAGGAATTCTCTGCCTGCCTTTCCCCAGTGCTCTGCAAGCTCTCCAGGACTACATAAAATCTGGGGCTCTGTGCTTTCTTTCCTTCTGAACAAGTGTTACTGTTTTCTGCACAAAAGCGATTCTTGCGAAGCTATGTGAACACTTCTGCTTCCCAGGCACACAGAAGGTGCTAGCAAGGAATTCTCTGCCTGCCTTTCCCCAGTGCTCTGCAAGCTCTCCAGGACAACATAGAATCTGGGGCTCTGTGCTTTCTTTCCTTCTGAACAAGTGTTACTGTTTTCTGCACAAAAGCGATTCTCCGAAGCAATGTGAACACTTCTGCTTCCCAGGCACAGAGAAGGTGCTAGCAGGGAATTCTCTGCCTGCCTTTCCCCAGTGCTCTGCAAGCTCTCCAGGACAACATAGAATCTGGGGCTCTGTGCTTTCTTTCCTTCTGAACAAGTGTTACTGTTTTCTGCACAAAAGCGATTCTTGCGAAGCAATGTGAACACTTCTGCTTCCCAGGCACAGAGAAGGTGCTAGCAGGGAATTCTCTTCCTGCCTTTCCCCAGTGCTCTGCAAGCTCTTCAGGACAACATAAAATCTGGGGCTCTGTGCTTTCTTTCGTTCTGAACAACTGTAACTGTTTTCTGCACAAAAGCGATTCTTGCGAAGCAATGTGAACACATCTGCTTGCCAGGCACAGAGAAGGTGCTAGCAGGGAATTCTCTGCCTGCCTTTCCCCAGTGCTCTGCAAGCTCTGCAGGACAACATAGAATCTGGGGCTCTGTGCTTTCTTTCCTTCTGAACAAGTGTTAGTGTTTTCTGCACAAAAGCGATTCTGCGAAGCAATGTGAACAGGCACAGAGAAGGTGCTATCAGGGAATTCTCTGCCTGCCTTTCCCCAGTGCTCTGCAAGCTCTCCAGGACAACATAAAATCTGGGGCTCTGTGCTTTCTTTCCTTCTGAACAAGTGTTAGTGTTTTCTGCACAAAAGCGATTCTTGCGAAGCAATGTGAACACTTCTGCTTCCCCGGCACAGAGAAGGTGCTAGCAGGGAATTCTCTGCCTGCCTTTCCCCAGTGCTCTAAAAGCTCTCCAGGACAACATAGAATCTGGGGCTCTGTGCTTTCTTTCGTTCTGAACAAGTGTTACTGTTTTCTGCACAAAAGCGATTCTGCGAAGCAATGTGAACAGGCACAGAGAAGGTGCTATCAGGGAATTCTCTGCCTGCCTTTCCCCAGTGCTCTGCAAGCTCTCCAGGACAACATAGAATCTGGGGCTCTGTGCTTTCTTTCCTTCTGAACAAGTGTTAGTGTTTTCTGCACAAAAGCGATTCTGCAAAGCAATGTGAACACTTCTGCTTCCCAGGCACAGAGAAGGTGCTAGCAGGGAATTCTCTGCCTGCCTTTCCCCAGTGCTCTGCAAGCTCTCCAGGGCAACATAAAATCTGGGGCTCTGTGCTTTCTTTCGTTCTGAACAAGTGTTACTGTTTTCTGCACAAAAGCGATTCTGCGAAGCAATGTGAACAGGCACAGAGAAGGTGCTATCAGGGAATTCTCTGCCTACCTTTCCCCAGTGCTCTGCAAGCTCTCCAGGACAACATAAAATCTGGGGTTCTGTGCTTTCTTTCCTTCTGAACAAGTGTTACTGTTTTCTGCACAAAAGCGATTCTGCGAAGCAATGTGAACAGGCACAGAGAAGGTGCTATCAGGGAATTCTCTGCCTGCCTTTCCCCAGTGCTCTGCAAGCTCTCCAGGGCAACATAAAATCTGGGGCTCTGTGCTTTCTTTCCTTCTGAACAAGTGTTACTGTTTTCTGCACAAAAGCGATTCTTGCGAAGCTATGTGAACACTTCTGCTTCCCAGGCACACAGAAGGTGCTAGCAAGGAATTCTCTGCCTGCCTTTCCCCAGTGCTCTGCAAGCTCTCCAGGACAACATAGAATCTGGGGCTCTGTGCTTTCTTTCCTTCTGAACAAGTGTTACTGTTTTCTGCACAAAAGCGATTCTGCAAAGCAATGTGAACACTTCTGCTTCCCAGGCACAGAGAAGGTGCTAGCAGGGAATTCTCTGCCTGCCTTTCCCCAGTGCTCTGCAAGCTCTCCAGGACAACATAGAATCTGGGGCTCTGTGCTTTCTTTCCTTCTGAACAAGTGTTACTGTTTTCTGCACAAAAGCGATTCTTGCGAAGCAATGTGAACACTTCTGCTTCCCAGGCACAGAGAAGGTGCTATCAGGGAATTCTCTGCCTGCCTTTCCCCAGTGCTCTGCAAGCTCTCCAGGACAACATAAAATCTGGGGCTCTGTGCTTTCTTTCCTTCTGAACAAGTGTTACTGTTTTCTGCACAAAAGCGATTCTTGCGAAGCAATGTGAACACTTCTGCTTCCCAGGCACAGAGAAGGTGCTAGCAGGGAATTCTCTGCCTGCCTTTCCCCAGTGCTCTGCAAGCTCTTCAGGACAACATAAAATCTGGGGCTCTGTGCTTTCTTTCGTTCTGAACAACTGTAACTGTTTTCTGCACAAAAGCGATTCTTGCGAAGCAATGTGAACACATCTGCTTGCCAGGCACAGAGAAGGTGCTAGCAGGGAATACTCTGTCTGCCTTTCCCCAGTGCTCTGCAAGCTCTCCAGGACAACATAAAATCTGGGGCTCTGTGCTTTCTTTCCGTCTGAACAAGTGTTACTGTTTTCTGCACAAAAGCGATTCTGCGAAGCAATGTGAACAGGCACAGAGAAGGTGCTATCAGGGAATTCTCTGCCTGCCTTTCCCCAGTGCTCTGCAAGCTCTTCAGGACAACATAGAATCTGGGGCTCTGTGCTTTCTTTCCTTCTGAACAAGTGTTAGTGTTTTCTGCACAAAAGCGATTCTGCAAAGCAATGTGAACACTTCTGCTTCCCAGGCACAGAGAAGGTGCTAGCAGGGAATTCTCTGCCTGCCTTTCCCCAGTGCTCTGCAAGCTCTCCAGGACAACATAAAATCTGGGGCTCTGTGCTTTCTTTCCTTCTGAACAAGTGTTACTCTTTTCTGCACAAAAGCGATTCTGCGAACCAATGTGAACATTTCTGCTTCCCAGGCACAGAGAAGGTGCTAGAAAGGAATTCTCTGCCTGCCTTTCCCCAGTGCTCTGCAAGCTCTCCAGGACAACATAGAATCTGGGGCTCTGTGCTTTCTTTCCTTCTGAACAAGTGTTACTGTTTTCTGCACAAAAGCGATTCTCCGAAGCAATGTGAACACTGCTGCTTCCCAGGCACGGAGAAGGTGCTAGCAAGGAATTCTCTGCCTGCCTTTCCCCAGTGCTCTAAAAGCTCTCCAGGACAACATAAAATCTGGGGCTCTGTGCTTTCTTTCCTTCTGAACAAGTGTTACTGTTTTCTGCACAAAAGCGATTCTTGCGAAGCAATGTGAACACTTCTGCTTCCCAGGCACAGAGAAGGTGCTAGCAGGGAATTCTCTGCCTGCCTTTCCCCAGTGCTCTGCAAGCTCTTCAGGACAACATAAAATCTGGGGCTCTGTGCTTTCTTTCGTTCTGAACAACTGTAACTGTTTTCTGCACAAAAGCGATTCTTGCGAAGCAATGTGAACACATCTGCTTGCCAGGCACAGAGAAGGTGCTAGCAGGGAATTCTCTGCCTGCCTTTCCCCAGTGCTCTGCAAGCTCTCCAGGACAACATAAAATCTGGGGCTCTGTGCTTTCTTTCCGTCTGAACAAGTGTTACTGTTTTCTGCACAAAAACGATTCTGCGAAGCAATGTGAACACTTCTGCTTCCCAGGCACAGAGAAGGTGCTAGCAGGGAATTCTCTGCCTGCCTTTCCCCAGTGCTCTGCAAGCTCTGCAGGACAACATAGAAGCTGGGGCTCTGTGCTTTCTTTCCTTCTGAACAAGTGTTAGTGTTTTCTGCACAAAAGCGATTCTGCGAAGCAATGTGAACAGGCACAGAGAAGGTGCTATCAGGGAATTCTCTGCCTGCCTTTCCCCAGTGCTCTGCAAGCTCTCCAGGACAACATAAAATCTGGGGCTCTGTGCTTTCTTTCCTTCTGAACAAGTGTTAGTGTTTTCTGCACAAAAGCGATTCTTGCGAAGCAATGTGAACACTTCTGCTTCCCCGGCACAGAGAAGGTGCTAGCAGGGAATTCTCTGCCTGCCTTTCCCCAGTGCTCTAAAAGCTCTCCAGGACAACATAGAATCTGGGGCTCTGTGCTTTCTTTCGTTCTGAACAAGTGTTACTGTTTTCTGCACAAAAGCGATTCTGCGAAGCAATGTGAACAGGCACAGAGAAGGTGCTATCAGGGAATTCTCTGCCTGCCTTTCCCCAGTGCTCTGCAAGCTCTCCAGGACAACATAGAATCTGGGGCTCTGTGCTTTCTTTCCTTCTGAACAAGTGTTAGTGTTTTCTGCACAAAAGCGATTCTGCAAAGCAATGTGAACACTTCTGCTTCCCAGGCACAGAGAAGGTGCTAGCAGGGAATTCTCTGCCTGCCTTTCCCCAGTGCTCTGCAAGCTCTCCAGGGCAACATAAAATCTGGGGCTCTGTGCTTTCTTTCGTTCTGAACAAGTGTTACTGTTTTCTGCACAAAAGCGATTCTGCGAAGCAATGTGAACAGGCACAGAGAAGGTGCTATCAGGGAATTCTCTGCCTACCTTTCCCCAGTGCTCTGCAAGCTCTCCAGGACAACATAAAATCTGGGGTTCTGTGCTTTCTTTCCTTCTGAACAAGTGTTACTGTTTTCTGCACAAAAGCGATTCTGCGAAGCAATGTGAACAGGCACAGAGAAGGTGCTATCAGGGAATTCTCTGCCTGCCTTTCCCCAGTGCTCTGCAAGCTCTCCAGGACAACATAAAATCTGGGGCTCTGTGCTTTCTTTCCTTCTGAACAAGTGTTACTGTTTTCTGCACAAAAGCGATTCTGCGAAGCAATGTGAACACTTCTGCTTCCCAGGCACAGAGAAGGTGCTAGCAAGGAATTCTCTGCCTGCCTTTCCCCAGTGCTCTGCAAGCTCTCCAGGACTACATAAAATCTGGGGCTCTGTGCTTTCTTTCCTTCTGAACAAGTGTTACTGTTTTCTGCACAAAAGCGATTCTTGCGAAGCTATGTGAACACTTCTGCTTCCCAGGCACACAGAAGGTGCTAGCAAGGAATTCTCTGCCTGCCTTTCCCCAGTGCTCTGCAAGCTCTCCAGGACAACATAGAATCTGGGGCTCTGTGCTTTCTTTCCTTCTGAACAAGTGTTACTGTTTTCTGCACAAAAGCGATTCTGCGAAGCAATGTGAACACTTCTGCTTCCCAGGCACAGAGAAGGTGCTAGCAGGGAATTCTCTGCCTGCCTTTCCCCAGTGCTCTGCAAGCTCTCCAGGACAACATAGAATCTGGGGCTCTGTGCTTTCTTTCCTTCTGAACAAGTGTTACTGTTTTCTGCACAAAAGCGATTCTTGCGAAGCAATGTGAACACTTCTGCTTCCCAGGCACAGAGAAGGTGCTAGCAGGGAATTCTCTGCCTGCCTTTCCCCAGTGCTCTGCAAGCTCTCCAGGACAACATAAAATCTGGGGCTCTGTGCTTTCTTTCCGTCTGAACAAGTGTTACTGTTTTCTGCACAAAAACGATTCTGCGAAGCAATGTGAACACTTCTGCTTCCCAGGCACAGAGAAGGTGCTAGCAGGGAATTCTCTGCCTGCCTTTCCCCAGTGCTCTGCAAGCTCTCCAGGACAACATAGAATCTGGGGCTCTGTGCTTTCTTTCGTTCTGAACAAGTGTTACTGTTTTCTGCACAAAAGCGATTCTGCGAAGCAATGTGAACAGGCACAGAGAAGGTGCTATCAGGGAATTCTCTGCCTACCTTTCCCCAGTGCTCTGCAAGCTCTCCAGGACAACATAAAATCTGGGGTTCTGTGCTTTCTTTCCTTCTGAACAAGTGTTACTGTTTTCTGCACAAAAGCGATTCTGCGAAGCAATGTGAACAGGCACAGAGAAGGTGCTATCAGGGAATTCTCTGCCTGCCTTTCCCCAGTGCTCTGCAAGCTCTCCAGGACAACATAAAATCTGGGGCTCTGTGCTTTCTTTCCTTCTGAACAAGTGTTACTGTTTTCTGCACAAAAGCGATTCTGCGAAGCAATGTGAACACTTCTGCTTCCCAGGCACAGAGAAGGTGCTAGCAAGGAATTCTCTGCCTGCCTTTCCCCAGTGCTCTGCAAGCTCTCCAGGACTACATAAAATCTGGGGCTCTGTGCTTTCTTTCCTTCTGAACAAGTGTTACTGTTTTCTGCACAAAAGCGATTCTTGCGAAGCTATGTGAACACTTCTGCTTCCCAGGCACACAGAAGGTGCTAGCAAGGAATTCTCTGCCTGCCTTTCCCCAGTGCTCTGCAAGCTCTCCAGGACAACATAGAATCTGGGGCTCTGTGCTTTCTTTCCTTCTGAACAAGTGTTACTGTTTTCTGCACAAAAGCGATTCTGCGAAGCAATGTGAACAGGCACAGAGAAGGTGCTAGCAGGGAATTCTCTGCCTGCCTTTCCCCAGTGCTCTGCAAGCTCTCCAGGACAACATAAAATCTGGGGCTCTGTGCTTTCTTTCGTTCTGAACAAGTGTTACTGTTTTCTGCACAAAAGCGATTCTTGCGAAGCAATGTGAACACTTCTGCTTCCCAGGCACAGAGAAGGTGCTAGCAGGGAATTCTCTGCCTGCCTTTCCCCAGTGCTCTGCAAGCTCTCCAGGACAACATAGAATCTGGGGCTCTGTGCTTTCTTTCCTTCTGAACAAGTGTTACTGTTTTCTGCACAAAAGCGATTCTTGCGAAGCAATGTGAACACTTCTGCTTCCCAGGCACAGAGAAGGTGCTATCAGGGAATTCTCTGCCTGCCTTTCCCCAGTGCTCTGCAAGCTCTCCAGGACAACATAAAATCTGGGGCTCTGTGCTTTCTTTCCTTCTGAACAAGTGTTACTGTTTTCTGCACAAAAGCGATTCTTGCGAAGCAATGTGAACACTTCTGCTTCCCAGGCACAGAGAAGGTGCTAGCAGGGAATTCTCTGCCTGCCTTTCCCCAGTGCTCTGCAAGCTCTTCAGGACAACATAAAATCTGGGGCTCTGTGCTTTCTTTCGTTCTGAACAACTGTAACTGTTTTCTGCACAAAAGCGATTCTTGCGAAGCAATGTGAACACATCTGCTTGCCAGGCACAGAGAAGGTGCTAGCAGGGAATTCTCTGCCTGCCTTTCCCCAGTGCTCTGCAAGCTCTCCAGGACAACATAAAATCTGGGGCTCTGTGCTTTCTTTCCTTCTGAACAAGTGTTACTGTTTTCTGCACAAAAGCGATTCTGCGAAGCAATGTGAACAGGCACAGAGAAGGTGCTATCAGGGAATTCTCTGCCTGCCTTTCCCCAGTGCTCTGCAAGCTCTTCAGGACAAGATAGAATCTGGGGCTCTGTGCTTTCTTTCCTTCTGAACAAGTGTTAGTGTTTTCTGCACAAAAGCGATTCTGCAAAGCAATGTGAACACTTCTGCTTCCCAGGCACAGAGAAGGTGCTAGCAGGGAATTCTCTGCCTGCCTTTCCCCAGTGCTCTGCAAGCTCTCCAGGACAACATAAAATCTGGGGCTCTGTGCTTTCTTTCCTTCTGAACAAGTGTTACTCTTTTCTGCACAAAAGCGATTCTGCGAACCAATGTGAACATTTCTGGTTCCCAGGCACAGAGAAGGTGCTAGAAAGGAATTCTCTGCCTGCCTTTCCCCAGTGCTCTGCAAGCTCTCCAGGACAACATAGAATCTGGGGCTCTGTGCTTTCTTTCCTTCTGAACAAGTGTTACTGTTTTCTGCACAAAAGCGATTTTCCGAAGCAATGTGAACACTGCTGCTTCCCAGGCACGGAGAAGGTGCTAGCAAGGAATTCTCTGCCTGCCTTTCCCCAGTGCTCTAAAAGCTCTCCAGGACAACATAAAATCTGGGGCTCTGTGCTTTCTTTCCTTCTGAACAAGTGTTAGTGTTTTCTGCACAAAAGCGATTCTTGCGAAGCAATGTGAACACTTCTGCTTCCCAGGCACAGAGAAGGTGCTAGCAGGGAATTCTCTGCCTGCCTTTCCCCAGTGCTCTGCAAGCTCTTCAGGACAACATAAATTCTGGGGCTCTGTGCTTTCTTTCGTTCTGAACAACTGTAACTGTTTTCTGCACAAAAGCGATTCTTGCGAAGCAATGTGAACACATCTGCTTGCCAGGCACAGAGAAGGTGCTAGCAGGGAATTCTCTGCCTGCCTTTCCCCAGTGCTCTGCAAGCTCTCCAGGACAACATAAAATCTGGGGCTCTGTGCTTTCTTTCCGTCTGAACAAGTGTTACTGTTTTCTGCACAAAAACGATTCTGCGAAGCAATGTGAACACTTCTGCTTCCCAGGCACAGAGAAGGTGCTAGCAGGGAATTCTCTGCCTGCCTTTCCCCAGTGCTCTGCAAGCTCTGCAGGACAACATAGAAGCTGGGGCTCTGTGCTTTCTTTCCTTCTGAACAAGTGTTAGTGTTTTCTGCACAAAAGCGATTCTGCGAAGCAATGTGAACAGGCACAGAGAAGGTGCTATCAGGGAATTCTCTGCCTGCCTTTCCCCAGTGCTCTGCAAGCTCTCCAGGACAACATAAAATCTGGGGCTCTGTGCTTTCTTTCCTTCTGAACAAGTGTTAGTGTTTTCTGCACAAAAGCGATTCTTGCGAAGCAATGTGAACACTTCTGCTTCCCCGGCACAGAGAAGGTGCTAGCAGGGAATTCTCTGCCTGCCTTTCCCCAGTGCTCTAAAAGCTCTCCAGGACAACATAGAATCTGGGGCTCTGTGCTTTCTTTCGTTCTGAACAAGTGTTACTGTTTTCTGCACAAAAGCGATTCTGCGAAGCAATGTGAACAGGCACAGAGAAGGTGCTATCAGGGAATTCTCTGCCTGCCTTTCCCCAGTGCTCTGCAAGCTCTCCAGGACAACATAGAATCTGGGGCTCTGTGCTTTCTTTCCTTCTGAACAAGTGTTAGTGTTTTCTGCACAAAAGCGATTCTGCAAAGCAATGTGAACACTTCTGCTTCCCAGGCACAGAGAAGGTGCTAGCAGGGAATTCTCTGCCTGCCTTTCCCCAGTGCTCTGCAAGCTCTCCAGGGCAACATAAAATCTGGGGCTCTGTGCTTTCTTTCGTTCTGAACAAGTGTTACTGTTTTCTGCACAAAAGCGATTCTGCGAAGCAATGTGAACAGGCACAGAGAAGGTGCTATCAGGGAATTCTCTGCCTACCTTTCCCCAGTGCTCTGCAAGCTCTCCAGGACAACATAAAATCTGGGGTTCTGTGCTTTCTTTCCTTCTGAACAAGTGTTACTGTTTTCTGCACAAAAGCGATTCTGCGAAGCAATGTGAACAGGCACAGAGAAGGTGCTATCAGGGAATTCTCTGCCTGCCTTTCCCCAGTGCTCTGCAAGCTCTCCAGGACAACATAAAATCTGGGGCTCTGTGCTTTCTTTCCTTCTGAACAAGTGTTACTGTTTTCTGCACAAAAGCGATTCTGCGAAGCAATGTGAACACTTCTGCTTCCCAGGCACAGAGAAGGTGCTAGCAAGGAATTCTCTGCCTGCCTTTCCCCAGTGCTCTGCAAGCTCTCCAGGACTACATAAAATCTGGGGCTCTGTGCTTTCTTTCCTTCTGAACAAGTGTTACTGTTTTCTGCACAAAAGCGATTCTTGCGAAGCTATGTGAACACTTCTGCTTCCCAGGCACACAGAAGGTGCTAGCAAGGAATTCTCTGCCTGCCTTTCCCCAGTGCTCTGCAAGCTCTCCAGGACAACATAGAATCTGGGGCTCTGTGCTTTCTTTCCTTCTGAACAAGTGTTACTGTTTTCTGCACAAAAGCGATTCTGCGAAGCAATGTGAACACTTCTGCTTCCCAGGCACAGAGAAGGTGCTAGCAGGGAATTCTCTGCCTGCCTTTCCCCAGTGCTCTGCAAGCTCTCCAGGACAACATAGAATCTGGGGCTCTGTGCTTTCTTTCCTTCTGAACAAGTGTTACTGTTTTCTGCACAAAAGCGATTCTTGCGAAGCAATGTGAACACTTCTGCTTCCCAGGCACAGAGAAGGTGCTATCAGGGAATTCTCTGCCTGCCTTTCCCCAGTGCTCTGCAAGCTCTCCAGGACAACATAAATTCTGGGGCTCTGTGCTTTCTTTCCTTCTGAACAAGTGTTACTGTTTTCTGCACAAAAGCGATTCTTGCGAAGCAATGTGAACACTTCTGCTTCCCAGGCACAGAGAAGGTGCTAGCAGGGAATTCTCTGCCTGCCTTTCCCCAGTGCTCTGCAAGCTCTTCAGGACAACATAAAATCTGGGGCTCTGTGCTTTCTTTCGTTCTGAACAACTGTAACTGTTTTCTGCACAAAAGCGATTCTTGCGAAGCAATGTGAACACATCTGCTTGCCAGGCACAGAGAAGGTGCTAGCAGGGAATTCTCTGCCTGCCTTTCCCCAGTGCTCTGCAAGCTCTCCAGGACAACATAAAATCTGGGGCTCTGTGCTTTCTTTCCGTCTGAACAAGTGTTACTGTTTTCTGCACAAAAGCGATTCTTGCGAAGCAATGTGAACACTTCTGCTTCCCAGGCACAGAGAAGGTGCTATCAGGGAATTCTCTGCCTGCCTTTCCCCAGTGCTCTGCAAGCTCTGCAGGACAACATAGAAGCTGGGGCTCTGTGCTTTCTTTCCTTCTGAACAAGTGTTAGTGTTTTCTGCACAAAAGCGATTCTGCGAAGCAATGTGAACAGGCACAGAGAAGGTGCTATCAGGGAATTCTCTGCCTGCCTTTCCCCAGTGCTCTGCAAGCTCTCCAGGACAACATAAAATCTGGGGCTCTGTGCTTTCTTTCCTTCTGAACAAGTGTTAGTGTTTTCTGCACAAAAGCGATTCTTGCGAAGCAATGTGAACACTTCTGCTTCCCCGGCACAGAGAAGGTGCTAGCAGGGAATTCTCTGCCTGCCTTTCCCCAGTGCTCTAAAAGCTCTCCAGGACAACATAGAATCTGGGGCTCTGTGCTTTCTTTCGTTCTGAACAAGTGTTACTGTTTTCTGCACAAAAGCGATTCTGCGAAGCAATGTGAACAGGCACAGAGAAGGTGCTATCAGGGAATTCTCTGCCTGCCTTTCCCCAGTGCTCTGCAAGCTCTCCAGGACAACATAGAATCTGGGGCTCTGTGCTTTCTTTCCTTCTGAACAAGTGTTAGTGTTTTCTGCACAAAAGCGATTCTGCAAAGCAATGTGAACACTTCTGCTTCCCAGGCACAGAGAAGGTGCTAGCAGGGAATTCTCTGCCTGCCTTTCCCCAGTGCTCTGCAAGCTCTCCAGGGCAACATAAAATCTGGGGCTCTGTGCTTTCTTTCGTTCTGAACAAGTGTTACTGTTTTCTGCACAAAAGCGATTCTGCGAAGCAATGTGAACAGGCACAGAGAAGGTGCTATCAGGGAATTCTCTGCCTACCTTTCCCCAGTGCTCTGCAAGCTCTCCAGGACAACATAAAATCTGGGGTTCTGTGCTTTCTTTCCTTCTGAACAAGTGTTACTGTTTTCTGCACAAAAGCGATTCTGCGAAGCAATGTGAACAGGCACAGAGAAGGTGCTATCAGGGAATTCTCTGCCTGCCTTTCCCCAGTGCTCTGCAAGCTCTCCAGGACAACATAAAATCTGGGGCTCTGTGCTTTCTTTCCTTCTGAACAAGTGTTACTGTTTTCTGCACAAAAGCGATTCTGCGAAGCAATGTGAACACTTCTGCTTCCCAGGCACAGAGAAGGTGCTAGCAAGGAATTCTCTGCCTGCCTTTCCCCAGTGCTCTGCAAGCTCTCCAGGACTACATAAAATCTGGGGCTCTGTGCTTTCTTTCCTTCTGAACAAGTGTTACTGTTTTCTGCACAAAAGCGATTCTTGCGAAGCTATGTGAACACTTCTGCTTCCCAGGCACACAGAAGGTGCTAGCAAGGAATTCTCTGCCTGCCTTTCCCCAGTGCTCTGCAAGCTCTCCAGGACAACATAGAATCTGGGGCTCTGTGCTTTCTTTCCTTCTGAACAAGTGTTACTGTTTTCTGCACAAAAGCGATTCTGCGAAGCAATGTGAACACTTCTGCTTCCCAGGCACAGAGAAGGTGCTAGCAGGGAATTCTCTGCCTGCCTTTCCCCAGTGCTCTGCAAGCTCTCCAGGACAACATAGAATCTGGGGCTCTGTGCTTTCTTTCCTTCTGAACAAGTGTTACTGTTTTCTGCACAAAAGCGATTCTTGCGAAGCAATGTGAACACTTCTGCTTCCCAGGCACAGAGAAGGTGCTAGCAGGGAATTCTCTTCCTGCCTTTCCCCAGTGCTCTGCAAGCTCTTCAGGACAACATAAAATCTGGGGCTCTGTGCTTTCTTTCGTTCTGAACAACTGTAACTGTTTTCTGCACAAAAGCGATTCTTGCGAAGCAATGTGAACACATCTGCTTGCCAGGCACAGAGAAGGTGCTAGCAGGGAATTCTCTGCCTGCCTTTCCCCAGTGCTCTGCAAGCTCTGCAGGACAACATAGAAGCTGGGGCTCTGTGCTTTCTTTCCTTCTGAACAAGTGTTAGTGTTTTCTGCACAAAAGCGATTCTGCGAAGCAATGTGAACAGGCACAGAGAAGGTGCTATCAGGGAATTCTCTGCCTGCCTTTCCCCAGTGCTCTGCAAGCTCTCCAGGACAACATAAAATCTGGGGCTCTGTGCTTTCTTTCCTTCTGAACAAGTGTTAGTGTTTTCTGCACAAAAGCGATTCTTGCGAAGCAATGTGAACACTTCTGCTTCCCCGGCACAGAGAAGGTGCTAGCAGGGAATTCTCTGCCTGCCTTTCCCCAGTGCTCTAAAAGCTCTCCAGGACAACATAGAATCTGGGGCTCTGTGCTTTCTTTCGTTCTGAACAAGTGTTACTGTTTTCTGCACAAAAGCGATTCTGCGAAGCAATGTGAACAGGCACAGAGAAGGTGCTATCAGGGAATTCTCTGCCTGCCTTTCCCCAGTGCTCTGCAAGCTCTCCAGGACAACATAGAATCTGGGGCTCTGTGCTTTCTTTCCTTCTGAACAAGTGTTAGTGTTTTCTGCACAAAAGCGATTCTGCAAAGCAATGTGAACACTTCTGCTTCCCAGGCACAGAGAAGGTGCTAGCAGGGAATTCTCTGCCTGCCTTTCCCCAGTGCTCTGCAAGCTCTCCAGGGCAACATAAAATCTGGGGCTCTGTGCTTTCTTTCGTTCTGAACAAGTGTTACTGTTTTCTGCACAAAAGCGATTCTGCGAAGCAATGTGAACAGGCACAGAGAAGGTGCTATCAGGGAATTCTCTGCCTACCTTTCCCCAGTGCTCTGCAAGCTCTCCAGGACAACATAAAATCTGGGGTTCTGTGCTTTCTTTCCTTCTGAACAAGTGTTACTGTTTTCTGCACAAAAGCGATTCTGCGAAGCAATGTGAACAGGCACAGAGAAGGTGCTATCAGGGAATTCTCTGCCTGCCTTTCCCCAGTGCTCTGCAAGCTCTCCAGGGCAACATAAAATCTGGGGCTCTGTGCTTTCTTTCCTTCTGAACAAGTGTTACTGTTTTCTGCACAAAAGCGATTCTGCAAAGCAATGTGAACACTTCTGCTTCCCAGGCACAGAGAAGGTGCTAGCAAGGAATTCTCTGCCTGCCTTTCCCCAGTGCTCTGCAAGCTCTCCAGGACTACATAAAATCTGGGGCTCTGTGCTTTCTTTCCTTCTGAACAAGTGTTACTGTTTTCTGCACAAAAGCGATTCTTGCGAAGCTATGTGAACACTTCTGCTTCCCAGGCACACAGAAGGTGCTAGCAAGGAATTCTCTGCCTGCCTTTCCCCAGTGCTCTGCAAGCTCTCCAGGACAACATAGAATCTGGGGCTCTGTGCTTTCTTTCCTTCTGAACAAGTGTTACTGTTTTCTGCACAAAAGCGATTCTGCGAAGCAATGTGAACACTTCTGCTTCCCAGGCACAGAGAAGGTGCTAGCAGGGAATTCTCTGCCTGCCTTTCCCCAGTGCTCTGCAAGCTCTCCAGGACAACATAGAATCTGGGGCTCTGTGCTTTCTTTCCTTCTGAACAAGTGTTACTGTTTTCTGCACAAAAGCGATTCTTGCGAAGCAATGTGAACACTTCTGCTTCCCAGGCACAGAGAAGGTGCTATCAGGGAATTCTCTGCCTGCCTTTCCCCAGTGCTCTGCAAGCTCTCCAGGACAACATAAAATCTGGGGCTCTGTGCTTTCTTTCCTTCTGAACAAGTGTTACTGTTTTCTGCACAAAAGCGATTCTTGCGAAGCAATGTGAACACTTCTGCTTCCCAGGCACAGAGAAGGTGCTAGCAGGGAATTCTCTGCCTGCCTTTCCCCAGTGCTCTGCAAGCTCTTCAGGACAACATAAAATCTGGGGCTCTGTGCTTTCTTTCGTTCTGAACAACTGTAACTGTTTTCTGCACAAAAGCGATTCTTGCGAAGCAATGTGAACACATCTGCTTGCCAGGCACAGAGAAGGTGCTAGCAGGGAATACTCTGTCTGCCTTTCCCCAGTGCTCTGCAAGCTCTCCAGGACAACATAAAATCTGGGGCTCTGTGCTTTCTTTCCGTCTGAACAAGTGTTACTGTTTTCTGCACAAAAGCGATTCTGCGAAGCAATGTGAACAGGCACAGAGAAGGTGCTATCAGGGAATTCTCTGCCTGCCTTTCCCCAGTGCTCTGCAAGCTCTTCAGGACAACATAGAATCTGGGGCTCTGTGCTTTCTTTCCTTCTGAACAAGTGTTACTGTTTTCTGCACAAAAGCGATTCTGCAAAGCAATGTGAACACTTCTGCTTCCCAGGCACAGAGAAGGTGCTAGCAGGGAATTCTCTGCCTGCCTTTCCCCAGTGCTCTGCAAGCTCTCCAGGACAACATAAAATCTGGGGCTCTGTGCTTTCTTTCCTTCTGAACAAGTGTTACTCTTTTCTGCACAAAAGCGATTCTGCGAACCAATGTGAACACTGCTGCTTCCCAGGCACGGAGAAGGTGCTAGCAAGGAATTCTCTGCCTGCCTTTCCCCAGTGCTCTAAAAGCTCTCCAGGACAACATAAAATCTGGGGCTCTGTGCTTTCTTTCCTTCTGAACAAGTGTTACTGTTTTCTGCACAAAAGCGATTCTTGCGAAGCAATGTGAACACTTCTGCTTCCCAGGCACAGAGAAGGTGCTAGCAGGGAATTCTCTGCCTGCCTTTCCCCAGTGCTCTGCAAGCTCTTCAGGACAACATAAAATCTGGGGCTCTGTGCTTTCTTTCGTTCTGAACAACTGTAACTGTTTTCTGCACAAAAGCGATTCTTGCGAAGCAATGTGAACACATCTGCTTGCCAGGCACAGAGAAGGTGCTAGCAGGGAATTCTCTGCCTGCCTTTCCCCAGTGCTCTGCAAGCTCTCCAGGACAACATAAAATCTGGGGCTCTGTGCTTTCTTTCCGTCTGAACAAGTGTTACTGTTTTCTGCACAAAAACGATTCTGCGAAGCAATGTGAACACTTCTGCTTCCCAGGCACAGAGAAGGTGCTAGCAGGGAATTCTCTGCCTGCCTTTCCCCAGTGCTCTGCAAGCTCTGCAGGACAACATAGAAGCTGGGGCTCTGTGCTTTCTTTCCTTCTGAACAAGTGTTAGTGTTTTCTGCACAAAAGCGATTCTGCGAAGCAATGTGAACAGGCACAGAGAAGGTGCTATCAGGGAATTCTCTGCCTGCCTTTCCCCAGTGCTCTGCAAGCTCTCCAGGACAACATAAAATCTGGGGCTCTGTGCTTTCTTTCCTTCTGAACAAGTGTTAGTGTTTTCTGCACAAAAGCGATTCTTGCGAAGCAATGTGAACACTTCTGCTTCCCCGGCACAGAGAAGGTGCTAGCAGGGAATTCTCTGCCTGCCTTTCCCCAGTGCTCTAAAAGCTCTCCAGGACAACATAGAATCTGGGGCTCTGTGCTTTCTTTCGTTCTGAACAAGTGTTACTGTTTTCTGCACAAAAGCGATTCTGCGAAGCAATGTGAACAGGCACAGAGAAGGTGCTATCAGGGAATTCTCTGCCTGCCTTTCCCCAGTGCTCTGCAAGCTCTCCAGGACAACATAGAATCTGGGGCTCTGTGCTTTCTTTCCTTCTGAACAAGTGTTAGTGTTTTCTGCACAAAAGCGATTCTGCAAAGCAATGTGAACACTTCTGCTTCCCAGGCACAGAGAAGGTGCTAGCAGGGAATTCTCTGCCTGCCTTTCCCCAGTGCTCTGCAAGCTCTCCAGGGCAACATAAAATCTGGGGCTCTGTGCTTTCTTTCGTTCTGAACAAGTGTTACTGTTTTCTGCACAAAAGCGATTCTGCGAAGCAATGTGAACAGGCACAGAGAAGGTGCTATCAGGGAATTCTCTGCCTACCTTTCCCCAGTGCTCTGCAAGCTCTCCAGGACAACATAAAATCTGGGGCTCTGTGCTTTCTTTCCTTCTGAACAAGTGTTACTGTTTTCTGCACAAAAGCGATTCTGCGAAGCAATGTGAACAGGCACAGAGAAGGTGCTATCAGGGAATTCTCTGCCTGCCTTTCCCCAGTGCTCTGCAAGCTCTCCAGGACAACATAAAATCTGGGGCTCTGTGCTTTCTTTCCTTCTGAACAAGTGTTACTGTTTTCTGCACAAAAGCGATTCTGCGAAGCAATGTGAACACTTCTGCTTCCCAGGCACAGAGAAGGTGCTAGCAAGGAATTCTCTGCCTGCCTTTCCCCAGTGCTCTGCAAGCTCTCCAGGACTACATAAAATCTGGGGCTCTGTGCTTTCTTTCCTTCTGAACAAGTGTTACTGTTTTCTGCACAAAAGCGATTCTTGCGAAGCTATGTGAACACTTCTGCTTCCCAGGCACACAGAAGGTGCTAGCAAGGAATTCTCTGCCTGCCTTTCCCCAGTGCTCTGCAAGCTCTCCAGGACAACATAGAATCTGGGGCTCTGTGCTTTCTTTCCTTCTGAACAAGTGTTACTGTTTTCTGCACAAAAGCGATTCTGCGAAGCAATGTGAACACTTCTGCTTCCCAGGCACAGAGAAGGTGCTAGCAGGGAATTCTCTGCCTGCCTTTCCCCAGTGCTCTGCAAGCTCTCCAGGACAACATAGAATCTGGGGCTCTGTGCTTTCTTTCCTTCTGAACAAGTGTTACTGTTTTCTGCACAAAAGCGATTCTTGCGAAGCAATGTGAACACTTCTGCTTCCCAGGCACAGAGAAGGTGCTATCAGGGAATTCTCTGCCTGCCTTTCCCCAGTGCTCTGCAAGCTCTCCAGGACAACATAAATTCTGGGGCTCTGTGCTTTCTTTCCTTCTGAACAAGTGTTAGTGTTTTCTGCACAAAAGCGATTCTCCGAAGCAATGTGAACACTGCTGCTTCCCAGGCACGGAGAAGGTGCTAGCAAGGAATTCTCTGCCTGCCTTTCCCCAGTGCTCTAAAAGCTCTCCAGGACAACATAAAATCTGGGGCTCTGTGCTTTCTTTCCTTCTGAACAAGTGTTAGTGTTTTCTGCACAAAAGCGATTCTTGCGAAGCAATGTGAACACTTCTGCTTCCCAGGCACAGAGAAGGTGCTAGCAGGGAATTCTCTGCCTGCCTTTCCCCAGTGCTCTGCAAGCTCTCCAGGACAACATAGAATCTGGGGCTCTGTGCTTTCTTTCCTTCTGAACAAGTGTTAGTGTTTTCTGCACAAAAGCGATTCTTGCGAAGCAATGTGAACACTTCTGCTTCCCAGGCACAGAGAAGGTGCTAGCAGGGAATTCTCTGCCTGCCTTTCCCCAGTGCTCTGCAAGCTCTCCAGGACAACATAGAATCTGGGGCTCTGTGCTTTCTTTCCTTCTGAACAAGTGTTACTGTTTTCTGCACAAAAGCGATTCTGCGAAGCAATGTGAACAGGCACAGAGAAGGTGCTATCAGGGAATTCTCTGCCTGCCTTTCCCCAGTGCTCTGCAAGCTCTCCAGGACAACATAGAATCTGGGGCTCTGTGCTTTCTTTCCTTCTGAACAAGTGTTACTGTTTTCTGCACAAAAGCGATTCTGCGAAGCAATGTGAACAGGCACAGAGAAGGTGCTAGTAGGGAATTCTCTGCCTGCCTTTCCCCAGTGCTCTGCAAGCTCTCCAGGACAACATAGAATCTGGGGCTCTGTGCTTTCTTTCCTTCTGAACAAGTGTTAATGTTTTCTGCACAAAAGCGATTCTGCGAAGCAATGTGAACAGGCACAGAGAAGGTGCTATCAGGGAATTCTCTGCCTGCCTTTCCCCAGTGCTCTGCAAGCTCTCCAGGACAACATAGAATCTGGGGCTCTGTGCTTTCTTTCCTTCTGAACAAGTGTTAGTGTTTTCTGCACAAAAGCGATTCTGCAAAGCAATGTGAACACTTCTGCTTCCCAGGCACAGAGAAGGTGCTAGCAGGGAATTCTCTGCCTGCCTTTCCCCAGTGCTCTGCAAGCTCTCCAGGACAACATAAAATCTGGGGCTCTGTGCTTTCTTTCCTTCTGAACAAGTGTTACTGTTTTCTGCACAAAAGCGATTCTGCGAACCAATGTGAACACTTCTGCTTCCCAGGCACAGAGAAGGTGCTAGAAAGGAATTCTCTGCCTGCCTTTCCCCAGTGCTCTGCAAGCTCTCCAGGACAACATAGAATCTGGGGCTCTGTGCTTTCTTTCCTTCTGAACAAGTGTTAGTGTTTTCTGCACAAAAGCGATTCTGCGAAGCAATGTGAACACTTCTGCTTCCCAGGCACGGAGAAGGTGCTAGCAAGGAATTCTCTGCCTGCCTTTCCCCAGTGCTCTGCAAGCTCTCCAGGACAACATAAAATCTGGGGCTCTGTGCTTTCTTTCCTTCTGAACAAGTGTTAGTGTTTTCTGCACAAAAGCGATTCTGCGAAGCAATGTGAACACTTCTGCTTCCCAGGCACACAGAAGGTGCTAGCAAGGAATTCTCTGCCTGCCTTTCCCCAGTGCTCTGCAAGCTCTCCAGGACAACATAGAATCTGGGGCTCTGTGCTTTCTTTCCTTCTGAACAAGTGTTACTGTTTTCTGCACAAAAGCGATTCTGCGAAGCAATGTGAACAGGCACAGAGAAGGTGCTAGCAGGGAATTCTCTGCCTGCCTTTCCCCAGTGCTCTGCAAGCTCTCCAGGACAACATAAAATCTGGGGCTCTGTGCTTTCTTTCGTTCTGAACAAGTGTTACTGTTTTCTGCACAAAAGCGATTCTTGCGAAGCAATGTGAACACTTCTGCTTCCCAGGCACAGAGAAGGTGCTATCAGGAAATTCTCTGCCTGCCTTTCCCCAGTGCTCTGCAAGCTCTCCAGGACAACATAGAATCTGGGGCTCTGTGCTTTCTTTCCTTCTGAACAAGTGTTAGTGTTTTCTGCACAAAAGCGATTCTGCAAAGCAATGTGAACACTTCTGCTTCCCAGGCACAGAGAAGGTGCTAGCAGGGAATTCTCTGCCTGCCTTTCCCCAGTGCTCTGCAAGCTCTCCAGGACAACATAAAATCTGGGGCTCTGTGCTTTCTTTCCTTCTGAACAAGTGTTACTGTTTTCTGCACAAAAGCGATTCTGCGAACCAATGTGAACACTTCTGCTTCCCAGGCACAGAGAAGGTGCTAGAAAGGAATTCTCTGCCTGCCTTTCCCCAGTGCTCTGCAAGCTCTCCAGGACAACATAGAATCTGGGGCTCTGTGCTTTCTTTCCTTCTGAACAAGTGTTAGTGTTTTCTGCACAAAAGCGATTCTGCGAAGCAATGTGAACACTTCTGCTTCCCAGGCACGGAGAAGGTGCTAGCAAGGAATTCTCTGCCTGCCTTTCCCCAGTGCTCTGCAAGCTCTCCAGGACAACATAAAATCTGGGGCTCTGTGCTTTCTTTCCTTCTGAACAAATGTTACTGTTTTCTGCACAAAAGCGATTCTTGCGAAGCAATGTGAACACTTCTGCTTCCCAGGCACAGAGAAGGTGCTAGCAGGGAATTCTCTGCCTGCCTTTCCCCAGTGCTCTGCAAGCTCTCCAGGACAACATAGAATCTGGGGCTCTGTGCTTTCTTTCCTTCTGAACAAGTGTTAGTGTTTACTGCACAAAAGCGATTCTTGCGAAGCAATGTGAACACTTCTGCTTCCCAGGCACAGAGAAGGTGCTAGCAGGGAATTCTCTGCCTGCCTTTCCCCAGTGTTCTGCAAGCTCTCCAGGACAACATAAAATCTGGGGCTCTGTGCTTTCTTTCCTTCTGAACAAGTGTTACTGTTTTCTGCACAAAAGCGATTCTTGCGAAGCAATGTGAACACTTCTGCTTCCCAGGCACAGAGAAGGTGCTAGCAGGGAATTCTCTGCCTGCCTTTCCCCAGTGCTCTGCAAGCTCTCCAGGACTACATAAAATCTGGGGGTCTGTGCTTTCTTTCCTTCTGAACAAGTGTTACTGTTTTCTGCACAAAAGCGATTCTTGCGAAGCTATGTGAACACTTCTTCTTCCCAGGCACACAGAAGGTGCTAGCAAGGAATTCTCTGCCTGCCTTTCCCCAGTGCTCTGCAAGCTCTCCAGGACAACATAGAATCTGGGGCTCTGTGCTTTCTTTCCTTCTGAACAAGTGTTACTGTTTTCTGCACAAAAGCGATTCTGCGAAGCAATGTGAACAGGCACAGAGAAGGTGCTAGCAGGGAATTCTCTGCCTGCCTTTCCCCAGTGCTCTGCAAGCTCTCCAGGACAACATAAAATCTGGGGCTCTGTGCTTTCTTTCGTTCTGAACAAGTGTTACTGTTTTCTGCACAAAAGCGATTCTTGCGAAGCAATGTGAACACTTCTGCTTCCCAGGCACAGAGAAGGTGCTAGCAGGGAATTCTCTGCCTGCCTTTCCCCAGTGCTCTGCAAGCTCTCCAGGACAACATAGAATCTGGGGCTCTGTGCTTTCTTTCCTTCTGAACAAGTGTTACTGTTTTCTGCACAAAAGCGATTCTTGCGAAGCAATGTGAACACTTCTGCTTCCCAGGCACAGAGAAGGTGCTATCAGGGAATACTCTGCCTACCTTTCCCCAGTGCTCTGCAAGCTCTCCAGGACAACATAAAATCTGGGGCTCTGTGCTTTCTTTCCTTCTGAACAAGTGTTACTGTTTTCTGCACAAAAGCGATTCTTGCGAAGCAATGTGAACACTTCTGCTTCCCAGGCACAGAGAAGGTGCTAGCAGGGAATTCTCTGCCTGCCTTTCCCCAGTGCTCTGCAAGCTCTCCAGGACAACATAGAATCTGGGGCTCTGTGCTTTCTTTCCTTCTGAACAAGTGTTAGTGTTTTCTGCACAAAAGCGATTCTTGCGAAGCAATGTGAACACTTCTGCTTCCCAGGCACAGAGAAGGTGCTAGCAGGGAATTCTCTGCCTGCCTTTCCCCAGTGCTCTGCAAGCTCTCCAGGACAACATAGAATCTGGGGCTCTGTGCTTTCTTTCCTTCTGAACAAGTGTTAGTGTTTTCTGCACAAAAGCGATTCTTGCGAAGCAATGTGAACACTTCTGCTTCCCAGGCACAGAGAAGGTGCTAGCAGGGAATTCTCTGCCTGCCTTTCCCCAGTGCTCTGCAAGCTCTCCAGGACAACATAGAATCTGGGGCTCTGTGCTTTCTTTCCTTCTGAACAAGTGTTAGTGTTTTCTGCACAAAAGCGATTCTGCAAAGCAATGTGAACACTTCTGCTTCCCAGGCACAGAGAAGGTGCTAGCAGGGAATTCTCTGCCTGCCTTTCCCCAGTGCTCTGCAAGCTCTCCAGGACAACATAAAATCTGGGGCTCTGTGCTTTCTTTCCTTCTGAACAAGTGTTACTGTTTTCTGCACAAAAGCGATTCTGCGAACCAATGTGAACACTTCTGCTTCCCAGGCACAGAGAAGGTGCTAGAAAGGAATTCTCTGCCTGCCTTTCCCCAGTGCTCTGCAAGCTCTCCAGGACAACATAGAATCTGGGGCTCTGTGCTTTCTTTCCTTCTGAACAAGTGTTAGTGTTTTCTGCACAAAAGCGATTCTGCGAAGCAATGTGAACACTTCTGCTTCCCAGGCACGGAGAAGGTGCTAGCAAGGAATTCTCTGCCTGCCTTTCCCCAGTGCTCTGCAAGCTCTCCAGGACAACATAAAATCTGGGGCTCTGTGCTTTCTTTCCTTCTGAACAAGTGTTAGTGTTTTCTGCACAAAAGCGATTCTGCGAAGCAATGTGAACACTTCTGCTTCCCAGGCACACAGAAGGTGCTAGCAAGGAATTCTCTGCCTGCCTTTCCCCAGTGCTCTGCAAGCTCTCCAGGACAACATAGAATCTGGGGCTCTGTGCTTTCTTTCCTTCTGAACAAGTGTTACTGTTTTCTGCACAAAAGCGATTCTGCGAAGCAATGTGAACAGGCACAGAGAAGGTGCTAGCAGGGAATTCTCTGCCTGCCTTTCCCCAGTGCTCTGCAAGCTCTCCAGGACAACATAAAATCTGGGGCTCTGTGCTTTCTTTCGTTCTGAACAAGTGTTACTGTTTTCTGCACAAAAGCGATTCTTGCGAAGCAATGTGAACACTTCTGCTTCCCAGGCACAGAGAAGGTGCTATCAGGAAATTCTCTGCCTGCCTTTCCCCAGTGCTCTGCAAGCTCTCCAGGACAACATAGAATCTGGGGCTCTGTGCTTTCTTTCCTTCTGAACAAGTGTTAGTGTTTTCTGCACAAAAGCGATTCTGCAAAGCAATGTGAACACTTCTGCTTCCCAGGCACAGAGAAGGTGCTAGCAGGGAATTCTCTGCCTGCCTTTCCCCAGTGCTCTGCAAGCTCTCCAGGACAACATAAAATCTGGGGCTCTGTGCTTTCTTTCCTTCTGAACAAGTGTTACTGTTTTCTGCACAAAAGCGATTCTGCGAACCAATGTGAACACTTCTGCTTCCCAGGCACAGAGAAGGTGCTAGCAGGGAATTCTCTGCCTGCCTTTCCCCAGTGCTCTGCAAGCTCTCCAGGACAACATAGAATCTGGGGCTCTGTGCTTTCTTTCCTTCTGAACAAGTGTTACTGTTTTCTGCACAAAAGCGATTCTTGCGAAGCAATGTGAACACTTCTGCTTCCCAGGCACAGAGAAGGTGCTAGCAGGGAATTCTCTGCCTGCCTTTCCCCAGTGTTCTGCAAGCTCTCCAGGACAACATAAAATCTGGGGCTCTGTGCTTTCTTTCCTTCTGAACAAGTGTTACTGTTTTCTGCACAAAACCGATTCTTGCGAAGCAATGTGAACACTTCTGCTTCCCAGGCACAGAGAAGGTGCTAGCAGGGAATTCTCTGCCTGCCTTTCCCCAGTGCTCTGCAAGCTCTCCAGGACTACATAAAATCTGGGGGTCTGTGCTTTCTTTCCTTCTGAACAAGTGTTACTGTTTTCTGCACAAAAGCGATTCTTGCGAAGCTATGTGAACACTTCTTCTTCCCAGGCACACAGAAGGTGCTAGCAAGGAATTCTCTGCCTGCCTTTCCCCAGTGCTCTGCAAGCTCTCCAGGACAACATAGAATCTGGGGCTCTGTGCTTTCTTTCCTTCTGAACAAGTGTTACTGTTTTCTGCACAAAAGCGATTCTGCGAAGCAATGTGAACAGGCACAGAGAAGGTGCTAGCAGGGAATTCTCTGCCTGCCTTTCCCCAGTGCTCTGCAAGCTCTCCAGGACAACATAAAATCTGGGGCTCTGTGCTTTCTTTCGTTCTGAACAAGTGTTACTGTTTTCTGCACAAAAGCGATTCTTGCGAAGCAATGTGAACACTTCTGCTTCCCAGGCACAGAGAAGGTGCTAGCAGGGAATTCTCTGCCTGCCTTTCCCCAGTGCTCTGCAAGCTCTCCAGGACAACATAGAATCTGGGGCTCTGTGCTTTCTTTCCTTCTGAACAAGTGTTACTGTTTTCTGCACAAAAGCGATTCTTGCGAAGCAATGTGAACACTTCTGCTTCCCAGGCACAGAGAAGGTGCTATCAGGGAATACTCTGCCTACCTTTCCCCAGTGCTCTGCAAGCTCTCCAGGACAACATAAAATCTGGGGCTCTGTGCTTTCTTTCCTTCTGAACAAGTGTTACTGTTTTCTGCACAAAAGCGATTCTTGCGAAGCAATGTGAACACTTCTGCTTCCCAGGCACAGAGAAGGTGCTAGCAGGGAATTCTCTGCCTGCCTTTCCCCAGTGCTCTGCAAGCTCTCCAGGACAACATAGAATCTGGGGCTCTGTGCTTTCTTTCCTTCTGAACAAGTGTTAGTGTTTTCTGCACAAAAGCGATTCTTGCGAAGCAATGTGAACACTTCTGCTTCCCAGGCACAGAGAAGGTGCTAGCAGGGAATTCTCTGCCTGCCTTTCCCCAGTGCTCTGCAAGCTCTCCAGGACAACATAGAATCTGGGGCTCTGTGCTTTCTTTCCTTCTGAACAAGTGTTAGTGTTTTCTGCACAAAAGCGATTCTTGCGAAGCAATGTGAACACTTCTGCTTCCCAGGCACAGAGAAGGTGCTAGCAGGGAATTCTCTGCCTGCCTTTCCCCAGTGCTCTGCAAGCTCTCCAGGACAACATAGAATCTGGGGCTCTGTGCTTTCTTTCCTTCTGAACAAGTGTTAGTGTTTTCTGCACAAAAGCGATTCTGCGAAGCAATGTGAACACTTCTGCTTCCCAGGCACAGAGAAGGTGCTAGCAAGGAATTCTCTGCCTGCCTTTCCCCAGTGCTCTGCAAGCTCTCCAGGACAACATAAAATCTGGGGCTCTGTGCTTTCTTTCCTTCTGAACAAGTGTTACTGTTTTCTGCACAAAAGCGATTCTTGCGAAGCTATGTGAACACTTCTGCTTCCCAGGCACACAGAAGGTGCTAGCAAGGAATTCTCTGCCTGCCTTTCCCCAGTGCTCTGCAAGCTCTCCAGGACAACATAGAATCTGGGGCTCTGTGCTTTCTTTCCTTCTGAACAAGTGTTACTGTTTTCTGCACAAAAGCGATTCTGCGAAGCAATGTGAACAGGCACAGAGAAGGTGCTAGCAGGGAATTCTCTGCCTGCCTTTCCCCAGTGCTCTGCAAGCTCTCCAGGACAACATAAAATCTGGGGCTCTGTGCTTTCTTTCGTTCTGAACAAGTGTTACTGTTTTCTGCACAAAAGCGATTCTTGCGAAGCAATGTGAACACTTCTGCTTCCCAGGCACAGAGAAGGTGCTAGCAGGGAATTCTCTGCCTGCCTTTCCCCAGTGCTCTGCAAGCTCTCCAGGACAACATAGAATCTGGGGCTCTGTGCTTTCTTTCGTTCTGAACAAGTGTTACTGTTTTCTGCACAAAAGCGATTCTGCGAAGCAATGTGAACACTTCTGCTTCCCAGGCACAGAGAAGGTGCTAGCAGGGAATTCTCTGCCTGCCTTTCCCCAGTGCTCTGCAAGCTCTCCAGGACAACATAAAATCTGGGGCTCTGTGCTTTCTTTCCTTCTGAACAAGTGTTACTGTTTTCTGCACAAAAGCGATTCTTGCGAAGCAATGTGAACACTTCTGCTTCCCAGGCACAGAGAAGGTGCTAGCAGGGAATTCTCTGCCTGCCTTTCCCCAGTGCTCTGCAAGCTCTTCAGGACAACATAAAATCTGGGGCTCTGTGCTTTCTTTCGTTCTGAACAACTGTAACTGTTTTCTGCACAAAAGCGATTCTTGCGAAGCAATGTGAACACATCTGCTTGCCAGGCACAGAGAAGGTGCTAGCAGGGAATTCTCTGCCTGCCTTTCCCCAGTGCTCTGCAAGCTCTCCAGGACAACATAAAATCTGGGGCTCTGTGCTTTCTTTCCGTCTGAACAAGTGTTACTGTTTTCTGCACAAAAACGATTCTGCGAATCAATGTGAACACTTGTCCTTCCCAGGCACAGAGAAGGTGCTAGCAGGGAATTCTCTGCCTGCCTTTCCCCAGTGCTCTGCAAGCTCTGCAGGACAACATAGAAGCTGGGGCTCTGTGCTTTCTTTCCTTCTGAACAAGTGTTAGTGTTTTCTGCACAAAAGCGATTCTGCGAAGCAATGTGAACAGGCACAGAGAAGGTGCTATCAGGGAATTCTCTGCCTGCCTTTCCCCAGTGCTCTGCAAGCTCTCCAGGACAACATAAAATCTGGGGCTCTGTGCTTTCTTTCCTTCTGAACAAGTGTTAGTGTTTTCTGCACAAAAGCGATTCTTGCGAAGCAATGTGAACACTTCTGCTTCCCCGGCACAGAGAAGGTGCTAGCAGGGAATTCTCTGCCTGCCTTTCCCCAGTGCTCTAAAAGCTCTCCAGGACAACATAGAATCTGGGGCTCTGTGCTTTCTTTCGTTCTGAACAAGTGTTACTGTTTTCTGCACAAAAGCGATTCTGCGAAGCAATGTGAACAGGCACAGAGAAGGTGCTATCAGGGAATTCTCTGCCTACCTTTCCCCAGTGCTCTGCAAGCTCTCCAGGACAACATAAAATCTGGGGTTCTGTGCTTTCTTTCCTTCTGAACAAGTGTTACTGTTTTCTGCACAAAAGCGATTCTGCGAAGCAATGTGAACAGGCACAGAGAAGGTGCTATCAGGGAATTCTCTGCCTGCCTTTCCCCAGTGCTCTGCAAGCTCTCCAGGACAACATAAAATCTGGGGCTCTGTGCTTTCTTTCCTTCTGAACAAGTGTTACTGTTTTCTGCACAAAAGCGATTCTGCGAAGCAATGTGAACACTTCTGCTTCCCAGGCACAGAGAAGGTGCTAGCAAGGAATTCTCTGCCTGCCTTTCCCCAGTGCTCTGCAAGCTCTCCAGGACTACATAAAATCTGGGGCTCTGTGCTTTCTTTCCTTCTGAACAAGTGTTACTGTTTTCTGCACAAAAGCGATTCTTGCGAAGCTATGTGAACACTTCTTCTTCCCAGGCACACAGAAGGTGCTATCAGGGAATTCTCTGCCTGCCTTTCCCCAGTGCTCTGCAAGCTCTCCAGGACAACATAAAATCTGGGGCTCTGTGCTTTCTTTCGTTCTGAACTAGTGTTACTGTTTTCTGCACAAAAGCGATTCTTGCGAAGCAATGTGAACACTTCTGCTTCCCAGGCACAGAGAAGGTGCTAGCAGGGAATTCTCTGCCTGCCTTTCCCCAGTGCTCTGCAAGCTCTCCAGGACAACATAGAATCTGGGGCTCTGTGCTTTCTTTCCTTCTGAACAAGTGTTACTGTTTTCTGCACAAAAGCGATTCTTGCGAAGCAATGTGAACACTTCTGCTTCCCAGGCACAGAGAAGGTGCTATCAGGGAATTCTCTGCCTGCCTTTCCCCAGTGCTCTGCAAGCTCTCCAGGACAACATAAAATCTGGGGCTCTGTGCTTTCTTTCCTTCTGAACAAGTGTTACTGTTTTCTGCACAAAAGCGATTCTTGCGAAGCAATGTGAACACTTCTGCTTCCCAGGCACAGAGAAGGTGCTAGCAGGGAATTCTCTGCCTGCCTTTCCCCAGTGCTCTGCAAGCTCTTCAGGACAACATAAAATCTGGGGCTCTGTGCTTTCTTTCGTTCTGAACAACTGTAACTGTTTTCTGCACAAAAGCGATTCTTGCGAAGCAATGTGAACACATCTGCTTGCCAGGCACAGAGAAGGTGCTAGCAGGGAATTCTCTGCCTGCCTTTCCCCAGTGCTCTGCAAGCTCTCCAGGACAACATAAAATCTGGGGCTCTGTGCTTTCTTTCCGTCTGAACAAGTGTTACTGTTTTCTGCACAAAAGCGATTCTGCGAAGCAATGTGAACAGGCACAGAGAAGGTGCTATCAGGGAATTCTCTGCCTGCCTTTCCCCAGTGCTCTGCAAGCTCTTCAGGACAACATAGAATCTGGGACTCTGTGCTTTCTTTCCTTCTGAACAAGTGTTAGTGTTTTCTGCACAAAAGCGATTCTGCAAAGCAATGTGAACACTTCTGCTTCCCAGGCACAGAGAAGGTGCTAGCAGGGAATTCTCTGCCTGCCTTTCCCCAGTGCTCTGCAAGCTCTCCAGGACAACATAAAATCTGGGGCTCTGTGCTTTCTTTCCTTCTGAACAAGTGTTACTCTTTTCTGCACAAAAGCGATTCTGCGAACCAATGTGAACATTTCTGCTTCCCAGGCACAGAGAAGGTGCTAGAAAGGAATTCTCTGCCTGCCTTTCCCCAGTGCTCTGCAAGCTCTCCAGGACAACATAGAATCTGGGGCTCTGTGCTTTCTTTCCTTCTGAACAAGTGTTAGTGTTTTCTGCACAAAAGCGATTCTCCGAAGCAATGTGAACACTGCTGCTTCCCAGGCACGGAGAAGGTGCTAGCAAGGAATTCTCTGCCTGCCTTTCCCCAGTGCTCTGCAAGCTCTCCAGGACAACATAAAATCTGGGGCTCTGTGCTTTCTTTCCTTCTGAACAAGTGTTAGTGTTTTCTGCACAAAAGCGATTCTTGCGAAGCAATGTGAACACTTCTGCTTCCCAGGCACAGAGAAGGTGCTAGCAGGGAATTCTCTGCCTGCCTTTCCCCAGTGCTCTGCAAGCTCTCCAGGACAACATAGAATCTGGGGCTCTGTGCTTTCTTTCCTTCTGAACAAGTGTTAGTGTTTTCTGCACAAAAGCGATTCTTGCGAAGCAATGTGAACACATCTGCTTGCCAGGCACAGAGAAGGTGCTAGCAGGGAATTCTCTGCCTGCCTTTCCCCAGTGCTCTGCAAGCTCTCCAGGACAACATAAAATCTGGGGCTCTGTGCTTTCTTTCCGTCTGAACAAGTGTTACTGTTTTCTGCACAAAAGCGATTCTGCGAAGCAATGTGAACAGGCACAGAGAAGGTGCTATCAGGGAATTCTCTGCCTGCCTTTCCCCAGTGCTCTGCAAGCTCTCCAGGACAACATAAAATCTGGGGCTCTGTGCTTTCTTTCGTTCTGAACAACTGTAACTGTTTTCTGCACAAAAGCGATTCTTGCGAAGCAATGTGAACACATCTGCTTGCCAGGCACAGAGAAGGTGCTAGCAGGGAATTCTCTGCCTGCCTTTCCCCAGTGCTCTGCAAGCTCTCCAGGACAACATAAAATCTGGGGCTCTGTGCTTTCTTTCCGTCTGAACAAGTGTTACTGTTTTCTGCACAAAAGCGATTCTGCGAAGCAATGTGAACAGGCACAGAGAAGGTGCTATCAGGGAATTCTCTGCCTGCCTTTCCCCAGTGCTCTGCAAGCTCTTCAGGACAACATAGAATCTGGGACTCTGTGCTTTCTTTCCTTCTGAACAAGTGTTAGTGTTTTCTGCACAAAAGCGATTCTGCAAAGCAATGTGAACACTTCTGCTTCCCAGGCACAGAGAAGGTGCTAGCAGGGAATTCTCTGCCTGCCTTTCCCCAGTGCTCTGCAAGCTCTCCAGGACAACATAAAATCTGGGGCTCTGTGCTTTCTTTCCTTCTGAACAAGTGTTACTCTTTTCTGCACAAAAGCGATTCTGCGAACCAATGTGAACATTTCTGCTTCCCAGGCACAGAGAAGGTGCTAGAAAGGAATTCTCTGCCTGCCTTTCCCCAGTGCTCTGCAAGCTCTCCAGGACAACATAGAATCTGGGGCTCTGTGCTTTCTTTCCTTCTGAACAAGTGTTAGTGTTTTCTGCACAAAAGCGATTCTCCGAAGCAATGTGAACACTGCTGCTTCCCAGGCACGGAGAAGGTGCTAGCAAGGAATTCTCTGCCTGCCTTTCCCCAGTGCTCTGCAAGCTCTCCAGGACAACATAAAATCTGGGGCTCTGTGCTTTCTTTCCTTCTGAACAAGTGTTAGTGTTTTCTGCACAAAAGCGATTCTTGCGAAGCAATGTGAACACTTCTGCTTCCCAGGCACAGAGAAGGTGCTAGCAGGGAATTCTCTGCCTGCCTTTCCCCAGTGCTCTGCAAGCTCTCCAGGACAACATAGAATCTGGGGCTCTGTGCTTTCTTTCCTTCTGAACAAGTGTTAGTGTTTTCTGCACAAAAGCGATTCTTGCGAAGCAATGTGAACACTTCTGCTTCCCAGGCACAGAGAAGGTGCTAGCAGGGAATTCTCTGCCTGCCTTTCCCCAGTGCTCTGCAAGCTCTCCAGGACAACATAGAATCTGGGGCTCTGTGCTTTCTTTCCTTCTGAACAAGTGTTACTGTTTTCTGCACAAAAGCGATTCTGCGAAGCAATGTGAACAGGCACAGAGAAGGTGCTATCAGGGAATTCTCTGCCTGCCTTTCCCCAGTGCTCTGCAAGCTCTCCAGGACAACATAAAATCTGGGGCTCTGTGCTTTCTTTCCTTCTGAACAAGTGTTACTGTTTTCTGCACAAAAGCGATTCTGCGAAGCAATGTGAACAGGCACAGAGAAGGTGCTATCAGGGAATTCTCTGCCTGCCTTTCCCCAGTGCTCTGCAAGCTCTCCAGGACAACATAGAATCTGGGGCTCTGTGCTTTCTTTCCTTCTGAACAAGTGTTAATGTTTTCTGCACAAAAGCGATTCTGCGAAGCAATGTGAACAGGCACAGAGAAGGTGCTATCAGGGAATTCTCTGCCTGCCTTTCCCCAGTGCTCTGCAAGCTCTCCAGGACAACATAGAATCTGGGGCTCTGTGCTTTCTTTCCTTCTGAACAAGTGTTAGTGTTTTCTGCACAAAAGCGATTCTGCAAAGCAATGTGAACACTTCTGCTTCCCAGGCACAGAGAAGGTGCTAGCAGGGAATTCTCTGCCTGCCTTTCCCCAGTGCTCTGCAAGCTCTCCAGGACAACATAGAATCTGGGGCTCTGTGCTTTCTTTCCTTCTGAACAAGTGTTAGTGTTTTCTGCACAAAAGCGATTCTGCGAAGCAATGTGAACACTTCTGCTTCCCAGGCACGGAGAAGGTGCTAGCAAGGAATTCTCTGCCTGCCTTTCCCCAGTGCTCTGCAAGCTCTCCAGGACAACATAAAATCTGGGGCTCTGTGCTTTCTTTCCTTCTGAACAAGTGTTAGTGTTTTCTGCACAAAAGCGATTCTGCGAAGCAATGTGAACACTTCTGCTTCCCAGGCACAGAGAAGGTGCTAGCAAGGAATTCTCTGCCTGCCTTTCCCCAGTGCTCTGCAAGCTCTCCAGGACAACATAAAATCTGGGGCTCTGTGCTTTCTTTCCTTCTGAACAAGTGTTACTGTTTTCTGCACAAAAGCGATTCTTGCGAAGCAATGTGAACACTTCTGCTTCCCAGGCACACAGAAGGTGCTAGCAAGGAATTCTCTGCCTGCCTTTCCCCAGTGCTCTGCAAGCTCTCCAGGACAACATAGAATCTGGGGCTCTGTGCTTTCTTTCCTTCTGAACAAGTGTTACTGTTTTCTGCACAAAAGCGATTCTGCAAAGCAATGTGAACAGGCACAGAGAAGGTGCTAGCAGGGAATTCTCTGCCTGCCTTTCCCCAGTGCTCTGCAAGCTCTCCAGGACAACATAAAATCTGGGGCTCTGTGCTTTCTTTCGTTCTGAACAAGTGTTACTGTTTTCTGCACAAAAGCGATTCTTGCGAAGCAATGTGAACACTTCTGCTTCCCAGGCACAGAGAAGGTGCTATCAGGGAATTCTCTGCCTGCCTTTCCCCAGTGCTCTGCAAGCTCTCCAGGACAACATAGAATCTGGGGCTCTGTGCTTTCTTTCCTTCTGAACAAGTGTTAGTGTTTTCTGCACAAAAGCGATTCTGCGAAGCAATGTGAACAGGCACAGAGAAGGTGCTATCAGGGAATTCTCTGCCTGCCTTTCCCCAGTGCTCTGCAAGCTCTCCAGGACAACATAAAATCTGGGGCTCTGTGCTTTCTTTCCTTCTGAACAAGTGTTAGTGTTTTCTGCACAAAAGCGATTCTTGCGAAGCAATGTGAACACTTCTGCTTCCCCGGCACAGAGAAGGTGCTAGCAGGGAATTCTCTGCCTGCCTTTCCCCAGTGCTCTGCAAGCTCTCCAGGACAACATAGAATCTGGGGCTCTGTGCTTTCTTTCGTTCTGAACAAGTGTTACTGTTTTCTGCACAAAAGCGATTCTGCGAAGCAATGTGAACAGGCACAGAGAAGGTGCTAGCAGGGAATTCTCTGCCTGCCTTTCCCCAGTGCTCTGCAAGCTCTCCAGGACAACATAGAATCTGGGGCTCTGTGCTTTCTTTCCTTCTGAACAAGTGTTAGTGTTTTCTGCACGAAAGCGATTCTGCAAAGCAATGTGAACACTTCTGCTTCCCAGGCACAGAGAAGGTGCTAGCAGGGAATTCTCTGCCTGCCTTTCCCCAGTGCTCTGCAAGCTCTCCAGGGCAACATAAAATCTGGGGCTCTGTGCTTTCTTTCGTTCTGAACAAGTGTTACTGTTTTCTGCACAAAAGCGATTCTGCGAAGCAATGTGAACAGGCACAGAGAAGGTGCTATCAGGGAATTCTCTGCCTACCTTTCCCCAGTGCTCTGCAAGCTCTCCAGGACAACATAAAATCTGGGGTTCTGTGCTTTCTTTCCTTCTGAACAAGTGTTACTGTTTTCTGCACAAAAGCGATTCTGCGAAGCAATGTGAACAGGCACAGAGAAGGTGCTATCAGGGAATTCTCTGCCTGCCTTTCCCCAGTGCTCTGCAAGCTCTCCAGGACAACATAAAATCTGGGGCTCTGTGCTTTCTTTCCTTCTGAACAAGTGTTACTGTTTTCTGCACAAAAGCGATTCTGCGAAGCAATGTGAACACTTCTGCTTCCCAGGCACAGAGAAGGTGCTAGCAAGGAATTCTCTGCCTGCCTTTCCCCAGTGCTCTGCAAGCTCTCCAGGACTACATAAAATCTGGGGCTCTGTGCTTTCTTTCCTTCTGAACAAGTGTTACTGTTTTCTGCACAAAAGCGATTCTTGCGAAGCTATGTGAACACTTCTTCTTCCCAGGCACACAGAAGGTGCTATCAGGGAATTCTCTGCCTGCCTTTCCCCAGTGCTCTGCAAGCTCTCCAGGACAACATAAAATCTGGGGCTCTGTGCTTTCTTTCGTTCTGAACAAGTGTTACTGTTTTCTGCACAAAAGCGATTCTTGCGAAGCAATGTGAACACTTCTGCTTCCCAGGCACAGAGAAGGTGCTAGCAGGGAATTCTCTGCCTGCCTTTCCCCAGTGCTCTGCAAGCTCTCCAGGACAACATAGAATCTGGGGCTCTGTGCTTTCTTTCCTTCTGAACAAGTGTTACTGTTTTCTGCACAAAAGCGATTCTTGCGAAGCAATGTGAACACTTCTGCTTCCCAGGCACAGAGAAGGTGCTATCAGGGAATTCTCTGCCTGCCTTTCCCCAGTGCTCTGCAAGCTCTCCAGGACAACATAAAATCTGGGGCTCTGTGCTTTCTTTCCTTCTGAACAAGTGTTACTGTTTTCTGCACAAAAGCGATTCTTGCGAAGCAATGTGAACACTTCTGCTTCCCAGGCACAGAGAAGGTGCTAGCAGGGAATTCTCTGCCTGCCTTTCCCCAGTGCTCTGCAAGCTCTCCAGGACAACATAAAATCTGGGGCTCTGTGCTTTCTTTCGTTCTGAACAACTGTAACTGTTTTCTGCACAAAAGCGATTCTTGCGAAGCAATGTGAACACATCTGCTTGCCAGGCACAGAGAAGGTGCTAGCAGGGAATTCTCTGCCTGCCTTTCCCCAGTGCTCTGCAAGCTCTCCAGGACAACATAAAATCTGGGGCTCTGTGCTTTCTTTCCGTCTGAACAAGTGTTACTGTTTTCTGCACAAAAGCGATTCTGCGAAGCAATGTGAACAGGCACAGAGAAGGTGCTATCAGGGAATTCTCTGCCTGCCTTTCCCCAGTGCTCTGCAAGCTCTTCAGGACAACATAGAATCTGGGACTCTGTGCTTTCTTTCCTTCTGAACAAGTGTTAGTGTTTTCTGCACAAAAGCGATTCTGCAAAGCAATGTGAACACTTCTGCTTCCCAGGCACAGAGAAGGTGCTAGCAGGGAATTCTCTGCCTGCCTTTCCCCAGTGCTCTGCAAGCTCTCCAGGACAACATAAAATCTGGGGCTCTGTGCTTTCTTTCCTTCTGAACAAGTGTTACTCTTTTCTGCACAAAAGCGATTCTGCGAACCAATGTGAACATTTCTGCTTCCCAGGCACAGAGAAGGTGCTAGAAAGGAATTCTCTGCCTGCCTTTCCCCAGTGCTCTGCAAGCTCTCCAGGACAACATAGAATCTGGGGCTCTGTGCTTTCTTTCCTTCTGAACAAGTGTTAGTGTTTTCTGCACAAAAGCGATTCTCCGAAGCAATGTGAACACTGCTGCTTCCCAGGCACGGAGAAGGTGCTAGCAAGGAATTCTCTGCCTGCCTTTCCCCAGTGCTCTGCAAGCTCTCCAGGACAACATAAAATCTGGGGCTCTGTGCTTTCTTTCCTTCTGAACAAGTGTTAGTGTTTTCTGCACAAAAGCGATTCTTGCGAAGCAATGTGAACACTTCTGCTTCCCAGGCACAGAGAAGGTGCTAGCAGGGAATTCTCTGCCTGCCTTTCCCCAGTGCTCTGCAAGCTCTCCAGGACAACATAGAATCTGGGGCTCTGTGCTTTCTTTCCTTCTGAACAAGTGTTAGTGTTTTCTGCACAAAAGCGATTCTTGCGAAGCAATGTGAACACATCTGCTTGCCAGGCACAGAGAAGGTGCTAGCAGGGAATTCTCTGCCTGCCTTTCCCCAGTGCTCTGCAAGCTCTCCAGGACAACATAAAATCTGGGGCTCTGTGCTTTCTTTCCGTCTGAACAAGTGTTACTGTTTTCTGCACAAAAGCGATTCTGCGAAGCAATGTGAACAGGCACAGAGAAGGTGCTATCAGGGAATTCTCTGCCTGCCTTTCCCCAGTGCTCTGCAAGCTCTCCAGGACAACATAAAATCTGGGGCTCTGTGCTTTCTTTCGTTCTGAACAACTGTAACTGTTTTCTGCACAAAAGCGATTCTTGCGAAGCAATGTGAACACATCTGCTTGCCAGGCACAGAGAAGGTGCTAGCAGGGAATTCTCTGCCTGCCTTTCCCCAGTGCTCTGCAAGCTCTCCAGGACAACATAAAATCTGGGGCTCTGTGCTTTCTTTCCGTCTGAACAAGTGTTACTGTTTTCTGCACAAAAGCGATTCTGCGAAGCAATGTGAACAGGCACAGAGAAGGTGCTATCAGGGAATTCTCTGCCTGCCTTTCCCCAGTGCTCTGCAAGCTCTTCAGGACAACATAGAATCTGGGACTCTGTGCTTTCTTTCCTTCTGAACAAGTGTTAGTGTTTTCTGCACAAAAGCGATTCTGCAAAGCAATGTGAACACTTCTGCTTCCCAGGCACAGAGAAGGTGCTAGCAGGGAATTCTCTGCCTGCCTTTCCCCAGTGCTCTGCAAGCTCTCCAGGACAACATAAAATCTGGGGCTCTGTGCTTTCTTTCCTTCTGAACAAGTGTTACTCTTTTCTGCACAAAAGCGATTCTGCGAACCAATGTGAACATTTCTGCTTCCCAGGCACAGAGAAGGTGCTAGAAAGGAATTCTCTGCCTGCCTTTCCCCAGTGCTCTGCAAGCTCTCCAGGACAACATAGAATCTGGGGCTCTGTGCTTTCTTTCCTTCTGAACAAGTGTTAGTGTTTTCTGCACAAAAGCGATTCTCCGAAGCAATGTGAACACTGCTGCTTCCCAGGCACGGAGAAGGTGCTAGCAAGGAATTCTCTGCCTGCCTTTCCCCAGTGCTCTGCAAGCTCTCCAGGACAACATAAAATCTGGGGCTCTGTGCTTTCTTTCCTTCTGAACAAGTGTTAGTGTTTTCTGCACAAAAGCGATTCTTGCGAAGCAATGTGAACACTTCTGCTTCCCAGGCACAGAGAAGGTGCTAGCAGGGAATTCTCTGCCTGCCTTTCCCCAGTGCTCTGCAAGCTCTCCAGGACAACATAGAATCTGGGGCTCTGTGCTTTCTTTCCTTCTGAACAAGTGTTAGTGTTTTCTGCACAAAAGCGATTCTTGCGAAGCAATGTGAACACTTCTGCTTCCCAGGCACAGAGAAGGTGCTAGCAGGGAATTCTCTGCCTGCCTTTCCCCAGTGCTCTGCAAGCTCTCCAGGACAACATAGAATCTGGGGCTCTGTGCTTTCTTTCCTTCTGAACAAGTGTTACTGTTTTCTGCACAAAAGCGATTCTGCGAAGCAATGTGAACAGGCACAGAGAAGGTGCTATCAGGGAATTCTCTGCCTGCCTTTCCCCAGTGCTCTGCAAGCTCTCCAGGACAACATAAAATCTGGGGCTCTGTGCTTTCTTTCCTTCTGAACAAGTGTTACTGTTTTCTGCACAAAAGCGATTCTGCGAAGCAATGTGAACAGGCACAGAGAAGGTGCTATCAGGGAATTCTCTGCCTGCCTTTCCCCAGTGCTCTGCAAGCTCTCCAGGACAACATAGAATCTGGGGCTCTGTGCTTTCTTTCCTTCTGAACAAGTGTTAATGTTTTCTGCACAAAAGCGATTCTGCGAAGCAATGTGAACAGGCACAGAGAAGGTGCTATCAGGGAATTCTCTGCCTGCCTTTCCCCAGTGCTCTGCAAGCTCTCCAGGACAACATAGAATCTGGGGCTCTGTGCTTTCTTTCCTTCTGAACAAGTGTTAGTGTTTTCTGCACAAAAGCGATTCTGCAAAGCAATGTGAACACTTCTGCTTCCCAGGCACAGAGAAGGTGCTAGCAGGGAATTCTCTGCCTGCCTTTCCCCAGTGCTCTGCAAGCTCTCCAGGACAACATAGAATCTGGGGCTCTGTGCTTTCTTTCCTTCTGAACAAGTGTTAGTGTTTTCTGCACAAAAGCGATTCTGCGAAGCAATGTGAACACTTCTGCTTCCCAGGCACGGAGAAGGTGCTAGCAAGGAATTCTCTGCCTGCCTTTCCCCAGTGCTCTGCAAGCTCTCCAGGACAACATAAAATCTGGGGCTCTGTGCTTTCTTTCCTTCTGAACAAGTGTTAGTGTTTTCTGCACAAAAGCGATTCTGCGAAGCAATGTGAACACTTCTGCTTCCCAGGCACAGAGAAGGTGCTAGCAAGGAATTCTCTGCCTGCCTTTCCCCAGTGCTCTGCAAGCTCTCCAGGACAACATAAAATCTGGGGCTCTGTGCTTTCTTTCCTTCTGAACAAGTGTTACTGTTTTCTGCACAAAAGCGATTCTTGCGAAGCAATGTGAACACTTCTGCTTCCCAGGCACACAGAAGGTGCTAGCAAGGAATTCTCTGCCTGCCTTTCCCCAGTGCTCTGCAAGCTCTCCAGGACAACATAGAATCTGGGGCTCTGTGCTTTCTTTCCTTCTGAACAAGTGTTACTGTTTTCTGCACAAAAGCGATTCTGCGAAGCAATGTGAACAGGCACAGAGAAGGTGCTAGCAGGGAATTCTCTGCCTGCCTTTCCCCAGTGCTCTGCAAGCTCTCCAGGACAACATAAAATCTGGGGCTCTGTGCTTTCTTTCGTTCTGAACAAGTGTTACTGTTTTCTGCACAAAAGCGATTCTTGCGAAGCAATGTGAACACTTCTGCTTCCCAGGCACAGAGAAGGTGCTATCAGGGAATTCTCTGCCTGCCTTTCCCCAGTGCTCTGCAAGCTCTCCAGGACAACATAGAATCTGGGGCTCTGTGCTTTCTTTCCTTCTGAACAAGTGTTACTGTTTTCTGCACAAAAGCGATTCTTGCGAAGCAATGTGAACACTTCTGCTTCCCAGGCACAGAGAAGGTGCTATCAGGGAATTCTCTGCCTGCCTTTCCCCAGTGCTCTGCAAGCTCTCCAGGACAACATAAAATCTGGGGCTCTGTGCTTTCTTTCCTTCTGAACAAGTGTTACTGTTTTCTGCACAAAAGCGATTCTTGCGAAGCAATGTGAACACTTCTGCTTCCCAGGCACAGAGAAGGTGCTAGCAGGGAATTCTCTGCCTGCCTTTCCCCAGTGCTCTGCAAGCTCTTCAGGACAACATAAAATCTGGGGCTCTGTGCTTTCTTTCGTTCTGAACAACTGTAACTGTTTTCTGCACAAAAGCGATTCTTGCGAAGCAATGTGAACACATCTGCTTGCCAGGCACAGAGAAGGTGCTAGCAGGGAATTCTCTGCCTGCCTTTCCCCAGTGCTCTGCAAGCTCTCCAGGACAACATAAAATCTGGGGCTCTGTGCTTTCTTTCCGTCTGAACAAGTGTTACTGTTTTCTGCACAAAAGCGATTCTGCGAAGCAATGTGAACAGGCACAGAGAAGGTGCTATCAGGGAATTCTCTGCCTGCCTTTCCCCAGTGCTCTGCAAGCTCTTCAGGACAACATAGAATCTGGGGCTCTGTGCTTTCTTTCCTTCTGAACAAGTGTTAGTGTTTTCTGCACAAAAGCGATTCTGCAAAGCAATGTGAACACTTCTGCTTCCCAGGCACAGAGAAGGTGCTAGCAGGGAATTCTCTGCCTGCCTTTCCCCAGTGCTCTGCAAGCTCTCCAGGACAACATAAAATCTGGGGCTCTGTGCTTTCTTTCCTTCTGAACAAGTGTTACTCTTTTCTGCACAAAAGCGATTCTGCGAACCAATGTGAACATTTCTGCTTCCCAGGCACAGAGAAGGTGCTAGAAAGGAATTCTCTGCCTGCCTTTCCCCAGTGCTCTGCAAGCTCTCCAGGACAACATAGAATCTGGGGCTCTGTGCTTTCTTTCCTTCTGAACAAGTGTTAGTGTTTTCTGCACAAAAGCGATTCTCCGAAGCAATGTGAACACTGCTGCTTCCCAGGCACGGAGAAGGTGCTAGCAAGGAATTCTCTGCCTGCCTTTCCCCAGTGCTCTGCAAGCTCTCCAGGACAACATAAAATCTGGGGCTCTGTGCTTTCTTTCCTTCTGAACAAGTGTTAGTGTTTTCTGCACAAAAGCGATTCTTGCGAAGCAATGTGAACACTTCTGCTTCCCAGGCACAGAGAAGGTGCTAGCAGGGAATTCTCTGCCTGCCTTTCCCCAGTGCTCTGCAAGCTCTCCAGGACAACATAGAATCTGGGGCTCTGTGCTTTCTTTCCTTCTGAACAAGTGTTAGTGTTTTCTGCACAAAAGCGATTCTTGCGAAGCAATGTGAACACTTCTGCTTCCCAGGCACAGAGAAGGTGCTAGCAGGGAATTCTCTGCCTGCCTTTCCCCAGTGCTCTGCAAGCTCTCCAGGACAACATAGAATCTGGGGCTCTGTGCTTTCTTTCCTTCTGAACAAGTGTTACTGTTTTCTGCACAAAAGCGATTCTGCGAAGCAATGTGAACAGGCACAGAGAAGGTGCTATCAGGGAATTCTCTGCCTGCCTTTCCCCAGTGCTCTGCAAGCTCTCCAGGACAACATAAAATCTGGGGCTCTGTGCTTTCTTTCCTTCTGAACAAGTGTTACTGTTTTCTGCACAAAAGCGATTCTGCGAAGCAATGTGAACAGGCACAGAGAAGGTGCTATCAGGGAATTCTCTGCCTGCCTTTCCCCAGTGCTCTGCAAGCTCTCCAGGACAACATAGAATCTGGGGCTCTGTGCTTTCTTTCGTTCTGAACAAGTGTTACTGTTTTCTGCACAAAAGCGATTCTGCGAAGCAATGTGAACAGGCACAGAGAAGGTGCTATCAGGGAATTCTCTGCCTGCCTTTCCCCAGTGCTCTGCAAGCTCTCCAGGACAACATAGAATCTGGGGCTCTGTGCTTTCTTTCCTTCTGAACAAGTGTTAGTGTTTTCTGCACAAAAGCGATTCTGCAAAGCAATGTGAACACTTCTGCTTCCCAGGCACAGAGAAGGTGCTAGCAGGGAATTCTCTGCCTGCCTTTCCCCAGTGCTCTGCAAGCTCTCCAGGACAACATAAAATCTGGGGCTCTGTGCTTTCTTTCCTTCTGAACAAGTGTTACTGTTTTCTGCACAAAAGCGATTCTGCGAAGCAATGTGAACACTTCTGCTTCCCAGGCACGGAGAAGGTGCTAGCAAGGAATTCTCTGCCTGCCTTTCCCCAGTGCTCTGCAAGCTCTCCAGGACAACATAAAATCTGGGGCTCTGTGCTTTCTTTCCTTCTGAACAAGTGTTAGTGTTTTCTGCACAAAAGCGATTCTGCGAAGCAATGTGAACACTTCTGCTTCCCAGGCACAGAGAAGGTGCTATCAGGGAATTCTCTGCCTGCCTTTCCCCAGTGCTCTGCAAGCTCTCCAGGACAACATAAAATCTGGGGCTCTGTGCTTTCTTTCCTTCTGAACAAGTGTTACTGTTTTCTGCACAAAAGCGATTCTTGCGAAGCTATGTGAACACTTCTGCTTCCCAGGCACACAGAAGGTGCTAGCAAGGAATTCTCTGCCTGCCTTTCCCCAGTGCTCTGCAAGCTCTCCAGGACAACATAGAATCTGGGGCTCTGTGCTTTCTTTCCTTCTGAACAAGTGTTAGTGTTTTCTGCACAAAAGCGATTCTTGCGAAGCAATGTGAACACTTCTGCTTCCCAGGCACAGAGAAGGTGCTAGCAGGGAATTCTCTGCCTGCCTTTCCCCAGTGCTCTGCAAGCTCTCCAGGACAACATAAAATCTGGGGCTCTGTGCTTTCTTTCCTTCTGAACAAGTGTTACTGTTTTCTGCACAAAAGCGATTCTTGCGAAGCAATGTGAACACTTCTGCTTCCCAGGCACAGAGAAGGTGCTAGCAGGGAATTCTCTGCCTGCCTTTCCCCAGTGCTCTGCAAGCTCTTCAGGACAACATAAAATCTGGGGCTCTGTGCTTTCTTTCGTTCTGAACAACTGTAACTGTTTTCTGCACAAAAGCGATTCTTGCGAAGCAATGTGAACACATCTGCTTGCCAGGCACAGAGAAGGTGCTAGCAGGGAATTCTCTGCCTGCCTTTCCCCAGTGCTCTGCAAGCTCTCCAGGACAACATAGAATCTGGGGCTCTGTGCTTTCTTTCCTTCTGAACAAGTGTTACTGTTTTCTGCACAAAAGCGATTCTGCGAAGCAATGTGAACAGGCACAGAGAAGGTGCTATCAGGGAATTCTCTGCCTGCCTTTCCCCAGTGCTCTGCAAGCTCTCCAGGACAACATAAAATCTGGGGCTCTGTGCTTTCTTTCCTTCTGAACAAGTGTTACTGTTTTCTGCACAAAAGCGATTCTGCGAAGCAATGTGAACAGGCACAGAGAAGGTGCTATCAGGGAATTCTCTGCCTGCCTTTCCCCAGTGCTCTGCAAGCTCTCCAGGACAACATAGAATCTGGGGCTCTGTGCTTTCTTTCCTTCTGAACAAGTGTTAATGTTTTCTGCACAAAAGCGATTCTGCGAAGCAATGTGAACAGGCACAGAGAAGGTGCTATCAGGGAATTCTCTGCCTGCCTTTCCCCAGTGCTCTGCAAGCTCTCCAGGACAACATAGAATCTGGGGCTCTGTGCTTTCTTTCCTTCTGAACAAGTGTTAGTGTTTTCTGCACAAAAGCGATTCTGCAAAGCAATGTGAACACTTCTGCTTCCCAGGCACAGAGAAGGTGCTAGCAGGGAATTCTCTGCCTGCCTTTCCCCAGTGCTCTGCAAGCTCTCCAGGACAACATAGAATCTGGGGCTCTGTGCTTTCTTTCCTTCTGAACAAGTGTTAGTGTTTTCTGCACAAAAGTGATTCTGCGAAGCAATGTGAACACTTCTGCTTCCCAGGCACGGAGAAGGTGCTAGCAAGGAATTCTCTGCCTGCCTTTCCCCAGTGCTCTGCAAGCTCTCCAGGACAACATAAAATCTGGGGCTCTGTGCTTTCTTTCCTTCTGAACAAGTGTTAGTGTTTTCTGCACAAAAGCGATTCTGCGAAGCAATGTGAACACTTCTGCTTCCCAGGCACAGAGAAGGTGCTAGCAAGGAATTCTCTGCCTGCCTTTCCCCAGTGCTCTGCAAGCTCTCCAGGACAACATAAAATCTGGGGCTCTGTGCTTTCTTTCCTTCTGAACAAGTGTTACTGTTTTCTGCACAAAAGCGATTCTTGCGAAGCAATGTGAACACTTCTGCTTCCCAGGCACACAGAAGGTGCTAGCAAGGAATTCTCTGCCTGCCTTTCCCCAGTGCTCTGCAAGCTCTCCAGGACAACATAGAATCTGGGGCTCTGTGCTTTCTTTCCTTCTGAACAAGTGTTACTGTTTTCTGCACAAAAGCGATTCTGCGAAGCAATGTGAACAGGCACAGAGAAGGTGCTAGCAGGGAATTCTCTGCCTGCCTTTCCCCAGTGCTCTGCAAGCTCTCCAGGACAACATAAAATCTGGGGCTCTGTGCTTTCTTTCGTTCTGAACAAGTGTTACTGTTTTCTGCACAAAAGCGATTCTTGCGAAGCAATGTGAACACTTCTGCTTCCCAGGCACAGAGAAGGTGCTATCAGGGAATTCTCTGCCTGCCTTTCCCCAGTGCTCTGCAAGCTCTCCAGGACAACATAGAATCTGGGGCTCTGTGCTTTCTTTCCTTCTGAACAAGTGTTACTGTTTTCTGCACAAAAGCGATTCTTGCGAAGCAATGTGAACACTTCTGCTTCCCAGGCACAGAGAAGGTGCTATCAGGGAATTCTCTGCCTGCCTTTCCCCAGTGCTCTGCAAGCTCTCCAGGACAACATAAAATCTGGGGCTCTGTGCTTTCTTTCCTTCTGAACAAGTGTTACTGTTTTCTGCACAAAAGCGATTCTTGCGAAGCAATGTGAACACTTCTGCTTCCCAGGCACAGAGAAGGTGCTAGCAGGGAATTCTCTGCCTGCCTTTCCCCAGTGCTCTGCAAGCTCTTCAGGACAACATAAAATCTGGGGCTCTGTGCTTTCTTTCGTTCTGAACAACTGTAACTGTTTTCTGCACAAAAGCGATTCTTGCGAAGCAATGTGAACACATCTGCTTGCCAGGCACAGAGAAGGTGCTAGCAGGGAATTCTCTGCCTGCCTTTCCCCAGTGCTCTGCAAGCTCTCCAGGACAACATAAAATCTGGGGCTCTGTGCTTTCTTTCCGTCTGAACAAGTGTTACTGTTTTCTGCACAAAAGCGATTCTGCGAAGCAATGTGAACAGGCACAGAGAAGGTGCTATCAGGGAATTCTCTGCCTGCCTTTCCCCAGTGCTCTGCAAGCTCTTCAGGACAACATAGAATCTGGGGCTCTGTGCTTTCTTTCCTTCTGAACAAGTGTTAGTGTTTTCTGCACAAAAGCGATTCTGCAAAGCAATGTGAACACTTCTGCTTCCCAGGCACAGAGAAGGTGCTAGCAGGGAATTCTCTGCCTGCCTTTCCCCAGTGCTCTGCAAGCTCTCCAGGACAACATAAAATCTGGGGCTCTGTGCTTTCTTTCGTTCTGAACAAGTGTTAGTGTTTTCTGCACAAAAGCGATTCTGCGAACCAATGTGAACATTTCTGCTTCCCAGGCACAGAGAAGGTGCTAGAAAGGAATTCTCTGCCTGCCTTTCCCCAGTGCTCTGCAAGCTCTCCAGGACAACATAGAATCTGGGGCTCTGTGCTTTCTTTCCTTCTGAACAAGTGTTAGTGTTTTCTGCACAAAAGCGATTCTCCGAAGCAATGTGAACACTGCTGCTTCCCAGGCACGGAGAAGGTGCTAGCAAGGAATTCTCTGCCTGCCTTTCCCCAGTGCTCTGCAAGCTCTCCAGGACAACATAAAATCTGGGGCTCTGTGCTTTCTTTCCTTCTGAACAAGTGTTAGTGTTTTCTGCACAAAAGCGATTCTTGCGAAGCAATGTGAACACTTCTGCTTCCCAGGCACAGAGAAGGTGCTATCAGGGAATTCTCTGCCTGCCTTTCCCCAGTGCTCTGCAAGCTCTCCAGGACAACATAGAATCTGGGGCTCTGTGCTTTCTTTCCTTCTGAACAAGTGTTAGTGTTTTCTGCACAAAAGCGATTCTTGCGAAGCAATGTGAACACTTCTGCTTCCCAGGCACAGAGAAGGTGCTAGCAGGGAATTCTCTGCCTGCCTTTCCCCAGTGCTCTGCAAGCTCTCCAGGACAACATAGAATCTGGGGCTCTGTGCTTTCTTTCCTTCTGAACAAGTGTTACTGTTTTCTGCACAAAAGCGATTCTGCGAAGCAATGTGAACAGGCACAGAGAAGGTGCTATCAGGGAAATCTCTGCCTGCCTTTCCCCAGTGCTCTGCAAGCTCTCCAGGACAACATAAAATCTGGGGCTCTGTGCTTTCTTTCCTTCTGAACAAGTGTTACTGTTTTCTGCACAAAAGCGATTCTGCGAAGCAATGTGAACAGGCACAGAGAAGGTGCTATCAGGGAATTCTCTGCCTGCCTTTCCCCAGTGCTCTGCAAGCTCTCCAGGACAACATAGAATCTGGGGCTCTGTGCTTTCTTTCCTTCTGAACAAGTGTTAATGTTTTCTGCACAAAAGCGATTCTGCGAAGCAATGTGAACAGGCACAGAGAAGGTGCTATCAGGGAATTCTCTGCCTGCCTTTCCCCAGTGCTCTGCAAGCTCTCCAGGACAACATAGAATCTGGGGCTCTGTGCTTTCTTTCCTTCTGAACAAGTGTTAGTGTTTTCTGCACAAAAGCGATTCTGCAAAGCAATGTGAACACTTCTGCTTCCCAGGCACAGAGAAGGTGCTAGCAGGGAATTCTCTGCCTGCCTTTCCCCAGTGCTCTGCAAGCTCTCCAGGACAACATAAAATCTGGGGCTCTGTGCTTTCTTTCCTTCTGAACAAGTGTTACTGTTTTCTGCACAAAAGCGATTCTGCGAAGCAATGTGAACACTTCTGCTTCCCAGGCACGGAGAAGGTGCTAGCAAGGAATTCTCTGCCTGCCTTTCCCCAGTGCTCTGCAAGCTCTCCAGGACAACATAAAATCTGGGGCTCTGTGCTTTCTTTCCTTCTGAACAAGTGTTAGTGTTTTCTGCACAAAAGCGATTCTGCGAAGCAATGTGAACACTTCTGCTTCCCAGGCACAGAGAAGGTGCTATCAGGGAATTCTCTGCCTGCCTTTCCCCAGTGCTCTGCAAGCTCTCCAGGACAACATAAAATCTGGGGCTCTGTGCTTTCTTTCCTTCTGAACAAGTGTTACTGTTTTCTGCACAAAAGCGATTCTTGCGAAGCTATGTGAACACTTCTGCTTCCCAGGCACACAGAAGGTGCTAGCAAGGAATTCTCTGCCTGCCTTTCCCCAGTGCTCTGCAAGCTCTCCAGGACAACATAAAATCTGGGGCTCTGTGCTTTCTTTCCTTCTGAACAAGTGTTACTGTTTTCTGCACAAAAGCGATTCTGCGAAGCAATGTGAACAGGCACAGAGAAGGTGCTAGCAGGGAATTCTCTGCCTGCCTTTCCCCAGTGCTCTGCAAGCTCTCCAGGACAACATAAAATCTGGGGCTCTGTGCTTTCTTTCCTTCTGAACAAGTGTTACTGTTTTCTGCACAAAAGCGATTCTTGCGAAGCAATGTGAACACTTCTGCTTCCCAGGCACAGAGAAGGTGCTAGCAGGGAATTCTCTGCCTGCCTTTCCCCAGTGCTCTGCAAGCTCTCCAGGACAACATAAAATCTGGGGCTCTGTGCTTTCTTTCCTTCTGAACAAGTGTTACTGTTTTCTGCACAAAAGCGATTCTGCGAAGCAATGTGAACACTTCTGCTTCCCAGGCACAGAGAAGGTGCTAGCAAGGAATTCTCTGCCTGCCTTTCCCCAGTGCTCTGCAAGCTCTCCAGGACTACATAAAATCTGGGGCTCTGTGCTTTCTTTCCTTCTGAACAAGTGTTACTGTTTTCTGCACAAAAGCGATTCTTGCGAAGCTATGTGAACACTTCTGCTTCCCAGGCACACAGAAGGTGCTAGCAAGGAATTCTCTGCCTGCCTTTCCCCAGTGCTCTGCAAGCTCTCCAGGACAACATAGAATCTGGGGCTCTGTGCTTTCTTTCGTTCTGAACAAGTGTTACTGTTTTCTGCACAAAAGCGATTCTGCGAAGCAATGTGAACAGGCACAGAGAAGGTGCTAGCAGGGAATTCTCTGCCTGCCTTTCCCCAGTGCTCTGCAAGCTCTCCAGGACAACATAAAATCTGGGGCTCTGTGCTTTCTTTCGTTCTGAACAAGTGTTACTGTTTTCTGCACAAAAGCGATTCTTGCGAAGCAATGTGAACACTTCTGCTTCCCAGGCACAGAGAAGGTGCTAGCAGGGAATTCTCTGCCTGCCTTTCCCCAGTGCTCTGCAAGCTCTCCAGGACAACATAGAATCTGGGGCTCTGTGCTTTCTTTCCTTCTGAACAAGTGTTACTGTTTTCTGCACAAAAGCGATTCTTGCGAAGCAATGTGAACACTTCTGCTTCCCAGGCACAGAGAAGGTGCTATCAGGGAATTCTCTGCCTGCCTTTCCCCAGTGCTCTGCAAGCTCTCCAGGACAACATAAAATCTGGGGCTCTGTGCTTTCTTTCCTTCTGAACAAGTGTTAGTGTTTTCTGCACAAAAGCGATTCTTGCGAAGCAATGTGAACACTTCTGCTTCCCAGGCACAGAGAAGGTGCTAGCAGGGAATTCTCTGCCTGCCTTTCCCCAGTGCTCTGCAAGCTCTTCAGGACAACATAAAATCTGGGGCTCTGTGCTTTCTTTCGTTCTGAACAACTGTAACTGTTTTCTGCACAAAAGCGATTCTTGCGAAGCAATGTGAACACATCTGCTTCCCAGGCACAGAGAAGGTGCTAGCAGGGAATTCTCTGCCTGCCTTTCCCCAGTGCTCTGCAAGCTCTCCAGGACAACATAAAATCTGGGGCTCTGTGCTTTCTTTCCGTCTGAACAAGTGTTACTGTTTTCTGCACAAAAACGATTCTGCGAAGCAATGTGAACACTTCTGCTTCCCAGGCACAGAGAAGGTGCTAGCAGGGAATTCTCTGCCTGCCTTTCCCCAGTGCTCTGCAAGCTCTGCAGGACAACATAGAAGCTGGGCCTCTGTGCTTTCTTTCCTTCTGAACAAGTGTTAGTGTTTTCTGCACAAAAGCGATTCTGCGAAGCAATGTGAACAGGCACAGAGAAGGTGCTATCAGGGAATTCTCTGCCTGCCTTTCCCCAGTGCTCTGCAAGCTCTCCAGGACAACATAAAATCTGGGGCTCTGTGCTTTCTTTCCTTCTGAACAAGTGTTAGTGTTTTCTGCACAAAAGCGATTCTTGCGAAGCAATGTGAACACTTCTGCTTCCCCGGCACAGAGAAGGTGCTAGCAGGGAATTCTCTGCCTGCCTTTCCCCAGTGCTCTAAAAGCTCTCCAGGACAACATAGAATCTGGGGCTCTGTGCTTTCTTTCCTTCTGAACAAGTGTTACTGTTTTCTGCACAAAAGCGATTCTGCGAAGCAATGTGAACAGGCACAGAGAAGGTGCTATCAGGGAATTCTCTGCCTGCCTTTCCCCAGTGCTCTGCAAGCTCTCCAGGACAACATAGAATCTGGGGCTCTGTGCTTTCTTTCCTTCTGAACAAGTGTTAGTGTTTTCTGCACAAAAGCGATTATGCAAAGCAATGTGAACACCTCTGCTTCCCAGGCACAGAGAAGGTGCTAGCAGGGAATTCTCTGCCTGCCTTTCCCCAGTGCTCTGCAAGCTCTCCAGGGCAACATAAAATCTGGGGCTCTGTGCTTTCTTTCGTTCTGAACAAGTGTTACTGTTTTCTGCACAAAAGCGATTCTGCGAAGCAATGTGAACAGGCACAGAGAAGGTGCTATCAGGGAATTCTCTGCCTGCCTTTCCCCAGTGCTCTGCAAGCTCTCCAGGACAACATAAAATCTGGGGTTCTGTGCTTTCTTTCCTTCTGAACAAGTGTTACTGTTTTCTGCACAAAAGCGATTCTGCGAAGCAATGTGAACAGGCACAGAGAAGGTGCTAGCAGGGAATTCTCTGCCTGCCTTTCCCCAGTGCTCTGCAAGCTCTCCAGGACAACATAAAATCTGGGGCTCTGTGCTTTCTTTCCTTCTGAACAAGTGTTACTGTTTTCTGCACAAAAGCGATTCTGCGAAGCAATGTGAACACTTCTGCTTCCCAGGCACAGAGAAGGTGCTAGCAAGGAATTCTCTGCCTGCCTTTCCCCAGTGCTCTGCAAGCTCTCCAGGACTACATAAAATCTGGGGCTCTGTGCTTTCTTTCCTTCTGAACAAGTGTTACTGTTTTCTGCACAAAAGCGATTCTTGCGAAGCTATGTGAACACTTCTGCTTCCCAGGCACACAGAAGGTGCTAGCAAGGAATTCTCTGCCTGCCTTTCCCCAGTGCTCTGCAAGCTCTCCAGGACAACATAGAATCTGGGGCTCTGTGCTTTCTTTCCTTCTGAACAAGTGTTACTGTTTTCTGCACAAAAGCGATACTGCGAAGCAATGTGAACAGGCACAGAGAAGGTGCTAGCAGGGAATTCTCTGCCTGCCTTTCCCCAGTGCTCTGCAAGCTCTCCAGGACAACATAGAATCTGGGGCTCTGTGCTTTCTTTCCTTCTGAACAAGTGTTACTGTTTTCTGCACAAAAGCGATTCTTGCGAAGCAATGTGAACACTTCTGCTTCCCAGGCACAGAGAAGGTGCTATCAGGGAATTCTCTGCCTGCCTTTCCCCAGTGCTCTGCAAGCTCTCCAGGACAACATAAAATCTGGGGCTCTGTGCTTTCTTTCCTTCTGAACAAGTGTTACTGTTTTCTGCACAAAAGCGATTCTTGCGAAGCAATGTGAACACTTCTGCTTCCCAGGCACAGAGAAGGTGCTAGCAGGGAATTCTCTGCCTGCCTTTCCCCAGTGCTCTGCAAGCTCTTCAGGACAACATAAAATCTGGGGCTCTGTGCTTTCTTTCGTTCTGAACAACTGTAACTGTTTTCTGCACAAAAGCGATTCTTGCGAAGCAATGTGAACACATCTGCTTGCCAGGCACAGAGAAGGTGCTAGCAGGGAATTCTCTGCCTGCCTTTCCCCAGTGCTCTGCAAGCTCTCCAGGACAACATAAAATCTGGGGCTCTGTGCTTTCTTTCCGTCTGAACAAGTGTTACTGTTTTCTGCACAAAAACGATTCTGCGAAGCAATGTGAACACTTCTGCTTCCCAGGCACAGAGAAGGTGCTAGCAGGGAATTCTCTGCCTGCCTTTCCCCAGTGCTCTGCAAGCTCTGCAGGACAACATAGAAGCTGGGGCTCTGTGCTTTCTTTCCTTCTGAACAAGTGTTAGTGTTTTCTGCACAAAAGCGATTCTGCGAAGCAATGTGAACAGGCACAGAGAAGGTGCTAGCAGGGAATTCTCTGCCTGCCTTTCCCCAGTGCTCTGCAAGCTCTCCAGGACAACATAAAATCTGGGGCTCTGTGCTTTCTTTCCTTCTGAACAAGTGTTAGTGTTTTCTGCACAAAAGCGATTCTTGCGAAGCAATGTGAACACTTCTGCTTCTCAGGCACAGAGAAGGTGCTAGCAAGGAATTCTCTGCCTGCCTTTCCCCAGTGCTCTGCAAGCTCTCCAGGACAACATAGAATCTGGGGATCTGTGCTTTCTTTCCTTCTGAACAAGTGTTACTGTTTTCTGCACAAAAGCGATTCTGCGAAGCAATGTGAACAGGCACAGAGAAGGTGCTAGCAGGGAATTCTCTGCCTGCCTTTCCCCAGTGCTCTGCAAGCTCTCCAGGACAACATAGAATCTGGGGCTCTGTGCTTTCTTTCCTTCTGAACAAGTGTTACTGTTTTCTGCACAAAAGCGGTTCTTGCGAAGCAATGTGAACACTTCTGCTTCTCAGGCACAGAGAAGGTGCTATAAGGGAATTCTCTGCCTGCCTTTCCCCAGTGCTCTGCAAGCTCTCCAGGACAACATAGAATCTGGGGCTCTGTGGTTTCTTTCATTCTGAACAAGTGTTACTGTTTTCTGCACAAAAGCGATTTTTGCGAAGCAATGTGAACAGGCACAGAGAAGGTGCTAGCAGGGAATTCTCTGCCTGCCTTTCCCCAGTGCTCTGCAAGCTCTCCAGGACAACATAAAATCTGGGGCTCTGTGCTTTCTTTCCTTCTGAACAAGTGTTACTGTTTTCTGCACAAAAGCGATTCTTGCGAAGCAATGTGAACACTTCTGCTTCTCAGGCACAGAGAAGGTGCTATCAGGGAATTCTCTGCCTGCCTTTCCCCAGTGCTCTGCAAGCTCTCCAGGACAACATAAAATCTGGGGCTCTGTGCTTTCTTTCCTTCTGAACAAGTGTTACTGTTTTCTGCACAAAAGCGATTTTTGCGAAGCAATGTGAACACTTCTGCTTCCCAGGCACAGAGAAGGTGCTATCAGGGAATTCTCTGCCTGCCTTTCCCCAGTGCTCTGCAAGCTCTCCAGGACGACATAGAATCTGGGGCTCTGTGCTTTCTTTCGTTCTGAACAAGTGTTACTGTTTTCTGCACAAAAGCGATTCTTGCGAAGCAATGTGAACACTTCTGCTTCCCAGGCACAGAGAAGGTGCTAGCAGGGAATTCTCTGCCTGCCTTTCCCCAGTGCTCTGCAAGCTCTCCAGGACAACATAAAATCTGGGGCTCTGTGCTTTCTTTCCTTCTGAACAAGTGTTACTGTTTTCTGCACAAAAGCGATTCTGCAAAGCAATGTGAACAGGCACAGTGAAGGTGCTAGCAGGGAATTCTCTGCCTGCCTTTCCCCAGTGCTCTGCAAGCTCTCCAGGACAACATAAAATCTGGGGCTCTGTGCTTTCTTTCCTTCTGAACAAGTGTTACTGTTTTCTGCACAAAAGCGATTTTTGCGAAGCAATGTGAACACTTCTGCTTCCCAGGCACAGAGAAGGTGCTAGCAGGGAATTCTCTGCCTGCCTTTCCCCAGTGCTCTGCAAGCTCTCCAGGACAACATAAAATCTGGGGCTCTGTGCTTTCTTTCCTTCTGATCAAGTGTTACTGTTTTCTTCACAAAAGCGATTTTTGCGAAGAAATGTGAACACTTCTGCTTCCCAGGCACAGAGAAGGTGCTATCAGGGAATTCTCTGCCTGCCTTTCCCCAGTGCTCTGCAAGCTCTCCAGGACAACATAGAATCTGGGGCTCTGTGCTTTCTTTCCTTCTGAACAAGTGTTACTGTTTTCTGCACAAAAGCGATTCTGCGAAGCAATGTGAACAGGCACAGAGAAGGTGCTAGCAGGGAATTCTCTGCCTGCCTTTCCCCAGTGCTCTGCAAGCTCTCCAAGACAACATAAAATCTGGGGCTCTGTGCTTTCTTTCCTTCTGAACAAGTGTTACTGTTTTCTGCACAAAAGCGATTCTGCGAAGCAATGTGAACACTTCTGCTTCCCAGGCACAGAGAAGGTGCTAGCAAGGAATTCTCTGCCTGCCTTTCCCCAGTGCTCTGCAAGCTCTCCAGGACAACATAAAATCTGGGGCTCTGTGCTTTCTTTCCTTCTGAACAAGTGTTACTGTTTTCTGCACAAAAGCGATTCTTGCGAAGCTATGTGAACACTTCTGCTTCCCAGGCACACAGAAGGTGCTAGCAAGGAATTCTCTGCCTGCCTTTCCCCAGTGCTCTGCAAGCTCTCCAGGACAACATAGAATCTGGGGCTCTGTGCTTTCTTTCGTTCTGAACAAGTGTTACTGTTTTCTGCACAAAAGCGATTCTGCGAAGCAATGTGAACAGGCACAGAGAAGGTGCTAGCAGGGAATTCTCTGCCTGCCTTTCCCCAGTGCTCTGCAAGCTCTCCAGGACAACATAAAATCTGGGGCTCTGTGCTTTCTTTCGTTCTGAACAAGTGTTACTGTTTTCTGCACAAAAGCGATTCTTGCGAAGCAATGTGAACACTTCTGCTTCCCAGGCACAGAGAAGGTGCTAGCAGGGAATTCTCTGCCTGCCTTTCCCCAGTGCTCTGCAAGCTCTCCAGGACAACATAGAATCTGGGGCTCTGTGCTTTCTTTCCTTCTGAACAAGTGTTACTGTTTTCTGCACAAAAGCGATTCTTGCGAAGCAATGTGAACACTTCTGCTTCCCAGGCACAGAGAAGGTGCTATCAGGGAATTCTCTGCCTGCCTTTCCCCAGTGCTCTGCAAGCTCTCCAGGACAACATAAAATCTGGGGCTCTGTGCTTTCTTTCCTTCTGAACAAGTGTTAGTGTTTTCTGCACAAAAGCGATTCTTGCGAAGCAATGTGAACACTTCTGCTTCCCAGGCACAGAGAAGGTGCTAGCAGGGAATTCTCTGCCTGCCTTTCCCCAGTGCTCTGCAAGCTCTTCAGGACAACATAAAATCTGGGGCTCTGTGCTTTCTTTCGTTCTGAACAACTGTAACTGTTTTCTGCACAAAAGCGATTCTTGCGAAGCAATGTGAACACATCTGCTTCCCAGGCACAGAGAAGGTGCTATCAGGGAATTCTCTGCCTGCCTTTCCCCAGTGCTCTGCAAGCTCTCCAGGACAACATAAAATCTGGGGCTCTGTGCTTTCTTTCCTTCTGAACAAGTGTTAGTGTTTTCTGCACAAAAGCGATTCTTGCGAAGCAATGTGAACACTTCTGCTTCCCCGGCACAGAGAAGGTGCTAGCAGGGAATTCTCTGCCTGCCTTTCCCCAGTGCTCTAAAAGCTCTCCAGGACAACATAGAATCTGGGGCTCTGTGCTTTCTTTCGTTCTGAACAAGTGTTACTGTTTTCTGCACAAAAGCGATTCTGCGAAGCAATGTGAACAGGCACAGAGAAGGTGCTATCAGGGAATTCTCTGCCTGCCTTTCCCCAGTGCTCTGCAAGCTCTCCAGGACAACATAGAATCTGGGGCTCTGTGCTTTCTTTCCTTCTGAACAAGTGTTAGTGTTTTCTGCACAAAAGCGATTATGCAAAGCAATGTGAACACCTCTGCTTCCCAGGCACAGAGAAGGTGCTAGCAGGGAATTCTCTGCCTGCCTTTCCCCAGTGCTCTGCAAGCTCTCCAGGGCAACATAAAATCTGGGGCTCTGTGCTTTCTTTCGTTCTGAACAAGTGTTACTGTTTTCTGCACAAAAGCGATTCTGCGAAGCAATGTGAACAGGCACAGAGAAGGTGCTATCAGGGAATTCTCTGCCTGCCTTTCCCCAGTGCTCTGCAAGCTCTCCAGGACAACATAAAATCTGGGGTGCTGTGCTTTCTTTCCTTCTGAACAAGTGTTACTGTTTTCTGCACAAAAGCGATTCTGCGAAGCAATGTGAACAGGCACAGAGAAGGTGCTAGCAGGGAATTCTCTGCCTGCCTTTCCCCAGTGCTCTGCAAGCTCTCCAGGACAACATAAAATCTGGGGCTCTGTGCTTTCTTTCCTTCTGAACAAGTGTTACTGTTTTCTGCACAAAAGCGATTCTGCGAAGCAATGTGAACACTTCTGCTTCCCAGGCACAGAGAAGGTGCTAGCAAGGAATTCTCTGCCTGCCTTTCCCCAGTGCTCTGCAAGCTCTCCAGGACTACATAAAATCTGGGGCTCTGTGCTTTCTTTCCTTCTGAACAAGTGTTACTGTTTTCTGCACAAAAGCGATTCTTGCGAAGCTATGTGAACACTTCTGCTTCCCAGGCACACAGAAGGTGCTAGCAAGGAATTCTCTGCCTGCCTTTCCCCAGTGCTCTGCAAGCTCTCCAGGACAACATAGAATCTGGGGCTCTGTGCTTTCTTTCCTTCTGAACAAGTGTTACTGTTTTCTGCACAAAAGCGATACTGCGAAGCAATGTGAACAGGCACAGAGAAGGTGCTAGCAGGGAATTCTCTGCCTGCCTTTCCCCAGTGCTCTGCAAGCTCTCCAGGACAACATAGAATCTGGGGCTCTGTGCTTTCTTTCCTTCTGAACAAGTGTTACTGTTTTCTGCACAAAAGCGATTCTTGCGAAGCAATGTGAACACTTCTGCTTCCCAGGCACAGAGAAGGTGCTATCAGGGAATTCTCTGCCTGCCTTTCCCCAGTGCTCTGCAAGCTCTCCAGGACAACATAAAATCTGGGGCTCTGTGCTTTCTTTCCTTCTGAACAAGTGTTACTGTTTTCTGCACAAAAGCGATTCTTGCGAAGCAATGTGAACACTTCTGCTTCCCAGGCACAGAGAAGGTGCTAGCAGGGAATTCTCTGCCTGCCTTTCCCCAGTGCTCTGCAAGCTCTTCAGGACAACATAAAATCTGGGGCTCTGTGCTTTCTTTCGTTCTGAACAACTGTAACTGTTTTCTGCACAAAAGCGATTCTTGCGAAGCAATGTGAACACATCTGCTTGCCAGGCACAGAGAAGGTGCTATCAGGGAATTCTCTGCCTGCCTTTCCCCAGTGCTCTGCAAGCTCTCCAGGACAACATAAAATCTGGGGCTCTGTGCTTTCTTTCCGTCTGAACAAGTGTTACTGTTTTCTGCACAAAAACGATTCTGCGAAGCAATGTGAACACTTCTGCTTCCCAGGCACAGAGAAGGTGCTAGCAGGGAATTCTCTGCCTGCCTTTCCCCAGTGCTCTGCAAGCTCTGCAGGACAACATAGAAGCTGGGGCTCTGTGCTTTCTTTCCTTCTGAACAAGTGTTAGTGTTTTCTGCACAAAAGCGATTCTGCGAAGCAATGTGAACAGGCACAGAGAAGGTGCTAGCAGGGAATTCTCTGCCTGCCTTTCCCCAGTGCTCTGCAAGCTCTCCAGGACAACATAAAATCTGGGGCTCTGTGCTTTCTTTCCTTCTGAACAAGTGTTAGTGTTTTCTGCACAAAAGCGATTCTTGCGAAGCAATGTGAACACTTCTGCTTCTCAGGCACGGAGAAGGTGCTAGCAAGGAATTCTCTGCCTGCCTTTCCCCAGTGCTCTGCAAGCTCTCCAGGACAACATAGAATCTGGGGATCTGTGCTTTCTTTCCTTCTGAACAAGTGTTACTGTTTTCTGCACAAAAGCGATTCTGCGAAGCAATGTGAACAGGCACAGAGAAGGTGCTAGCAGGGAATTCTCTTCCTGCCTTTCCCCAGTGCTCTGCAAGCTCTCCAGGACAACATAGAATCTGGGGCTCTGTGCTTTCTTTCCTTCTGAACAAGTGTTACTGTTTTCTGCACAAAAGCGGTTCTTGCGAAGCAATGTGAACACTTCTGCTTCTCAGGCACAGAGAAGGTGCTATAAGGGAATTCTCTGCCTGCCTTTCCCCAGTGCTCTGCAAGCTCTCCAGGACAACATAGAATCTGGGGCTCTGTGGTTTCTTTCATTCTGAACAAGTGTTACTGTTTTCTGCACAAAAGCGATTTTTGCGAAGCAATGTGAACAGGCACAGAGAAGGTGCTAGCAGGGAATTCTCTGCCTGCCTTTCCCCAGTGCTCTGCAAGCTCTCCAGGACAACATAAAATCTGGGGCTCTGTGCTTTCTTTCCTTCTGAACAAGTGTTACTGTTTTCTGCACAAAAGCGATTCTTGCGAAGCAATGTGAACACTTCTGCTTCTCAGGCACAGAGAAGGTGCTATCAGGGAATTCTCTGCCTGCCTTTCCCCAGTGCTCTGCAAGCTCTCCAGGACAACATAAAATCTGGGGCTCTGTGCTTTCTTTCCTTCTGAACAAGTGTTACTGTTTTCTGCACAAAAGCGATTTTTGCGAAGCAATGTGAACACTTCTGCTTCCCAGGCACAGAGAAGGTGCTATCAGGGAATTCTCTGCCTGCCTTTCCCCAGTGCTCTGCAAGCTCTCCAGGACGACATAGAATCTGGGGCTCTGTGCTTTCTTTCGTTCTGAACAAGTGTTACTGTTTTCTGCACAAAAGCGATTCTTGCGAAGCAATGTGAACACTTCTGCTTCCCAGGCACAGAGAAGGTGCTAGCAGGGAATTCTCTGCCTGCCTTTCCCCAGTGCTCTGCAAGCTCTCCAGGACAACATAAAATCTGGGGCTCTGTGCTTTCTTTCCTTCTGAACAAGTGTTACTGTTTTCTGCACAAAAGCGATTCTGCAAAGCAATGTGAACAGGCACAGAGAAGGTGCTAGCAGGGAATTCTCTGCCTGCCTTTCCCCAGTGCTCTGCAAGCTCTCCAGGACAACATAAAATCTGGGGCTCTGTGCTTTCTTTCCTTCTGAACAAGTGTTACTGTTTTCTGCACAAAAGCGATTTTTGCGAAGCAATGTGAACACTTCTGCTTCCCAGGCACAGAGAAGGTGCTAGCAGGGAATTCTCTGCCTGCCTTTCCCCAGTGCTCTGCAAGCTCTCCAGGACAACATAGAATCTGGGGCTCTGTGCTTTCTTTCCTTCTGAACAAGTGTTACTGTTTTCTGCACAAAAGCGATTCTGCGAAGCAATGTGAACAGGCACAGAGAAGGTGCTAGCAGGGAATTCTCTGCCTGCCTTTCCCCAGTGCTCTGCAAGCTCTCCAGGACAACATAGAATCTGGGGCTCTGTGCTTTCTTTCCTTCTGAACAAGTGTTACTGTTTTCTGCACAAAAGCGATTCTGCGAAGCAATGTGAACAGGCACAGAGAAGGTGCTAGCAGGGAATTCTCTGCCTGCCTTTCCCCAGTGCTCTGCAAGCTCTCCAGGACAACATAGAATCTGGGGCTCTGTGCTTTCTTTCCTTCTGAACAAGTGTTACTGTTTTCTGCACAAAAGCGATTCTGTGAAGCAATGTGAACACTTCTGCTTCCCAGGCACAGAGAAGGTGCTAGCAAGGAATTCTCTGCCTGCCTTTCCCCAGTGCTCTAAAAGCTCTCCAGGACAACATAAAATCTGGGGCTCTGTGCTTTCTTTCCTTCTGAACAAGTGTTAGTGTTTTCTGCACAAAAGCGATTCTTGCGAAGCAATGTGAACACTTCTGCTTCCCAGGCACAGAGAAGGTGCTAGCAGGGAATTCTCTGCCTGCCTTTCCCCAGTGCTCTGCAAGCTCTCCAGGACGACATAGAATCTGGGGCTCTGTGCTTTCTTTCGTTCTGAACAAGTGTTACTGTTTTCTGCACAAAAGCGATTCTTGCGAAGCAATGTGAACACTTCTGCTTCCCAGGCACAGAGAAGGTGCTAGCAGGGAATTCTCTGCCTGCCTTTCCCCAGTGGTCTGCAAGCTCTGCAGGACAACATAGAATCTGGGGCTCTGTGCTTTCTTTCCTTCTGAACAAGTGTTACTGTTTTCTGCACAAAAGCGATTCTGCGAAGCAATGTGAACAGGCACAGAGAAGGTGCTAGCAGGGAATTCTCTGCCTGCCTTTCCCCAGTGCTCTGCAAGCTCTCCAGGACAACATAAAATCTGGGGCTCTGTGCTTTCTTTCCTTCTGAACAAGTGTTACTGTTTTCTGCACAAAAGCGATTTTTGCGAAGCAATGTGAACACTTCTGCTTCCCAGGCACAGAGAAGGTGCTAGCAGGGAATTCTCTGCCTGCCTTTCCCCAGTGCTCTGCAAGCTCTCCAGGACAACATAAAATCTGCGGCTCTGTGCTTTCTTTCCTTCTGATCAAGTGTTACTGTTTTCTTCACAAAAGCGATTTTTGCGAAGCAATGTGAACACTTCTGCTTCCCAGGCACAGAGAAGGTGCTAGCAGGGAATTCTCTGCCTGCCTTTCCCCAGTGCTCTAAAAGCTCTCCAGGACAACATAGAATCTGGGGCTCTGTGCTTTCTTTCGTTCTGAACAAGTGTTACTGTTTTCTGCACAAAAGCGATTCTGCAAAGCAATGTGAACAGGCACAGAGAAGGTGCTAGCAGGGAATTCTCTGCCTGCCTTTCCCCAGTGCTCTAAAAGCTCTCCAGGACAACATAAAATCTGGGGCTCTGTGCTTTCTTTCCTTCTGAACAAGTGTTAGTGTTTTCTGCACAAAAGCGATTCTTGCGAAGCAGTGTGAACACTTCTGCTTCCCAGGCACAGAGAAGGTGCTAGCAGGGAATTCTCTGCCTGCCTTTCCCCAGTGCTCTGCAAGCTCTCCAGGACAACATAGAATCTGGGGCTCTGTGCTTTCTTTCCTTCTGAACAAGTGTTACTGTTTTCTGCACAAAAGCGATTCTGCGAAGCAATGTGAACAGGCACAGAGAAGGTGCTATCAGGGAATTCTCTGCCTGCCTTTCCCCAGTGCTCTGCAAGCTCTCCAGGACAACATAGAATCTGGGGCTCTGTGCTTTCTTTCCTTCTGAACAAGTGTTAATGTTTTCTGCACAAAAGCGATTCTGCGAAGCAATGTGAACAGGCACAGAGAAGGTGCTAGCAAGGATTTCTCTGCCTGCCTTTCCCCAGTGCTCTGCAAGCTCTCCAGGACAACATAGAATCTGGGGCTCTGTGCTTTCTTTCCTTCTGAACAAGTGTTAGTGTTTTCTGCACAAAAGCGATTCTTGCGAAGCAATGTGAACACTTCTGCTTCCCAGGCACAGAGAAGGTGCTAGCAGGGAATTCTCTGCCTGCCTTTCCCCAGTGCTCTGCAAGCTCTCCAGGACAACATAGAATCTGGGGCTCTGTGCTTTCTTTCCTTCTGAACAAGTGTTACTGTTTTCTGCACAAAAGCGATTTTTGCGAAGCAATGTGAACAGGCACAGAGAAGGTGCTAGCAGGGAATTCTCTGCCTGCCTTTCCCCAGTGCTCTGCAAGCTCTCCAGGACAACATAAAATCTGGGGCTCTGTGCTTTCTTTCCTTCTGAACAAGTGTTACTGTTTTCTGCACAAAAGCGATTCTTGCGAAGCAATGTGAACACTTCTGCTTCTCAGGCACAGAGAAGGTGCTATCAGGGAATTCTCTGCCTGCCTTTCCCCAGTGCTCTGCAAGCTCTCCAGGACAACATAAAATCTGGGGCTCTGTGCTTTCTTTCCTTCTGAACAAGTGTTACTGTTTTCTGCACAAAAGCGATTTTTGCGAAGCAATGTGAACACTTCTGCTTCCCAGGCACAGAGAAGGTGCTATCAGGGAATTCTCTGCCTGCCTTTCCCCAGTGCTCTGCAAGCTCTCCAGGACGACATAGAATCTGGGGCTCTGTGCTTTCTTTCGTTCTGAACAAGTGTTACTGTTTTCTGCACAAAAGCGATTCTTGCGAAGCAATGTGAACACTTCTGCTTCCCAGGCACAGAGAAGGTGCTAGCAGGGAATTCTCTGCCTGCCTTTCCCCAGTGCTCTGCAAGCTCTCCAGGACAACATAAAATCTGGGGCTCTGTGCTTTCTTTCCTTCTGAACAAGTGTTACTGTTTTCTGCACAAAAGCGATTCTGCAAAGCAATGTGAACAGGCACAGAGAAGGTGCTAGCAGGGAATTCTCTGCCTGCCTTTCCCCAGTGCTCTGCAAGCTCTCCAGGACAACATAAAATCTGGGGCTCTGTGCTTTCTTTCCTTCTGAACAAGTGTTACTGTTTTCTTCACAAAAGCGATTTTTGCGAAGAAATGTGAACACTTCTGCTTCCCAGGCACAGAGAAGGTGCTATCAGGGAATTCTCTGCCTGCCTTTCCCCAGTGCTCTGCAAGCTCTCCAGGACAACATAGAATCTGGGGCTCTGTGCTTTCTTTCCTTCTGAACAAGTGTTACTGTTTTCTGCACAAAAGCGATTCTGCGAAGCAATGTGAACAGGCACAGAGAAGGTGCTAGCAGGGAATTCTCTGCCTGCCTTTCCCCAGTGCTCTGCAAGCTCTCCAGGACAACATAGAATCTGGGGCTCTGTGCTTTCTTTCCTTCTGAACAAGTGTTACTGTTTTCTGCACAAAAGCGATTCTGTGAAGCAATGTGAACACTTCTGCTTCCCAGGCACAGAGAAGGTGCTAGCAAGGAATTCTCTGCCTGCCTTTCCCCAGTGCTCTAAAAGCTCTCCAGGACAACATAAAATCTGGGGCTCTGTGCTTTCTTTCCTTCTGAACAAGTGTTAGTGTTTTCTGCACAAAAGCGATTCTTGCGAAGCAATGTGAACACTTCTGCTTCCCAGGCACAGAGAAGGTGCTAGCAGGGAATTCTCTGCCTGCCTTTCCCCAGTGCTCTGCAAGCTCTCCAGGACGACATAGAATCTGGGGCTCTGTGCTTTCTTTCGTTCTGAACAAGTGTTACTGTTTTCTGCACAAAAGCGATTCTGCGAAGCAATGTGAACAGGCACAGAGAAGGTGCTAGCAGGGAATTCTCTGCCTGCCTTTCCCCAGTGCTCTGCAAGCTCTCCAGGACAACATAAAATCTGGGGCTCTGTGCTTTCTTTCCTTCTGAACAAGTGTTACTGTTTTCTGCACAAAAGCGATTTTTGCGAAGCAATGTGAACACTTCTGCTTCCCAGGCACAGAGAAGGTGCTAGCAGGGAATTCTCTGCCTGCCTTTCCCCAGTGCTCTGCAAGCTCTCCAGGACAACATAAAATCTGGGGCTCTGTGCTTTCTTTCCTTCTGATCAAGTGTTACTGTTTTCTTCACAAAAGCGATTTTTGCGAAGCAATGTGAACACTTCTGCTTCCCAGGCACAGAGAAGGTGCTAGCAGGGAATTCTCTGCCTGCCTTTCCCCAGTGCTCTAAAAGCTCTCCAGGACAACATAGAATCTGGGGCTCTGTGCTTTCTTTCGTTCTGAACAAGTGTTACTGTTTTCTGCACAAAAGCGATTCTGCAAAGCAATGTGAACAGGCACAGAGAAGGTGCTAGCAGGGAATTCTCTGCCTGCCTTTCCCCAGTGCTCTAAAAGCTCTCCAGGACAACATAAAATCTGGGGCTCTGTGCTTTCTTTCCTTCTGAACAAGTGTTAGTGTTTTCTGCACAAAAGCGATTCTTGCGAAGCAGTGTGAACACTTCTGCTTCCCAGGCACAGAGAAGGTGCTAGCAGGGAATTCTCTGCCTGCCTTTCCCCAGTGCTCTGCAAGCTCTCCAGGACAACATAGAATCTGGGGCTCTGTGCTTTCTTTCCTTCTGAACAAGTGTTACTGTTTTCTGCACAAAAGCGATTCTGCGAAGCAATGTGAACAGGCACAGAGAAGGTGCTATCAGGGAATTCTCTGCCTGCCTTTCCCCAGTGCTCTGCAAGCTCTCCAGGACAACATAGAATCTGGGGCTCTGTGCTTTCTTTCCTTCTGAACAAGTGTTACTGTTTTCTGCACAAAAGCGATTCTGCGAAGCAATGTGAACAGGCACAGAGAAGGTGCTAGCAGGGAATTCTCTGCCTGCCTTTCCCCAGTGCTCTGCAAGCTCTCCAGGACAACATAGAATCTGGGGCTCTGTGCTTTCTTTCCTTCTGAACAAGTGTTACTGTTTTCTGCACAAAAGCGATTTTTGCGAAGCAATGTGAACAGGCACAGAGAAGGTGCTAGCAGGGAATTCTCTGCCTGCCTTTCCCCAGTGCTCTGCAAGCTCTCCAGGACAACATAAAATCTGGGGCTCTGTGCTTTCTTTCCTTCTGAACAAGTGTTACTGTTTTCTGCACAAAAGCGATTCTTGCGAAGCAATGTGAACACTTCTGCTTCTCAGGCACAGAGAAGGTGCTATCAGGGAATTCTCTGCCTGCCTTTCCCCAGTGCTCTGCAAGCTCTCCAGGACAACATAAAATCTGGGGCTCTGTGCTTTCTTTCCTTCTGAACAAGTGTTAGTGTTTTCTGCACAAAAGCGATTCTTGCGAAGCAATGTGAACACTTCTGCTTCCCAGGCACAGAGAAGGTGCTAGCAGGGAATTCTCTGCCTGCCTTTCCCCAGTGCTCTGCAAGCTCTCCAGGACGACATAGAATCTGGGGCTCTGTGCTTTCTTTCGTTCTGAACAAGTGTTACTGTTTTCTGCACAAAAGCGATTCTTGCGAAGCAATGTGAACACTTCTGCTTCCCAGGCACAGAGAAGGTGCTAGCAGGGAATTCTCTGCCTGCCTTTCCCCAGTGCTCTGCAAGCTCTCCAGGACAACATAAAATCTGGGGCTCTGTGCTTTCTTTCCTTCTGAACAAGTGTTACTGTTTTCTGCACAAAAGCGATTTTTGCGAAGCAATGTGAACACTTCTGCTTCCCAGGCACAGAGAAGGTGCTAGCAGGGAATTCTCTGCCTGCCTTTCCCCAGTGCTCTGCAAGCTCTCCAGGACAACATAAAATCTGGGGCTCTGTGCTTTCTTTCCTTCTGATCAAGTGTTACTGTTTTCTTCACAAAAGCGATTTTTGCGAAGCAATGTGAACACTTCTGCTTCCCAGGCACAGAGAAGGTGCTATCAGGGAATTCTCTGCCTGCCTTTCCCCAGTGCTCTGCAAGCTCTCCAGGACAACATAGAATCTGGGGCTCTGTGCTTTCTTTCGTTCTGAACAAGTGTTACTGTTTTCTGCACAAAAGCGATTCTGCAAAGCAATGTGAACAGGCACAGAGAAGGTGCTAGCAGGGAATTCTCTGCCTGCCTTTCCCCAGTGCTCTAAAAGCTCTCCAGGACAACATAAAATCTGGGGCTCTGTGCTTTCTTTCCTTCTGAACAAGTGTTAGTGTTTTCTGCACAAAAGCGATTCTTGCGAAGCAGTGTGAACACTTCTGCTTCCCAGGCACAGAGAAGGTGCTAGCAGGGAATTCTCTGCCTGCCTTTCCCCAGTGCTCTGCAAGCTCTCCAGGACAACATAGAATCTGGGGCTCTGTGCTTTCTTTCCTTCTGAACAAGTGTTACTGTTTTCTGCACAAAAGCGATTCTGCGAAGCAATGTGAACAGGCACAGAGAAGGTGCTAGCAAGGATTTCTCTGCCTGCCTTTCCCCAGTGCTCTGCAAGCTCTCCAGGACAACATAGAATCTGGGGCTCTGTGCTTTCTTTCCTTCTGAACAAGTGTTAGTGTTTTCTGCACAAAAGCGATTCTTGCGAAGCAATGTGAACACTTCTGCTTCCCAGGCACAGAGAAGGTGCTAGCAGGGAATTCTCTGCCTGCCTTTCCCCAGTGCTCTGCAAGCTCTCCAGGACAACATAGAATCTGGGGCTCTGTGCTTTCTTTCCTTCTGAACAAGTGTTACTGTTTTCTGCACAAAAGCGATTTTTGCGAAGCAATGTGAACAGGCACAGAGAAGGTGCTAGCAGGGAATTCTCTGCCTGCCTTTCCCCAGTGCTCTGCAAGCTCTCCAGGACAACATAAAATCTGGGGCTCTGTGCTTTCTTTCCTTCTGAACAAGTGTTACTGTTTTCTGCACAAAAGCGATTCTTGCGAAGCAATGTGAACACTTCTGCTTCTCAGGCACAGAGAAGGTGCTATCAGGGAATTCTCTGCCTGCCTTTCCCCAGTGCTCTGCAAGCTCTCCAGGACAACATAAAATCTGGGGCTCTGTGCTTTCTTTCGTTCTGAACAAGTGTTACTGTTTTCTGCACAAAAGCGATTCTTGCGAAGCAATGTGAACACTTCTGCTTCCCAGGCACAGAGAAGGTGCTATCAGGGAATTCTCTGCCTGCCTTTCCCCAGTGCTCTGCAAGCTCTCCAGGACAACATAGAATCTGGGGCTCTGTGCTTTCTTTCGTTCTGAACAAGTGTTACTGTTTTCTGCACAAAAGCGATTCTGCAAAGCAATGTGAACAGGCACAGAGAAGGTGCTATCAGGGAATTCTCTGCCTGCCTTTCCCCAGTGCTCTGCAAGCTCTCCAGGACAACATAGAATCTGGGGCTCTGTGCTTTCCTTCTGAACAAGTGTTAGTGTTTTCTGCACAAAAGCGATTCTGCGAAGCAATGTGAACACTTCTGCTTCCCAGGCACGGAGAAGGTGCTAGCAAGGAATTCTCTGCCTGCCTTTCCCCAGTGCTCTAAAAGCTCTCCAGGACAACATAAAATCTGGGGCTCTGTGCTTTCTTTCCTTCTGAACAAGTGTTAGTGTTTTCTGCACAAAAGCGATTCTTGCGAAGCAATGTGAACACTTCTGCTTCCCAGGCACAGAGAAGGTGCTAGCAGGGAATTCTCTGCCTGCCTTTCCCCAGTGCTCTGCAAGCTCTCCAGGACAACATAGAATCTGGGGCTCTGTGCTTTCTTTCGTTCTGAACAAGTGTTACTGTTTTCTGCACAAAAGCGATTCTGCGAAGCAATGTGAACAGGCACAGAGAAGGTGCTAGCAGGGAATTCTCTGCCTGCCTTTCCCCAGTGCTCTGCAAGCTCTCCAGGACAACATAGAATCTGGGGCTCTGTGCTTTCTTTCGTTCTGAACAAGTGTTAGTGTTTTCTGCACAAAAGCGATTCTGCAAAGCAATGTGAACACTTCTGCTTCCCAGGCACAGAGAAGGTGCTAGCAGGGAATTCTCTGCCTGCCTTTCCCCAGTGCTCTGCAAGCTCTCCAGGGCAACATAAAATCTGGGGCTCTGTGCTTTCTTTCCTTCTGAACAAGTGTTACTGTTTTCTGCACAAAAGCGATTCTGCGAAGCAATGTGAACAGGCACAGAGAAGGTGCTATCAGGGAATTCTCTGCCTACCTTTCCCCAGTGCTCTGCAAGCTCTCCAGGACAACATAGAATCTGGGGCTCTGTGCTTTCTTTCCTTCTGAACAAGTGTTACTGTTTTCTGTACAAAAGCGATTCTGCGAAGCAATGTGAACAGGCACAGAGAAGGTGCTAGCAGGGAATTCTCTGCCTGCCTTTCCCCAGTGCTCTGCAAGCTCTCCAGGACAACATAAAATCTGGGGCTCTGTGCTTTCTTTCGTTCTGAACAAGTGTTACTGTTTTCTGCACAAAAGCGATTCTTGCGAAGCAATGTGAACACTTCTGCTTCCCAGGCACAGAGAAGGTGCTAGCAAGGATTTCTCTGCCTGCCTTTCCCCAGTGCTCTGCAAGCTCTCCAGGACAACATAGAATCTGGGGCTCTGTGCTTTCTTTCCTTCTGAACAAGTGTTAGTGTTTTCTGCACAAAAGCGATTCTTGCGAAGCAATGTGAACACTTCTGCTTCCCAGGCACAGAGAAGGTGCTAGCAGGGAATTCTCTGCCTGCCTTTCCCCAGTGCTCTGCAAGCTCTCCAGGACAACATAGAATCTGGGGCTCTGTGCTTTCTTTCCTTCTGAACAAGTGTTACTGTTTTCTGCACAAAAGCGATTTTTGCGAAGCAATGTGAACAGGCACAGAGAAGGTGCTAGCAGGGAATTCTCTGCCTGCCTTTCCCCAGTGCTCTGCAAGCTCTCCAGGACAACATAAAATCTGGGGCTCTGTGCTTTCTTTCCTTCTGAACAAGTGTTACTGTTTTCTGCACAAAAGCGATTCTTGCGAAGCAATGTGAACACTTCTGCTTCTCAGGCACAGAGAAGGTGCTATCAGGGAATTCTCTGCCTGCCTTTCCCCAGTGCTCTGCAAGCTCTCCAGGACAACATAAAATCTGGGGCTCTGTGCTTTCTTTCCTTCTGAACAAGTGTTACTGTTTTCTGCACAAAAGCGATTTTTGCGAAGCAATGTGAACACTTCTGCTTCCCAGGCACAGAGAAGGTGCTAGCAGGGAATTCTCTGCCTGCCTTTCCCCAGTGCTCTGCAAGCTCTCCAGGACGACATAGAATCTGGGGCTCTGTGCTTTCTTTCGTTCTGAACAAGTGTTACTGTTTTCTGCACAAAAGCGATTCTTGCGAAGCAATGTGAACACTTCTGCTTCCCAGGCACAGAGAAGGTGCTAGCAGGGAATTCTCTGCCTGCCTTTCCCCAGTGCTCTGCAAGCTCTCCAGGACAACATAAAATCTGGGGCTCTGTGCTTTCTTTCCTTCTGAACAAGTGTTACTGTTTTCTGCACAAAAGCGATTCTGCAAAGCAATGTGAACAGGCACAGAGAAGGTGCTAGCAGGGAATTCTCTGCCTGCCTTTCCCCAGTGCTCTGCAAGCTCTCCAGGACAACATAGAATCTGGGGCTCTGTGCTTTCTTTCCTTCTGAACAAGTGTTACTGTTTTCTGCACAAAAGCGATTCTGCGAAGCAATGTGAACACTTCTGCTTCCCAGGCACAGAGAAGGTGCTAGCAAGGAATTCTCTGCCTGCCTTTCCCCAGTGCTCTGCAAGCTCTCCAGGACAACATAAAATCTGGGGCTCTGTGCTTTCTTTCCTTCTGAACAAGTGTTAGTGTTTTCTGCACAAAAGCGATTCTTGCGAAGCAATGTGAACACTTCTGCTTCCCAGGCACAGAGAAGGTGCTAGCAGGGAATTCTCTGCCTGCCTTTCCCCAGTGCTCTGCAAGCTCTCCAGGACGACATAGAATCTGGGGCTCTGTGCTTTCTTTCGTTCTGAACAAGTGTTACTGTTTTCTGCACAAAAGCGATTCTTGCGAAGCAATGTGAACACTTCTGCTTCCCAGGCACAGAGAAGGTGCTAGCAGGGAATTCTCTGCCTGCCTTTCCCCAGTGCTCTGCAAGCTCTGCAGGACAACATAGAATCTGGGGCTCTGTGCTTTCTTTCCTTCTGAACAAGTGTTACTGTTTTCTGCACAAAAGCGATTCTGCGAAGCAATGTGAACAGGCACAGAGAAGGTGCTAGCAGGGAATTCTCTGCCTGCCTTTCCCCAGTGCTCTGCAAGCTCTCCAGGACAACATAAAATCTGGGGCTCTGTGCTTTCTTTCCTTCTGAACAAGTGTTACTGTTTTCTGCACAAAAGCGATTTTTGCGAAGCAATGTGAACACTTCTGCTTCCCAGGCACAGAGAAGGTGCTAGCAGGGAATTCTCTGCCTGCCTTTCCCCAGTGCTCTGCAAGCTCTCCAGGACAACATAAAATCTGGGGCTCTGTGCTTTCTTTCCTTCTGAACAAGTGTTACTGTTTTCTGCACAAAAGCGATTCTTGCGAAGCAATGTGAACACTTCTGCTTCTCAGGCACAGAGAAGGTGCTATCAGGGAATTCTCTGCCTGCCTTTCCCCAGTGCTCTGCAAGCTCTCCAGGACAACATAAAATCTGGGGCTCTGTGCTTTCTTTCCTTCTGAACAAGTGTTACTGTTTTCTGCACAAAAGCGATTTTTGCGAAGCAATGTGAACACTTCTGCTTCCCAGGCACAGAGAAGGTGCTAGCAGGGAATTCTCTGCCTGCCTTTCCCCAGTGCTCTGCAAGCTCTCCAGGACAACATAGAATCTGGGGCTCTGTGCTTTCTTTCCTTCTGAACAAGTGTTACTGTTTTCTGCACAAAAGCGATTCTGCGAAGCAATGTGAACAGGCACAGAGAAGGTGCTATCAGGGAATTCTCTGCCTGCCTTTCCCCAGTGCTCTGCAAGCTCTCCAGGACAACATAGAATCTGGGGCTCTGTGCTTTCTTTCCTTCTGAACAAGTGTTACTGTTTTCTGCACAAAAGCGATTCTGCGAAGCAATGTGAACAGGCACAGAGAAGGTGCTAGCAGGGAATTCTCTGCCTGCCTTTCCCCAGTGCTCTGCAAGCTCTCCAGGACAACATAGAATCTGGGGCTCTGTGCTTTCTTTCCTTCTGAACAAGTGTTAGTGTTTTCTGCACAAAAGCGATTTTTGCGAAGCAATGTGAACAGGCACAGAGAAGGTGCTAGCAGGGAATTCTCTGCCTGCCTTTCCCCAGTGCTCTGCAAGCTCTCCAGGACAACATAAAATCTGGGGCTCTGTGCTTTCTTTCCTTCTGAACAAGTGTTACTGTTTTCTGCACAAAAGCGATTCTTGCGAAGCAATGTGAACACTTCTGCTTCTCAGGCACAGAGAAGGTGCTATCAGGGAATTCTCTGCCTGCCTTTCCCCAGTGCTCTGCAAGCTCTCCAGGACAACATAAAATCTGGGGCTCTGTGCTTTCTTTCCTTCTGAACAAGTGTTAGTGTTTTCTGCACAAAAGCGATTCTTGCGAAGCAATGTGAACACTTCTGCTTCCCAGGCACAGAGAAGGTGCTAGCAGGGAATTCTCTGCCTGCCTTTCCCCAGTGCTCTGCAAGCTCTCCAGGACGACATAGAATCTGGGGCTCTGTGCTTTCTTTCGTTCTGAACAAGTGTTACTGTTTTCTGCACAAAAGCGATTCTTGCGAAGCAATGTGAACACTTCTGCTTCCCAGGCACAGAGAAGGTGCTAGCAGGGAATTCTCTGCCTGCCTTTCCCCAGTGCTCTGCAAGCTCTCCAGGACAACATAAAATCTGGGGCTCTGTGCTTTCTTTCGTTCTGAACAAGTGTTACTGTTTTCTGCACAAAAGCGATTCTTGCGAAGCAATGTGAACACTTCTGCTTCCCAGGCACAGAGAAGGTGCTAGCAGGGAATTCTCTGCCTGCCTTTCCCCAGTGCTCTGCAAGCTCTCCAGGACAACATAAAATCTGGGGCTCTGTGCTTTCTTTCCTTCTGATCAAGTGTTACTGTTTTCTTCACAAAAGCGATTTTTGCGAAGCAATGTGAACACTTCTGCTTCCCAGGCACAGAGAAGGTGCTATCAGGGAATTCTCTGCCTGCCTTTCCCCAGTGCTCTGCAAGCTCTCCAGGACAACATAGAATCTGGGGCTCTGTGCTTTCTTTCGTTCTGAACAAGTGTTACTGTTTTCTGCACAAAAGCGATTCTGCAAAGCAATGTGAACAGGCACAGAGAAGGTGCTAGCAGGGAATTCTCTGCCTGCCTTTCCCCAGTGCTCTAAAAGCTCTCCAGGACAACATAAAATCTGGGGCTCTGTGCTTTCTTTCCTTCTGAACAAGTGTTAGTGTTTTCTGCACAAAAGCGATTCTTGCGAAGCAGTGTGAACACTTCTGCTTCCCAGGCACAGAGAAGGTGCTAGCAGGGAATTCTCTGCCTGCCTTTCCCCAGTGCTCTGCAAGCTCTCCAGGACAACATAGAATCTGGGGCTCTGTGCTTTCTTTCCTTCTGAACAAGTGTTACTGTTTTCTGCACAAAAGCGATTCTGCGAAGCAATGTGAACAGGCACAGAGAAGGTGCTAGCAAGGATTTCTCTGCCTGCCTTTCCCCAGTGCTCTGCAAGCTCTCCAGGACAACATAGAATCTGGGGCTCTGTGCTTTCTTTCCTTCTGAACAAGTGTTAGTGTTTTCTGCACAAAAGCGATTCTTGCGAAGCAATGTGAACACTTCTGCTTCCCAGGCACAGAGAAGGTGCTAGCAGGGAATTCTCTGCCTGCCTTTCCCCAGTGCTCTGCAAGCTCTCCAGGACAACATAGAATCTGGGGCTCTGTGCTTTCTTTCCTTCTGAACAAGTGTTACTGTTTTCTGCACAAAAGCGATTTTTGCGAAGCAATGTGAACAGGCACAGAGAAGGTGCTAGCAGGGAATTCTCTGCCTGCCTTTCCCCAGTGCTCTGCAAGCTCTCCAGGACAACATAAAATCTGGGGCTCTGTGCTTTCTTTCCTTCTGAACAAGTGTTACTGTTTTCTGCACAAAAGCGATTCTTGCGAAGCAATGTGAACACTTCTGCTTCTCAGGCACAGAGAAGGTGCTATCAGGGAATTCTCTGCCTGCCTTTCCCCAGTGCTCTGCAAGCTCTCCAGGACAACATAAAATCTGGGGCTCTGTGCTTTCTTTCGTTCTGAACAAGTGTTACTGTTTTCTGCACAAAAGCGATTCTTGCGAAGCAATGTGAACACTTCTGCTTCCCAGGCACAGAGAAGGTGCTATCAGGGAATTCTCTGCCTGCCTTTCCCCAGTGCTCTGCAAGCTCTCCAGGACAACATAGAATCTGGGGCTCTGTGCTTTCTTTCGTTCTGAACAAGTGTTACTGTTTTCTGCACAAAAGCGATTCTGCAAAGCAATGTGAACAGGCACAGAGAAGGTGCTATCAGGGAATTCTCTGCCTGCCTTTCCCCAGTGCTCTGCAAGCTCTCCAGGACAACATAGAATCTGGGGCTCTGTGCTTTCCTTCTGAACAAGTGTTACTGTTTTCTGCACAAAAGCGATTCTGCGAAGCAATGTGAACACTTCTGCTTCCCAGGCACGGAGAAGGTGCTAGCAAGGAATTCTCTGCCTGCCTTTCCCCAGTGCTCTAAAAGCTCTCCAGGACAACATAAAATCTGGGGCTCTGTGCTTTCTTTCCTTCTGAACAAGTGTTAGTGTTTTCTGCACAAAAGCGATTCTTGCGAAGCAATGTGAACACTTCTGCTTCCCAGGCACAGAGAAGGTGCTAGCAGGGAATTCTCTGCCTGCCTTTCCCCAGTGCTCTGCAAGCTCTCCAGGACAACATAGAATCTGGGGCTCTGTGCTTTCTTTCGTTCTGAACAAGTGTTACTGTTTTCTGCACAAAAGCGATTCTGCGAAGCAATGTGAACAGGCACAGAGAAGGTGCTAGCAGGGAATTCTCTGCCTGCCTTTCCCCAGTGCTCTGCAAGCTCTCCAGGACAACATAGAATCTGGGGCTCTGTGCTTTCTTTCGTTCTGAACAAGTGTTAGTGTTTTCTGCACAAAAGCGATTCTGCAAAGCAATGTGAACACTTCTGCTTCCCAGGCACAGAGAAGGTGCTAGCAGGGAATTCTCTGCCTGCCTTTCCCCAGTGCTCTGCAAGCTCTCCAGGGCAACATAGAATCTGGGGCTCTGTGCTTTCTTTCCTTCTGAACAAGTGTTACTGTTTTCTGCACAAAAGCGATTTTTGCGAAGCAATGTGAACAGGCACAGAGAAGGTGCTAGCAGGGAATTCTCTGCCTGCCTTTCCCCAGTGCTCTGCAAGCTCTCCAGGACAACATAAAATCTGGGGCTCTGTGCTTTCTTTCCTTCTGAACAAGTGTTACTGTTTTCTGCACAAAAGCGATTCTTGCGAAGCAATGTGAACACTTCTGCTTCTCAGGCACAGAGAAGGTGCTATCAGGGAATTCTCTGCCTGCCTTTCCCCAGTGCTCTGCAAGCTCTCCAGGACAACATAAAATCTGGGGCTCTGTGCTTTCTTTCGTTCTGAACAAGTGTTACTGTTTTCTGCACAAAAGCGATTCTTGCGAAGCAATGTGAACACTTCTGCTTCCCAGGCACAGAGAAGGTGCTATCAGGGAATTCTCTGCCTGCCTTTCCCCAGTGCTCTGCAAGCTCTCCAGGACAACATAGAATCTGGGGCTCTGTGCTTTCTTTCGTTCTGAACAAGTGTTACTGTTTTCTGCACAAAAGCGATTCTGCAAAGCAATGTGAACAGGCACAGAGAAGGTGCTATCAGGGAATTCTCTGCCTGCCTTTCCCCAGTGCTCTGCAAGCTCTCCAGGACAACATAGAATCTGGGGCTCTGTGCTTTCCTTCTGAACAAGTGTTAGTGTTTTCTGCACAAAAGCGATTCTGCGAAGCAATGTGAACACTTCTGCTTCCCAGGCACGGAGAAGGTGCTAGCAAGGAATTCTCTGCCTGCCTTTCCCCAGTGCTCTAAAAGCTCTCCAGGACAACATAAAATCTGGGGCTCTGTGCTTTCTTTCCTTCTGAACAAGTGTTAGTGTTTTCTGCACAAAAGCGATTCTTGCGAAGCAATGTGAACACTTCTGCTTCCCAGGCACAGAGAAGGTGCTAGCAGGGAATTCTCTGCCTGCCTTTCCCCAGTGCTCTGCAAGCTCTCCAGGACAACATAGAATCTGGGGCTCTGTGCTTTCTTTCGTTCTGAACAAGTGTTACTGTTTTCTGCACAAAAGCGATTCTGCGAAGCAATGTGAACAGGCACAGAGAAGGTGCTAGCAGGGAATTCTCTGCCTGCCTTTCCCCAGTGCTCTGCAAGCTCTCCAGGACAACATAGAATCTGGGGCTCTGTGCTTTCTTTCGTTCTGAACAAGTGTTAGTGTTTTCTGCACAAAAGCGATTCTGCAAAGCAATGTGAACACTTCTGCTTCCCAGGCACAGAGAAGGTGCTAGCAGGGAATTCTCTGCCTGCCTTTCCCCAGTGCTCTGCAAGCTCTCCAGGGCAACATAAAATCTGGGGCTCTGTGCTTTCTTTCCTTCTGAACAAGTGTTACTGTTTTCTGCACAAAAGCGATTCTGCGAAGCAATGTGAACAGGCACAGAGAAGGTGCTATCAGGGAATTCTCTGCCTACCTTTCCCCAGTGCTCTGCAAGCTCTCCAGGACAACATAGAATCTGGGGCTCTGTGCTTTCTTTCCTTCTGAACAAGTGTTACTGTTTTCTGTACAAAAGCGATTCTGCGAAGCAATGTGAACAGGCACAGAGAAGGTGCTAGCAGGGAATTCTCTGCCTGCCTTTCCCCAGTGCTCTGCAAGCTCTCCAGGACAACATAAAATCTGGGGCTCTGTGCTTTCTTTCGTTCTGAACAAGTGTTACTGTTTTCTGCACAAAAGCGATTCTTGCGAAGCAATGTGAACACTTCTGCTTCCCAGGCACAGAGAAGGTGCTAGCAAGGATTTCTCTGCCTGCCTTTCCCCAGTGCTCTGCAAGCTCTCCAGGACAACATAGAATCTGGGGCTCTGTGCTTTCTTTCCTTCTGAACAAGTGTTAGTGTTTTCTGCACAAAAGCGATTCTTGCGAAGCAATGTGAACACTTCTGCTTCCCAGGCACAGAGAAGGTGCTAGCAGGGAATTCTCTGCCTGCCTTTCCCCAGTGCTCTGCAAGCTCTCCAGGACAACATAGAATCTGGGGCTCTGTGCTTTCTTTCCTTCTGAACAAGTGTTACTGTTTTCTGCACAAAAGCGATTTTTGCGAAGCAATGTGAACAGGCACAGAGAAGGTGCTAGCAGGGAATTCTCTGCCTGCCTTTCCCCAGTGCTCTGCAAGCTCTCCAGGACAACATAAAATCTGGGGCTCTGTGCTTTCTTTCCTTCTGAACAAGTGTTACTGTTTTCTGCACAAAAGCGATTCTTGCGAAGCAATGTGAACACTTCTGCTTCTCAGGCACAGAGAAGGTGCTATCAGGGAATTCTCTGCCTGCCTTTCCCCAGTGCTCTGCAAGCTCTCCAGGACAACATAAAATCTGGGGCTCTGTGCTTTCTTTCCTTCTGAACAAGTGTTACTGTTTTCTGCACAAAAGCGATTTTTGCGAAGCAATGTGAACACTTCTGCTTCCCAGGCACAGAGAAGGTGCTAGCAGGGAATTCTCTGCCTGCCTTTCCCCAGTGCTCTGCAAGCTCTCCAGGACGACATAGAATCTGGGGCTCTGTGCTTTCTTTCGTTCTGAACAAGTGTTACTGTTTTCTGCACAAAAGCGATTCTTGCGAAGCAATGTGAACACTTCTGCTTCCCAGGCACAGAGAAGGTGCTAGCAGGGAATTCTCTGCCTGCCTTTCCCCAGTGCTCTGCAAGCTCTCCAGGACAACATAAAATCTGGGGCTCTGTGCTTTCTTTCCTTCTGAACAAGTGTTACTGTTTTCTGCACAAAAGCGATTCTGCAAAGCAATGTGAACAGGCACAGAGAAGGTGCTAGCAGGGAATTCTCTGCCTGCCTTTCCCCAGTGCTCTGCAAGCTCTCCAGGACAACATAGAATCTGGGGCTCTGTGCTTTCTTTCCTTCTGAACAAGTGTTACTGTTTTCTGCACAAAAGCGATTCTGCGAAGCAATGTGAACACTTCTGCTTCCCAGGCACAGAGAAGGTGCTAGCAAGGAATTCTCTGCCTGCCTTTCCCCAGTGCTCTGCAAGCTCTCCAGGACAACATAAAATCTGGGGCTCTGTGCTTTCTTTCCTTCTGAACAAGTGTTAGTGTTTTCTGCACAAAAGCGATTCTTGCGAAGCAATGTGAACACTTCTGCTTCCCAGGCACAGAGAAGGTGCTAGCAGGGAATTCTCTGCCTGCCTTTCCCCAGTGCTCTGCAAGCTCTCCAGGACGACATAGAATCTGGGGCTCTGTGCTTTCTTTCGTTCTGAACAAGTGTTACTGTTTTCTGCACAAAAGCGATTCTTGCGAAGCAATGTGAACACTTCTGCTTCCCAGGCACAGAGAAGGTGCTAGCAGGGAATTCTCTGCCTGCCTTTCCCCAGTGCTCTGCAAGCTCTGCAGGACAACATAGAATCTGGGGCTCTGTGCTTTCTTTCCTTCTGAACAAGTGTTACTGTTTTCTGCACAAAAGCGATTCTGCGAAGCAATGTGAACAGGCACAGAGAAGGTGCTAGCAGGGAATTCTCTGCCTGCCTTTCCCCAGTGCTCTGCAAGCTCTCCAGGACAACATAAAATCTGGGGCTCTGTGCTTTCTTTCCTTCTGAACAAGTGTTACTGTTTTCTGCACAAAAGCGATTTTTGCGAAGCAATGTGAACACTTCTGCTTCCCAGGCACAGAGAAGGTGCTAGCAGGGAATTCTCTGCCTGCCTTTCCCCAGTGCTCTGCAAGCTCTCCAGGACAACATAAAATCTGGGGCTCTGTGCTTTCTTTCCTTCTGAACAAGTGTTACTGTTTTCTGCACAAAAGCGATTCTTGCGAAGCAATGTGAACACTTCTGCTTCTCAGGCACAGAGAAGGTGCTATCAGGGAATTCTCTGCCTGCCTTTCCCCAGTGCTCTGCAAGCTCTCCAGGACAACATAAAATCTGGGGCTCTGTGCTTTCTTTCCTTCTGAACAAGTGTTACTGTTTTCTGCACAAAAGCGATTTTTGCGAAGCAATGTGAACACTTCTGCTTCCCAGGCACAGAGAAGGTGCTAGCAGGGAATTCTCTGCCTGCCTTTCCCCAGTGCTCTGCAAGCTCTCCAGGACGACATAGAATCTGGGGCTCTGTGCTTTCTTTCGTTCTGAACAAGTGTTACTGTTTTCTGCACAAAAGCGATTCTTGCGAAGCAATGTGAACACTTCTGCTTCCCAGGCACAGAGAAGGTGCTAGCAGGGAATTCTCTGCCTGCCTTTCCCCAGTGCTCTGCAAGCTCTCCAGGACAACATAAAATCTGGGGCTCTGTGCTTTCTTTCGTTCTGAACAAGTGTTACTGTTTTCTGCACAAAAGCGATTCTGCAAAGCAATGTGAACAGGCACAGAGAAGGTGCTAGCAGGGAATTCTCTGCCTGCCTTTCCCCAGTGCTCTGCAAGCTCTCCAGGACAACATAGAATCTGGGGCTCTGTGCTTTCTTTCCTTCTGAACAAGTGTTACTGTTTTCTGCACAAAAGCGATTCTGCGAAGCAATGTGAACACTTCTGCTTCCCAGGCACAGAGAAGGTGCTAGCAAGGAATTCTCTGCCTGCCTTTCCCCAGTGCTCTGCAAGCTCTCCAGGACAACATAAAATCTGGGGCTCTGTGCTTTCTTTCCTTCTGAACAAGTGTTAGTGTTTTCTGCACAAAAGCGATTCTTGCGAAGCAATGTGAACACTTCTGCTTCCCAGGCACAGAGAAGGTGCTAGCAGGGAATTCTCTGCCTGCCTTTCCCCAGTGCTCTGCAAGCTCTCCAGGACGACATAGAATCTGGGGCTCTGTGCTTTCTTTCGTTCTGAACAAGTGTTACTGTTTTCTGCACAAAAGCGATTCTTGCGAAGCAATGTGAACACTTCTGCTTCCCAGGCACAGAGAAGGTGCTAGCAGGGAATTCTCTGCCTGCCTTTCCCCAGTGCTCTGCAAGCTCTGCAGGACAACATAGAATCTGGGGCTCTGTGCTTTCTTTCCTTCTGAACAAGTGTTACTGTTTTCTGCACAAAAGCGATTCTGCGAAGCAATGTGAACAGGCACAGAGAAGGTGCTAGCAGGGAATTCTCTGCCTGCCTTTCCCCAGTGCTCTGCAAGCTCTCCAGGACAACATAAAATCTGGGGCTCTGTGCTTTCTTTCCTTCTGAACAAGTGTTACTGTTTTCTGCACAAAAGCGATTTTTGCGAAGCAATGTGAACACTTCTGCTTCCCAGGCACAGAGAAGGTGCTAGCAGGGAATTCTCTGCCTGCCTTTCCCCAGTGCTCTGCAAGCTCTCCAGGACAACATAAAATCTGGGGCTCTGTGCTTTTTTTCCTTCTGATCAAGTGTTACTGTTTTCTGCACAAAAGCGACTTTTGCGAAGCAATGTGAACACTTCTTCTTCCCAGGCACAGAGAAGGTGCTATCAGGGAATTCTCTGCCTGCCTTTCCCCAGTGCTCTGCAAGCTCTCCAGGACAACATAGAATCTGGGGCTCTGTGCTTTCTTTCCTTCTGAACAAGTGTTAGTGTTTTCTGCACAAAAGCGATTCTGCAAAGCAATGTGAACAGGCACAGAGAAGGTGCTAGCAGGGAATTCTCTGCCTGCCTTTCCCCAGTGCTCTAAAAGCTCTCCAGGACAACATAGAATCTGGGGCTCTGTGCTTTCTTTCCTTCTGAACAAGTGTTACTGTTTTCTGCACAAAAGCGATTCTGCGAAGCAATGTGAACACTTCTGCTTCCCAGGCACAGAGAAGGTGCTAGCAAGGAATTCTCTGCCTGCCTTTCCCCAGTGCTCTGCAAGCTCTCCAGGACAACATAAAATCTGGGGCTCTGTGCTTTCTTTCCTTCTGAACAAGTGTTACTGTTTTCTGCACAAAAGCGATTCTTGCGAAGCTATGTGAACACTTCTGCTTCCCAGGCACACAGAAGGTGCTAGCAGGGAATTCTCTGCCTGCCTTTCCCCAGTGCTCTGCAAGCTCTCCAGGACAACATAAAATCTGGGGCTCTGTGCTTTCTTTCGTTCTGAACAAGTGTTACTGTTTTCTGCACAAAAGCGATTCTTGCGAAGCAATGTGAACACTTCTGCTTCCCAGGCACAGAGAAGGTGCTATCAGGGAATTCTCTGCCTGCCTTTCCCCAGTGCTCTGCAAGCTCTCCAGGACAACATAGAATCTGGGGCTCTGTGCTTTCTTTCCTTCTGAACAAGTGTTACTGTTTTCTGCACAAAAGCGATTCTGCAAAGCAATGTGAACAGGCACAGAGAAGGTGCTAGCAGGGAATTCTCTGCCTGCCTTTCCCCAGTGCTCTGCAAGCTCTCCAGGACAACATAGAATCTGGGGCTCTGTGCTTTCTTTCCTTCTGAACAAGTGTTACTGTTTTCTGCACAAAAGCGATTCTGCGAAGCAATGTGAACACTTCTGCTTCCCAGGCACAGAGAAGGTGCTAGCAAGGAATTCTCTGCCTGCCTTTCCCCAGTGCTCTAAAAGCTCTCCAGGACAACATAAAATCTGGGGCTCTGTGCTTTCTTTCCTTCTGAACAAGTGTTAGTGTTTTCTGCACAAAAGCGATTCTTGCGAAGCAATGTGAACACTTCTGCTTCCCAGGCACAGAGAAGGTGCTAGCAGGGAATTCTCTGCCTGCCTTTCCCCAGTGCTCTAAAAGCTCTCCAGGACAACATAGAATCTGGGGCTCTGTGCTTTCTTTCGTTCTGAACAAGTGTTACTGTTTTCTGCACAAAAGCGATTCTGCGAAGCAATGTGAACAGGCACAGAGAAGGTGCTAGCAGGGAATTCTCTGCCTGCCTTTCCCCAGTGCTCTAAAAGCTCTCCAGGACAACATAAAATCTGGGGCTCTGTGCTTTCTTTCCTTCTGAACAAGTGTTAGTGTTTTCTGCACAAAAGCGATTCTTGCGAAGCAGTGTGAACACTTCTGCTTCCCAGGCACAGAGAAGGTGCTAGCAGGGAATTCTCTGCCTGCCTTTCCCCAGTGCTCTAAAAGCTCTCCAGGACAACATAGAATCTGGGGCTCTGTGCTTTCTTTCCTTCTGAACAAGTGTTACTGTTTTCTGCACAAAAGCGATTCTGCGAAGCAATGTGAACAGGCACAGAGAAGGTGCTATCAGGGAATTCTCTGCCTGCCTTTCCCCAGTGCTCTGCAAGCTCTCCAGGACAACATAGAATCTGGGGCTCTGTGCTTTCTTTCCTTCTGAACAAGTGTTAATGTTTTCTGCACAAAAGCGATTCTGCGAAGCAATGTGAACAGGCACAGAGAAGGTGCTAGCAAGGATTTCTCTGCCTGCCTTTCCCCAGTGCTCTGCAAGCTCTCCAGGACAACATAGAATCTGGGGCTCTGTGCTTTCTTTCCTTCTGAACAAGTGTTAGTGTTTTCTGCACAAAAGCGATTCTTGCGAAGCAATGTGAACACTTCTGCTTCCCAGGCACAGAGAAGGTGCTAGCAGGGAATTCTCTGCCTGCCTTTCCCCAGTGCTCTGCAAGCTCTCCAGGACAACATAGAATCTGGGGCTCTGTGCTTTCTTTCCTTCTGAACAAGTGTTACTGTTTTCTGCACAAAAGCGATTTTTGCGAAGCAATGTGAACAGGCACAGAGAAGGTGCTATCAGGGAATTCTCTGCCTGCCTTTCCCCAGTGCTCTGCAAGCTCTCCAGGACAACATAGAATCTGGGGCTCTGTGCTTTCTTTCCTTCTGAACAAGTGTTACTGTTTTCTGCACAAAAGCGATTCTGCGAAGCAATGTGAACAGGCACAGAGAAGGTGCTATCAGGGAATTCTCTGCCTGCCTTTCCCCAGTGCTCTGCAAGCTCTCCAGGACAACATAAAATCTGGGGCTCTGTGCTTTCTTTCCTTCTGAACAAGTGTTACTGTTTTCTGCACTAAAGCGATTCTGCGAACCAATGTGAACACTTCTGCTTCCCAGGCACAGAGAAGGTGCTAGAAAGGAATTCTCTGCCTGCCTTTCCCCAGTGCTCTGCAAGCTCTCCAGGACAACATAGAATCTGGGGCTCTGTGCTTTCTTTCCTTCTGAACAAGTGTTAGTGTTTTCTGCACAAAAGCGATTCTGCGAAGCAATGTGAACACTTCTGCTTCCCAGGCACGGAGAAGGTACTAGCAAGGAATTCTCTGCCTGCCTTTCCCCAGTGCTCTAAAAGCTCTCCAGGACAACATAAAATCTGGGGCTCTGTGCTTTCTTTCCTTCTGAACAAGTGTTAGTGTTTTCTGCACAAAAGCGATTCTTGCGAAAAAATGTGAACACTTCTGCTTCCCAGGCACAGAGAAGGTGCTAGCAGGGAATTCTCTGCCTGCCTTTCCCCAGTGCTCTGCAAGCTCTCCAGGACAACATAGAATCTGGGGCTCTGTGCTTTCTTTCGTTCTGAACAAGTGTTACTGTTTTCTGCACAAAAGCGATTCTGCGAAGCAATGTGAACAGGCACAGAGAAGGTGCTATTAGGGAATTCTCTGCCTGCCTTTCCCCAGTGCTCTGCAAGCTCTCCAGGACAACATAGAATCTGGGGCTCTGTGCTTTCTTTCCTTCTGAACAAGTGTTACTGTTTTCTGCACAAAAGCGATTCTGCAAAGCAATGTGAACACTTCTGCTTCCCAGGCACAGAGAAGGTGCTAGCAGGGAATTCTCTACCTGCCTTTCCCCAGTGCTCTGCAAGCTCTCCAGGGCAACATAAAATCTGGGGCTCTGTGCTTTCTTTCGTTCTGAACAAGTGTTACTGTTTTCTGCACAAAAGCGATTCTGCGAAGCAATGTGAACAGGCACAGAGAAGGTGCTATCAGGGAATTCTCTGCCTACCTTTCCCCAGTGCTCTGCAAGATCTCCAGGACAACATAAAATCTGGGGCTCTGTGCTTTCTTTCCTTCTGAACAAGTGTTACTGTTTTCTGCACAAAAGCGATTCTGCGAAGCTATGTGAACACTTCTGCTTCCCAGGCACGGAGAAGGTGCTAGCAAGGAATTCTCTGCCTGCCTTTCCCCAGTGCTCTGCAAGCTCTCCAGGACAACATAGAATCTGGGGCTCTCTGCTTTCTTTCCTTCTGAACAAGTGTTAGTGTTTTCTGCACAAAAGCGATTCTGCGAAGCAATGTGAACAGGCACAGAGAAGGTGCTAGCAGGGAATTCTCTGCCTACCTTTCCCCAGTGCTCTGCAAGCTCTCCAGGACAACATAAAATCTGGGGCTCTGTGCTTTCTTTCGTTCTGAACAAGTGTTACTGTTTTCTGCACAAAAGCGATTCTTGCGAAGCAATATGAACACTTCTGCTTCCCAGGCACAGAGAAGGTGCTAGCAGGGAATTCTCTGCCTGCCTTTCCCCAGTGCTCTGCAAGCTCTCCAGGACAACATAGAATCTGGGGCTCTGTGCTTTCTTTCCTTCTGAACAAGTGTTACTGTTTTCTGCACAAAAGCGATTCTTGCGAAGCAATGTGAACACTTCTGCTTCCCAGGCACAGAGAAGGTGCTATCAGGGAATTCTCTGCCTGCCTTTCCCCAGTGCTCTGCAAGCTCTCCAGGACAACATAAAATCTGGGGCTCTGTGCTTTCTTTCCTTCTGAACAAGTGTTACTGTTTTCTGCACAAAAGCGATTCTTGCGAAGCAATGTGAACACTTCTGCTTCCCAGGCACAGAGAAGGTGCTATCAGGGAATTCTCTGCCTGCCTTTCCCCAGTGCTCTGCAAGCTCTCCAGGACAACATAAAATCTGGGGCTCTGTGCTTTCTTTCGTTCTGAACCACTGTTACTGTTTTCTGCACAAAAGCGATTCTGCGAAGCAATGTGAACACTTCTGCTTCCCAGGCACAGAGAAGGTGCTATCAGGGAATTCTCTGCCTGCCTTTCCCCAGTGCTCTGCAAGCTCTCCAGGACTACATAGAATCTGCGGCTCTGTGCTTTCTTTCGTTCTGAACAAGTGTTACTGTTTTCTGCACAAAAGCGATTCTGCAAAGCAATGTGAACAGGCACAGAGAAGGTGCTAGCAGGGAATTCTCTGCCTGCCTTTCCCCAGTGCTCTGCAAGCTCTCCAGGACAACATAGAATCTGGGGCTCTGTGCTTTCTTTCCTTCTGAACAAGTGTTACTGTTTTCTGCACAAAAGCGATTCTGCGAAGCAATGTGAACACTTCTGCTTCCCAGGCACAGAGAAGGTGCTAGCAAGGAATTCTCTGCCTGCCTTTCCCCAGTGCTCTAAAAGCTCTCCAGGACAACATAGAATCTGGGGCTCTGTGCTTTCTTTCCTTCTGAACAAGTGTTAGTGTTTTCTGCACAAAAGCGATTCTTGCGAAGCAATGTGAACACTTCTGCTTCCCAGGCACAGAGAAGGTGCTAGCAGGGAATTCTCTGCCTGCCTTTCCCCAGTGCTCTGCAAGCTCTCCAGGACAACATAGAATCTGGGGCTCTGTGCTTTCTTTCCTTCTGAACAAGTGTTACTGTTTTCTGCACAAAAGCGATTCTGCGAAGCAATGTGAACAGGCACAGAGAAGGTGCTATCAGGGAATTCTCTGCCTGCCTTTCCCCAGTGCTCTGCAAGCTCTCCAGGACAACATAGAATCTGGGGCTCTGTGCTTTCTTTCCTTCTGAACAAGTGTTAATGTTTTCTGCACAAAAGCGATTCTGCGAAGCAATGTGAACAGGCACAGAGAAGGTGCTATCAGGGAATTCTCTGCCTGCCTTTCCCCAGTGCTCTGCAAGCTCTCCAGGGCAACATAGAATCTGGGGCTCTGTGCTTTCTTTCCTTCTGAACAAGTGTGAGTGTTTTCTGCACAAAAGCGATTCTGCGAAGCAATGTGAACAGGCACAGAGAAGGTGCTATCAGGGAATTCTCTGCCTGCCTTTCCCCAGTGCTCTGCAAGCTCTCCAGGACAACATAGAATCTGGGGCTCTGTGCTTTCTTTCCTTCTGAACAAGTGTTAGTGTTTTCTGCACAAAAGCGATTCTGCGAAGCAATGTGAACACTTCTGCTTCCCAGGCACAGAGAAGGTGCTATCAGGGAATTCTCTGCCTGCCTTTCCCCAGTGCTCTGCAAGCTCTCCAGGACAACATAGAATCTGGGGCTCTGTGCTTTCTTTCCTTCTGAACAAGTGTTACTGTTTTCTGCACAAAAGCGATTCTGCGAAGCAATGTGAACACTTCTGCTTCCCAGGCACAGAGAAGGTGCTAGCAGGGAATTCTCTGCCTGCCTTTCCCCAGTGCTCTGCAAGCTCTCCAGGACAACATAGAATCTGGGGCTCTGTGCTTTCTTTCCTTCTGAACAAGTGTTAGTGTTTACTGCACAAAAGCGATTCTTGCGAAGCAATGTGAACACTTCTGCTTCCCAGGCACAGAGAAGGTGCTAGCAGGGAATTCTCTGCCTGCCTTTCCCCAGTGCTCTGCAAGCTCTCCAGGACAACATAGAATCTGGGGCTCTGTGCTTTCTTTCCTTCTGAACAAGTGTTAGTGTTTACTGCACAAAAGCGATTCTTGCGAAGCAATGTGAACACTTCTGCTTCCCAGGCACAGAGAAGGTGCTAGCAGGGAATTCTCTGCCTGCCTTTCCCCAGTGCTCTGCAAGCTCTCCAGGACAACATAGAATCTGGGGCTCTGTGCTTTCTTTCCTTCTGAACAAGTGTTACTGTTTTCTGCACAAAAGCGATTCTGCGAAGCAATGTGAACAGGCACAGAGAAGGTGCTATCAGGGAATTCTCTGCCTGCCTTTCCCCAGTGCTCTGCAAGCTCTCCAGGACAACATAAAATCTGGGGCTCTGTGCTTTCTTTCCTTCTGAACAAGTGTTACTGTTTTCTGCACAAAAGCGATTCTGCGAACCAATGTGAACACTTCTGCTTCCCAGGCACAGAGAAGGTGCTAGAAAGGAATTCTCTGCCTGCCTTTCCCCAGTGCTCTGCAAGCTCTCCAGGACAACATAGAATCTGGGGCTCTGTGCTTTCTTTCCTTCTGAACAAGTGTTAGTGTTTTCTGCACAAAAGCGATTCTGCGAAGCAATGTGAACACTTCTGCTTCCCAGGCACGGAGAAGGTGCTAGCAAGGAATTCTCTGCCTGCCTTTCCCCAGTGCTCTGCAAGCTCTCCAGGACAACATCAAATCTGGGGCTCTGTGCTTTCTTTCCTTCTGAACAAGTGTTAGTGTTTTCTGCACAAAAGCGATTCTTGCGAAGCAATGTGAACACTTCTGCTTCCCAGGCACAGAGAAGGTGCTAGCAGGGAATTCCCTGCCTGCCTTTCCCCAGTGCTCTGCAAGCTCTCCAGGACAACATAGAATCTGGGGCTCTGTGCTTTCTTTCGTTCTGAACAAGTGTTAGTGTTTTCTGCACAAAAGCGATTCTGCGAAGCAATGTGAACAGGCACAGAGAAGGTGCTATCAGGGAATTCTCTGCCTGCCTTTCCCCAGTGCTCTGCAAGCTCTCCAGGACAACATAGAATCTGGGGCTCTGTGCTTTCTTTCCTTCTGAACAAGTGTTAGTGTTTTCTGCACAAAAGCGATTCTGCAAAGCAATGTGAACACTTCTGCTTCCCAGGCGCAGAGAAGGTGCTAGCAGGGAATTCTCTGCCTGCCTTTCCCCAGTGCTCTGCAAGCTCTCCAGGACAACATAAAATCTGGGGCTCTGTGCTTTCTTTCGTTCTGAACAAGTGTTACTGTTTTCTGCACAAAAGCGATTCTGCGAAGCAATGTGAACAGGCACAGAGAAGGTGCTAGCAGGGAATTCTCTGCCTGCCTTTCCCCAGTGCTCTGCAAGCTCTCCAGGACAACATAGAATCTGGGGCTCTGTGCTTTCTTTCCTTCTGAACAAGTGTTACTGTTTTCTGCACAAAAGCGATTCTGCGAAGCAATGTGAACACTTCTGCTTCCCAGGCACAGAGAAGGTGCTAGCAAGGAATTCTCTGCCTGCCTTTCCCCAGTGCTCTGCAAGCTCTCCAGGACAACATAAAATCTGGGGCTCTGTGCTTTCTTTCCTTCTGAACAAGTGTTAGTGTTTTCTGCACAAAAGCGATTCTTGCGAAGCAATGTGAACACTTCTGCTTCCCAGGCACAGAGAAGGTGCTAGCAGGGAATTCTCTGCCTGCCTTTCCCCAGTGCTCTGCAAGCTCTCCAGGACAACATAGAATCTGGGGCTCTGTGCTTTCTTTCGTTCTGAACAAGTGTTACTGTTTTCTGCACAAAAGCGATTCTTGCGAAGCAATGTGAACACTTCTGCTTCCCAGGCACAGAGAAGGTGCTAGCAGGGAATTCTCTGCCTGCCTTTCCCCAGTGCTCTGCAAGCTCTGCAGGACAACATAGAATCTGGGGCTCTGTGCTTTCTTTCCTTCTGAACAAGTGTTACTGTTTTCTGCACAAAAGCGATTCTGCGAAGCAATGTGAACAGGCACAGAGAAGGTGCTAGCAGGGAATTCTCTGCCTGCCTTTCCCCAGTGCTCTGCAAGCTCTCCAGGACAACATAAAATCTGGGGCTCTGTACTTTCTTTCCTTCTGAACAAGTGTTACTGTTTTCTGCACAAAAGCGATTTTTGCGAAGCAATGTGAACACTTCTGCTTCCCAGGCACAGAGAAGGTGCTAGCAGGGAATTCTCTGCCTGCCTTTCCCCAGTGCTCTGCAAGCTCTCCAGGACAACATAAAATCTGGGGCTCTGTGCTTTCTTTCCTTCTGATCAAGTGTTACTGTTTTCTGCACAAAAGCGACTTTTGCGAAGCAATGTGAACACTTCTGCTTCCCAGGCACAGAGAAGGTGCTATCAGGGAATTCTCTGCCTGCCTTTCCCCAGTGCTCTGCAAGCTCTCCAGGACAACATAGAATCTGGGGCTCTGTGCTTTCTTTCCTTCTGAACAAGTGTTAGTGTTTTCTGCACAAAAGCGATTCTGCAAAGCAATGTGAACAGGCACAGAGAAGGTGCTAGCAGGGAATTCTCTGCCTGCCTTTCCCCAGTGCTCTAAAAGCTCTCCAGGACAACATAGAATCTGGGGCTCTGTGCTTTCTTTCCTTCTGAACAAGTGTTACTGTTTTCTGCACAAAAGCGATTCTGCGAAGCAATGTGAACACTTCTGCTTTCCAGGCACAGAGAAGGTGCTAGCAAGGAATTCTCTGCCTGCCTTTCCCCAGTGCTCTGCAAGCTCTCCAGGACAACATAAAATCTGGGGCTCTGTGCTTTCTTTCGTTCTGAACAAGTGTTACTGTTTTCTGCACAAAAGCGATTCTTGCGAAGCAATGTGAACACTTCTGCTTCCCAGGCACAGAGAAGGTGCTATCAGGGAATTCTCTGCCTGCCTTTCCCCAGTGCTCTGCAAGCTCTCCAGGACAACATAGAATCTGGGGCTCTGTGCTTTCTTTCCTTCTGAACAAGTGTTACTGTTTTCTGCACAAAAGCGATTCTGCGAACCAATGTGAACACTTCTGCTTCCCAGGCACAGAGAAGGTGCTAGAAAGGAATTCTCTGCCTGCCTTTCCCCAGTGCTCTGCAAGCTCTCCAGGACAACATAAAATCTGGGGCTCTGTGCTTTCTTTCCTTCTGAACAAGCGTTACTGTTTTCTGCACAAAAGCGATTCTTGCGAAGCAATGTGAACACTTCTGCTTCCCAGGCACAGAGAAGGTGCTAGCAAGGAATTCTCTGCCTGCCTTTCCCCAGTGCTCTGCAAGCTCTCCAGGACAACATAGAATCTGGGGCTCTGTGCTTTCTTTCGTTCTGAACAAGTGTTACTGTTTTCTGCACAAAAGCGATTCTGCAAAGCAATGTGAACAGGCACAGAGAAGGTGCTATCAGGGAATTCTCTGCCTGCCTTTCCCCAGTGCTCTGCAAGCTCTCCAGGACAACATAGAATCTGGGGCTCTGTGCTTGCTTTCCTTCTGAACAAGTGTTAGTGTTTTCTGCACAAAAGCGATTCTTGCGAAGCAATGTGAACACTTCTGCTTCCCAGGCACAGAGAAGGTGCTAGCAGGGAATTCTCTGCCTGCCTTTCCCCAGTGCTCTGCAAGCTCTCCAGGACAACATAGAATCTGGGGCTCTGTGCTTTCTTTCGTTCTGAACAAGTGTTACTGTTTTCTGCACAAAAGCGATTCTTGCGAAGCAATGTGAACACTTCTGCTTCCCAGGCACAGAGAAGGTGCTAGCAGGGAATTCTCTGCCTGCCTTTCCCCAGTGCTCTGCAAGCTCTCCAGGACAACATAAAATCTGGGGCTCTGTGCTTTCTTTCCTTCTGAACAAGTGTTACTGTTTTCTGCACAAAAGCGATTCTGCAAAGCAATGTGAACAGGCACAGAGAAGGTGCTAGCAGGGAATTCTCTGCCTGCCTTTCCCCAGTGCTCTGCAAGCTCTCCAGGACAACATAAAATCTGGGGCTCTGTGCTTTCTTTCCTTCTGAACAAGTGTTACTGTTTTCTTCACAAAAGCGATTTTTGCGAAGAAATGTGAACACTTCTGCTTCCCAGGCACAGAGAAGGTGCTATCAGGGAATTCTCTGCCTGCCTTTCCCCAGTGCTCTGCAAGCTCTCCAGGACAACATAGAATCTGGGGCTCTGTGCTTTCTTTCCTTCTGAACAAGTGTTACTGTTTTCTGCACAAAAGCGATTCTGCGAAGCAATGTGAACAGGCACAGAGAAGGTGCTAGCAGGGAATTCTCTGCCTGCCTTTCCCCAGTGCTCTGCAAGCTCTCCAGGACAACATAGAATCTGGGGCTCTGTGCTTTCTTTCCTTCTGAACAAGTGTTACTGTTTTCTGCACAAAAGCGATTCTGTGAAGCAATGTGAACACTTCTGCTTCCCAGGCACAGAGAAGGTGCTAGCAAGGAATTCTCTGCCTGCCTTTCCCCAGTGCTCTAAAAGCTCTCCAGGACAACATAAAATCTGGGGCTCTGTGCTTTCTTTCCTTCTGAACAAGTGTTAGTGTTTTCTGCACAAAAGCGATTCTTGCGAAGCAATGTGAACACTTCTGCTTCCCAGGCACAGAGAAGGTGCTAGCAGGGAATTCTCTGCCTGCCTTTCCCCAGTGCTCTGCAAGCTCTCCAGGACGACATAGAATCTGGGGCTCTGTGCTTTCTTTCGTTCTGAACAAGTGTTACTGTTTTCTGCACAAAAGCGATTCTGCGAAGCAATGTGAACAGGCACAGAGAAGGTGCTAGCAGGGAATTCTCTGCCTGCCTTTCCCCAGTGCTCTGCAAGCTCTCCAGGACAACATAAAATCTGGGGCTCTGTGCTTTCTTTCCTTCTGAACAAGTGTTACTGTTTTCTGCACAAAAGCGATTTTTGCGAAGCAATGTGAACACTTCTGCTTCCCAGGCACAGAGAAGGTGCTAGCAGGGAATTCTCTGCCTGCCTTTCCCCAGTGCTCTGCAAGCTCTCCAGGACAACATAAAATCTGGGGCTCTGTGCTTTCTTTCCTTCTGATCAAGTGTTACTGTTTTCTTCACAAAAGCGATTTTTGCGAAGCAATGTGAACACTTCTGCTTCCCAGGCACAGAGAAGGTGCTAGCAGGGAATTCTCTGCCTGCCTTTCCCCAGTGCTCTAAAAGCTCTCCAGGACAACATAGAATCTGGGGCTCTGTGCTTTCTTTCGTTCTGAACAAGTGTTACTGTTTTCTGCACAAAAGCGATTCTGCAAAGCAATGTGAACAGGCACAGAGAAGGTGCTAGCAGGGAATTCTCTGCCTGCCTTTCCCCAGTGCTCTAAAAGCTCTCCAGGACAACATAAAATCTGGGGCTCTGTGCTTTCTTTCCTTCTGAACAAGTGTTAGTGTTTTCTGCACAAAAGCGATTCTTGCGAAGCAGTGTGAACACTTCTGCTTCCCAGGCACAGAGAAGGTGCTAGCAGGGAATTCTCTGCCTGCCTTTCCCCAGTGCTCTGCAAGCTCTCCAGGACAACATAGAATCTGGGGCTCTGTGCTTTCTTTCCTTCTGAACAAGTGTTACTGTTTTCTGCACAAAAGCGATTCTGCGAAGCAATGTGAACAGGCACAGAGAAGGTGCTATCAGGGAATTCTCTGCCTGCCTTTCCCCAGTGCTCTGCAAGCTCTCCAGGACAACATAGAATCTGGGGCTCTGTGCTTTCTTTCCTTCTGAACAAGTGTTACTGTTTTCTGCACAAAAGCGATTCTGCGAAGCAATGTGAACAGGCACAGAGAAGGTGCTAGCAGGGAATTCCCTGCCTGCCTTTCCCCAGTGCTCTGCAAGCTCTCCAGGACAACATAGAATCTGGGGCTCTGTGCTTCCTTTCCTTCTGAACAAGTGTTACTGTTTTCTGCACAAAAGCGATTTTTGCGAAGCAATGTGAACAGGCACAGAGAAGGTGCTAGCAGGGAATTCTCTGCCTGCCTTTCCCCAGTGCTCTGCAAGCTCTCCAGGACAACATAAAATCTGGGGCTCTGTGCTTTCTTTCCTTCTGAACAAGTGTTACTGTTTTCTGCACAAAAGCGATTCTTGCGAAGCAATGTGAACACTTCTGCTTCTCAGGCACAGAGAAGGTGCTATCAGGGAATTCTCTGCCTGCCTTTCCCCAGTGCTCTGCAAGCTCTCCAGGACAACATAAAATCTGGGGCTCTGTGCTTTCTTTCCTTCTGAACAAGTGTTAGTGTTTTCTGCACAAAAGCGATTCTTGCGAAGCAATGTGAACACTTCTGCTTCCCAGGCACAGAGAAGGTGCTAGCAGGGAATTCTCTGCCTGCCTTTCCCCAGTGCTCTGCAAGCTCTCCAGGACGACATAGAATCTGGGGCTCTGTGCTTTCTTTCGTTCTGAACAAGTGTTACTGTTTTCTGCACAAAAGCGATTCTTGCGAAGCAATGTGAACACTTCTGCTTCCCAGGCACAGAGAAGGTGCTAGCAGGGAATTCTCTGCCTGCCTTTCCCCAGTGCTCTGCAAGCTCTCCAGGACAACATAAAATCTGGGGCTCTGTGCTTTCTTTCCTTCTGAACAAGTGTTACTGTTTTCTGCACAAAAGCGATTTTTGCGAAGCAATGTGAACACTTCTGCTTCCCAGGCACAGAGAAGGTGCTAGCAGGGAATTCTCTGCCTGCCTTTCCCCAGTGCTCTGCAAGCTCTCCAGGACAACATAAAATCTGGGGCTCTGTGCTTTCTTTCCTTCTGATCAAGTGTTACTGTTTTCTTCACAAAAGCGATTTTTGCGAAGCAATGTGAACACTTCTGCTTCCCAGGCACAGAGAAGGTGCTATCAGGGAATTCTCTGCCTGCCTTTCCCCAGTGCTCTGCAAGCTCTCCAGGACAACATAGAATCTGGGGCTCTGTGCTTTCTTTCGTTCTGAACAAGTGTTACTGTTTTCTGCACAAAAGCGATTCTGCAAAGCAATGTGAACAGGCACAGAGAAGGTGCTAGCAGGGAATTCTCTGCCTGCCTTTCCCCAGTGCTCTAAAAGCTCTCCAGGACAACATAAAATCTGGGGCTCTGTGCTTTCTTTCCTTCTGAACAAGTGTTAGTGTTTTCTGCACAAAAGCGATTCTTGCGAAGCAGTGTGAACACTTCTGCTTCCCAGGCACAGAGAAGGTGCTAGCAGGGAATTCTCTGCCTGCCTTTCCCCAGTGCTCTGCAAGCTCTCCAGGACAACATAGAATCTGGGGCTCTGTGCTTTCTTTCCTTCTGAACAAGTGTTACTGTTTTCTGCACAAAAGCGATTCTGCGAAGCAATGTGAACAGGCACAGAGAAGGTGCTAGCAAGGATTTCTCTGCCTGCCTTTCCCCAGTGCTCTGCAAGCTCTCCAGGACAACATAGAATCTGGGGCTCTGTGCTTTCTTTCCTTCTGAACAAGTGTTAGTGTTTTCTGCACAAAAGCGATTCTTGCGAAGCAATGTGAACACTTCTGCTTCCCAGGCACAGAGAAGGTGCTAGCAGGGAATTCTCTGCCTGCCTTTCCCCAGTGCTCTGCAAGCTCTCCAGGACAACATAGAATCTGGGGCTCTGTGCTTTCTTTCCTTCTGAACAAGTGTTACTGTTTTCTGCACAAAAGCGATTTTTGCGAAGCAATGTGAACAGGCACAGAGAAGGTGCTAGCAGGGAATTCTCTGCCTGCCTTTCCCCAGTGCTCTGCAAGCTCTCCAGGACAACATAAAATCTGGGGCTCTGTGCTTTCTTTCCTTCTGAACAAGTGTTACTGTTTTCTGCACAAAAGCGATTCTTGCGAAGCAATGTGAACACTTCTGCTTCTCAGGCACAGAGAAGGTGCTATCAGGGAATTCTCTGCCTGCCTTTCCCCAGTGCTCTGCAAGCTCTCCAGGACAACATAAAATCTGGGGCTCTGTGCTTTCTTTCGTTCTGAACAAGTGTTACTGTTTTCTGCACAAAAGCGATTCTTGCGAAGCAATGTGAACACTTCTGCTTCCCAGGCACAGAGAAGGTGCTATCAGGGAATTCTCTGCCTGCCTTTCCCCAGTGCTCTGCAAGCTCTCCAGGACAACATAGAATCTGGGGCTCTGTGCTTTCTTTCGTTCTGAACAAGTGTTACTGTTTTCTGCACAAAAGCGATTCTGCAAAGCAATGTGAACAGGCACAGAGAAGGTGCTATCAGGGAATTCTCTGCCTGCCTTTCCCCAGTGCTCTGCAAGCTCTCCAGGACAACATAGAATCTGGGGCTCTGTGCTTGCTTTCCTTCTGAACAAGTGTTAGTGTTTTCTGCACAAAAGCGATTCTTGCGAAGCAATGTGAACACTTCTGCTTCCCAGGCACAGAGAAGGTGCTAGCAGGGAATTCTCTGCCTGCCTTTCCCCAGTGCTCTGCAAGCTCTCCAGGACAACATAGAATCTGGGGCTCTGTGCTTTCTTTCGTTCTGAACAAGTGTTACTGTTTTCTGCACAAAAGCGATTCTTGCGAAGCAATGTGAACACTTCTGCTTCCCAGGCACAGAGAAGGTGCTAGCAGGGAATTCTCTGCCTGCCTTTCCCCAGTGCTCTGCAAGCTCTCCAGGACAACATAAAATCTGGGGCTCTGTGCTTTCTTTCCTTCTGAACAAGTGTTACTGTTTTCTGCACAAAAGCGATTCTGCAAAGCAATGTGAACAGGCACAGAGAAGGTGCTAGCAGGGAATTCTCTGCCTGCCTTTCCCCAGTGCTCTGCAAGCTCTCCAGGACAACATAAAATCTGGGGCTCTGTGCTTTCTTTCCTTCTGAACAAGTGTTACTGTTTTCTTCACAAAAGCGATTTTTGCGAAGAAATGTGAACACTTCTGCTTCCCAGGCACAGAGAAGGTGCTATCAGGGAATTCTCTGCCTGCCTTTCCCCAGTGCTCTGCAAGCTCTCCAGGACAACATAGAATCTGGGGCTCTGTGCTTTCTTTCCTTCTGAACAAGTGTTACTGTTTTCTGCACAAAAGCGATTCTGCGAAGCAATGTGAACAGGCACAGAGAAGGTGCTAGCAGGGAATTCTCTGCCTGCCTTTCCCCAGTGCTCTGCAAGCTCTCCAGGACAACATAGAATCTGGGGCTCTGTGCTTTCTTTCCTTCTGAACAAGTGTTACTGTTTTCTGCACAAAAGCGATTCTGTGAAGCAATGTGAACACTTCTGCTTCCCAGGCACAGAGAAGGTGCTAGCAAGGAATTCTCTGCCTGCCTTTCCCCAGTGCTCTAAAAGCTCTCCAGGACAACATAAAATCTGGGGCTCTGTGCTTTCTTTCCTTCTGAACAAGTGTTAGTGTTTTCTGCACAAAAGCGATTCTTGCGAAGCAATGTGAACACTTCTGCTTCCCAGGCACAGAGAAGGTGCTAGCAGGGAATTCTCTGCCTGCCTTTCCCCAGTGCTCTGCAAGCTCTCCAGGACGACATAGAATCTGGGGCTCTGTGCTTTCTTTCGTTCTGAACAAGTGTTACTGTTTTCTGCACAAAAGCGATTCTGCGAAGCAATGTGAACAGGCACAGAGAAGGTGCTAGCAGGGAATTCTCTGCCTGCCTTTCCCCAGTGCTCTGCAAGCTCTCCAGGACAACATAAAATCTGGGGCTCTGTGCTTTCTTTCCTTCTGAACAAGTGTTACTGTTTTCTGCACAAAAGCGATTTTTGCGAAGCAATGTGAACACTTCTGCTTCCCAGGCACAGAGAAGGTGCTAGCAGGGAATTCTCTGCCTGCCTTTCCCCAGTGCTCTGCAAGCTCTCCAGGACAACATAAAATCTGGGGCTCTGTGCTTTCTTTCCTTCTGATCAAGTGTTACTGTTTTCTTCACAAAAGCGATTTTTGCGAAGCAATGTGAACACTTCTGCTTCCCAGGCACAGAGAAGGTGCTAGCAGGGAATTCTCTGCCTGCCTTTCCCCAGTGCTCTAAAAGCTCTCCAGGACAACATAGAATCTGGGGCTCTGTGCTTTCTTTCGTTCTGAACAAGTGTTACTGTTTTCTGCACAAAAGCGATTCTGCAAAGCAATGTGAACAGGCACAGAGAAGGTGCTAGCAGGGAATTCTCTGCCTGCCTTTCCCCAGTGCTCTAAAAGCTCTCCAGGACAACATAAAATCTGGGGCTCTGTGCTTTCTTTCCTTCTGAACAAGTGTTAGTGTTTTCTGCACAAAAGCGATTCTTGCGAAGCAGTGTGAACACTTCTGCTTCCCAGGCACAGAGAAGGTGCTAGCAGGGAATTCTCTGCCTGCCTTTCCCCAGTGCTCTGCAAGCTCTCCAGGACAACATAGAATCTGGGGCTCTGTGCTTTCTTTCCTTCTGAACAAGTGTTACTGTTTTCTGCACAAAAGCGATTCTGCGAAGCAATGTGAACAGGCACAGAGAAGGTGCTATCAGGGAATTCTCTGCCTGCCTTTCCCCAGTGCTCTGCAAGCTCTCCAGGACAACATAGAATCTGGGGCTCTGTGCTTTCTTTCCTTCTGAACAAGTGTTACTGTTTTCTGCACAAAAGCGATTCTGCGAAGCAATGTGAACAGGCACAGAGAAGGTGCTAGCAGGGAATTCCCTGCCTGCCTTTCCCCAGTGCTCTGCAAGCTCTCCAGGACAACATAGAATCTGGGGCTCTGTGCTTCCTTTCCTTCTGAACAAGTGTTACTGTTTTCTGCACAAAAGCGATTTTTGCGAAGCAATGTGAACAGGCACAGAGAAGGTGCTAGCAGGGAATTCTCTGCCTGCCTTTCCCCAGTGCTCTGCAAGCTCTCCAGGACAACATAAAATCTGGGGCTCTGTGCTTTCTTTCCTTCTGAACAAGTGTTACTGTTTTCTGCACAAAAGCGATTCTTGCGAAGCAATGTGAACACTTCTGCTTCTCAGGCACAGAGAAGGTGCTATCAGGGAATTCTCTGCCTGCCTTTCCCCAGTGCTCTGCAAGCTCTCCAGGACAACATAAAATCTGGGGCTCTGTGCTTTCTTTCCTTCTGAACAAGTGTTAGTGTTTTCTGCACAAAAGCGATTCTTGCGAAGCAATGTGAACACTTCTGCTTCCCAGGCACAGAGAAGGTGCTAGCAGGGAATTCTCTGCCTGCCTTTCCCCAGTGCTCTGCAAGCTCTCCAGGACGACATAGAATCTGGGGCTCTGTGCTTTCTTTCGTTCTGAACAAGTGTTACTGTTTTCTGCACAAAAGCGATTCTTGCGAAGCAATGTGAACACTTCTGCTTCCCAGGCACAGAGAAGGTGCTAGCAGGGAATTCTCTGCCTGCCTTTCCCCAGTGCTCTGCAAGCTCTCCAGGACAACATAAAATCTGGGGCTCTGTGCTTTCTTTCCTTCTGAACAAGTGTTACTGTTTTCTGCACAAAAGCGATTTTTGCGAAGCAATGTGAACACTTCTGCTTCCCAGGCACAGAGAAGGTGCTAGCAGGGAATTCTCTGCCTGCCTTTCCCCAGTGCTCTGCAAGCTCTCCAGGACAACATAAAATCTGGGGCTCTGTGCTTTCTTTCCTTCTGATCAAGTGTTACTGTTTTCTTCACAAAAGCGATTTTTGCGAAGCAATGTGAACACTTCTGCTTCCCAGGCACAGAGAAGGTGCTATCAGGGAATTCTCTGCCTGCCTTTCCCCAGTGCTCTGCAAGCTCTCCAGGACAACATAGAATCTGGGGCTCTGTGCTTTCTTTCGTTCTGAACAAGTGTTACTGTTTTCTGCACAAAAGCGATTCTGCAAAGCAATGTGAACAGGCACAGAGAAGGTGCTAGCAGGGAATTCTCTGCCTGCCTTTCCCCAGTGCTCTAAAAGCTCTCCAGGACAACATAAAATCTGGGGCTCTGTGCTTTCTTTCCTTCTGAACAAGTGTTAGTGTTTTCTGCACAAAAGCGATTCTTGCGAAGCAGTGTGAACACTTCTGCTTCCCAGGCACAGAGAAGGTGCTAGCAGGGAATTCTCTGCCTGCCTTTCCCCAGTGCTCTGCAAGCTCTCCAGGACAACATAGAATCTGGGGCTCTGTGCTTTCTTTCCTTCTGAACAAGTGTTACTGTTTTCTGCACAAAAGCGATTCTGCGAAGCAATGTGAACAGGCACAGAGAAGGTGCTAGCAAGGATTTCTCTGCCTGCCTTTCCCCAGTGCTCTGCAAGCTCTCCAGGACAACATAGAATCTGGGGCTCTGTGCTTTCTTTCCTTCTGAACAAGTGTTAGTGTTTTCTGCACAAAAGCGATTCTTGCGAAGCAATGTGAACACTTCTGCTTCCCAGGCACAGAGAAGGTGCTAGCAGGGAATTCTCTGCCTGCCTTTCCCCAGTGCTCTGCAAGCTCTCCAGGACAACATAGAATCTGGGGCTCTGTGCTTTCTTTCCTTCTGAACAAGTGTTACTGTTTTCTGCACAAAAGCGATTTTTGCGAAGCAATGTGAACAGGCACAGAGAAGGTGCTAGCAGGGAATTCTCTGCCTGCCTTTCCCCAGTGCTCTGCAAGCTCTCCAGGACAACATAAAATCTGGGGCTCTGTGCTTTCTTTCCTTCTGAACAAGTGTTACTGTTTTCTGCACAAAAGCGATTCTTGCGAAGCAATGTGAACACTTCTGCTTCTCAGGCACAGAGAAGGTGCTATCAGGGAATTCTCTGCCTGCCTTTCCCCAGTGCTCTGCAAGCTCTCCAGGACAACATAAAATCTGGGGCTCTGTGCTTTCTTTCGTTCTGAACAAGTGTTACTGTTTTCTGCACAAAAGCGATTCTTGCGAAGCAATGTGAACACTTCTGCTTCCCAGGCACAGAGAAGGTGCTATCAGGGAATTCTCTGCCTGCCTTTCCCCAGTGCTCTGCAAGCTCTCCAGGACAACATAGAATCTGGGGCTCTGTGCTTTCTTTCGTTCTGAACAAGTGTTACTGTTTTCTGCACAAAAGCGATTCTGCAAAGCAATGTGAACAGGCACAGAGAAGGTGCTATCAGGGAATTCTCTGCCTGCCTTTCCCCAGTGCTCTGCAAGCTCTCCAGGACAACATAGAATCTGGGGCTCTGTGCTTTCCTTCTGAACAAGTGTTAGTGTTTTCTGCACAAAAGCGATTCTGCGAAGCAATGTGAACACTTCTGCTTCCCAGGCACGGAGAAGGTGCTAGCAAGGAATTCTCTGCCTGCCTTTCCCCAGTGCTCTAAAAGCTCTCCAGGACAACATAAAATCTGGGGCTCTGTGCTTTCTTTCCTTCTGAACAAGTGTTAGTGTTTTCTGCACAAAAGCGATTCTTGCGAAGCAATGTGAACACTTCTGCTTCCCAGGCACAGAGAAGGTGCTAGCAGGGAATTCTCTGCCTGCCTTTCCCCAGTGCTCTGCAAGCTCTCCAGGACAACATAGAATCTGGGGCTCTGTGCTTTCTTTCGTTCTGAACAAGTGTTACTGTTTTCTGCACAAAAGCGATTCTGCGAAGCAATGTGAACAGGCACAGAGAAGGTGCTAGCAGGGAATTCTCTGCCTGCCTTTCCCCAGTGCTCTGCAAGCTCTCCAGGACAACATAGAATCTGGGGCTCTGTGCTTTCTTTCGTTCTGAACAAGTGTTAGTGTTTTCTGCACAAAAGCGATTCTGCAAAGCAATGTGAACACTTCTGCTTCCCAGGCACAGAGAAGGTGCTAGCAGGGAATTCTCTGCCTGCCTTTCCCCAGTGCTCTGCAAGCTCTCCAGGGCAACATAAAATCTGGGGCTCTGTGCTTTCTTTCCTTCTGAACAAGTGTTACTGTTTTCTGCACAAAAGCGATTCTGCGAAGCAATGTGAACAGGCACAGAGAAGGTGCTATCAGGGAATTCTCTGCCTACCTTTCCCCAGTGCTCTGCAAGCTCTCCAGGACAACATAGAATCTGGGGCTCTGTGCTTTCTTTCCTTCTGAACAAGTGTTACTGTTTTCTGTACAAAAGCGATTCTGCGAAGCAATGTGAACAGGCACAGAGAAGGTGCTAGCAGGGAATTCTCTGCCTGCCTTTCCCCAGTGCTCTGCAAGCTCTCCAGGACAACATAAAATCTGGGGCTCTGTGCTTTCTTTCGTTCTGAACAAGTGTTACTGTTTTCTGCACAAAAGCGATTCTTGCGAAGCAATGTGAACACTTCTGCTTCCCAGGCACAGAGAAGGTGCTAGCAAGGATTTCTCTGCCTGCCTTTCCCCAGTGCTCTGCAAGCTCTCCAGGACAACATAGAATCTGGGGCTCTGTGCTTTCTTTCCTTCTGAACAAGTGTTAGTGTTTTCTGCACAAAAGCGATTCTTGCGAAGCAATGTGAACACTTCTGCTTCCCAGGCACAGAGAAGGTGCTAGCAGGGAATTCTCTGCCTGCCTTTCCCCAGTGCTCTGCAAGCTCTCCAGGACAACATAGAATCTGGGGCTCTGTGCTTTCTTTCCTTCTGAACAAGTGTTACTGTTTTCTGCACAAAAGCGATTTTTGCGAAGCAATGTGAACAGGCACAGAGAAGGTGCTAGCAGGGAATTCTCTGCCTGCCTTTCCCCAGTGCTCTGCAAGCTCTCCAGGACAACATAAAATCTGGGGCTCTGTGCTTTCTTTCCTTCTGAACAAGTGTTACTGTTTTCTGCACAAAAGCGATTCTTGCGAAGCAATGTGAACACTTCTGCTTCTCAGGCACAGAGAAGGTGCTATCAGGGAATTCTCTGCCTGCCTTTCCCCAGTGCTCTGCAAGCTCTCCAGGACAACATAAAATCTGGGGCTCTGTGCTTTCTTTCCTTCTGAACAAGTGTTACTGTTTTCTGCACAAAAGCGATTTTTGCGAAGCAATGTGAACACTTCTGCTTCCCAGGCACAGAGAAGGTGCTAGCAGGGAATTCTCTGCCTGCCTTTCCCCAGTGCTCTGCAAGCTCTCCAGGACGACATAGAATCTGGGGCTCTGTGCTTTCTTTCGTTCTGAACAAGTGTTACTGTTTTCTGCACAAAAGCGATTCTTGCGAAGCAATGTGAACACTTCTGCTTCCCAGGCACAGAGAAGGTGCTAGCAGGGAATTCTCTGCCTGCCTTTCCCCAGTGCTCTGCAAGCTCTCCAGGACAACATAAAATCTGGGGCTCTGTGCTTTCTTTCCTTCTGAACAAGTGTTACTGTTTTCTGCACAAAAGCGATTCTGCAAAGCAATGTGAACAGGCACAGAGAAGGTGCTAGCAGGGAATTCTCTGCCTGCCTTTCCCCAGTGCTCTGCAAGCTCTCCAGGACAACATAGAATCTGGGGCTCTGTGCTTTCTTTCCTTCTGAACAAGTGTTACTGTTTTCTGCACAAAAGCGATTCTGCGAAGCAATGTGAACACTTCTGCTTCCCAGGCACAGAGAAGGTGCTAGCAGGGAATTCTCTGCCTGCCTTTCCCCAGTGCTCTAAAAGCTCTCCAGGACAACATAAAATCTGGGGCTCTGTGCTTTCTTTCCTTCTGAACAAGTGTTAGTGTTTTCTGCACAAAAGCGATTCTTGCGAAGCAGTGTGAACACTTCTGCTTCCCAGGCACAGAGAAGGTGCTAGCAGGGAATTCTCTGCCTGCCTTTCCCCAGTGCTCTGCAAGCTCTCCAGGACAACATAGAATCTGGGGCTCTGTGCTTTCTTTCCTTCTGAACAAGTGTTACTGTTTTCTGCACAAAAGCGATTCTGCGAAGCAATGTGAACAGGCACAGAGAAGGTGCTATCAGGGAATTCTCTGCCTGCCTTTCCCCAGTGCTCTGCAAGCTCTCCAGGACAACATAGAATCTGGGGCTCTGTGCTTTCTTTCCTTCTGAACAAGTGTTACTGTTTTCTGCACAAAAGCGATTCTGCGAAGCAATGTGAACAGGCACAGAGAAGGTGCTAGCAGGGAATTCCCTGCCTGCCTTTCCCCAGTGCTCTGCAAGCTCTCCAGGACAACATAGAATCTGGGGCTCTGTGCTTTCTTTCCTTCTGAACAAGTGTTACTGTTTTCTGCACAAAAGCGATTTTTGCGAAGCAATGTGAACAGGCACAGAGAAGGTGCTAGCAGGGAATTCTCTGCCTGCCTTTCCCCAGTGCTCTGCAAGCTCTCCAGGACAACATAAAATCTGGGGCTCTGTGCTTTCTTTCCTTCTGAACAAGTGTTACTGTTTTCTGCACAAAAGCGATTCTTGCGAAGCAATGTGAACACTTCTGCTTCTCAGGCACAGAGAAGGTGCTATCAGGGAATTCTCTGCCTGCCTTTCCCCAGTGCTCTGCAAGCTCTCCAGGACAACATAAAATCTGGGGCTCTGTGCTTTCTTTCCTTCTGAACAAGTGTTAGTGTTTTCTGCACAAAAGCGATTCTTGCGAAGCAATGTGAACACTTCTGCTTCCCAGGCACAGAGAAGGTGCTAGCAGGGAATTCTCTGCCTGCCTTTCCCCAGTGCTCTGCAAGCTCTCCAGGACGACATAGAATCTGGGGCTCTGTGCTTTCTTTCGTTCTGAACAAGTGTTACTGTTTTCTGCACAAAAGCGATTCTTGCGAAGCAATGTGAACACTTCTGCTTCCCAGGCACAGAGAAGGTGCTAGCAGGGAATTCTCTGCCTGCCTTTCCCCAGTGCTCTGCAAGCTCTCCAGGACAACATAAAATCTGGGGCTCTGTGCTTTCTTTCCTTCTGAACAAGTGTTACTGTTTTCTGCACAAAAGCGATTTTTGCGAAGCAATGTGAACACTTCTGCTTCCCAGGCACAGAGAAGGTGCTAGCAGGGAATTCTCTGCCTGCCTTTCCCCAGTGCTCTGCAAGCTCTCCAGGACAACATAAAATCTGGGGCTCTGTGCTTTCTTTCCTTCTGATCAAGTGTTACTGTTTTCTTCACAAAAGCGATTTTTGCGAAGCAATGTGAACACTTCTGCTTCCCAGGCACAGAGAAGGTGCTATCAGGGAATTCTCTGCCTGCCTTTCCCCAGTGCTCTGCAAGCTCTCCAGGACAACATAGAATCTGGGGCTCTGTGCTTTCTTTCGTTCTGAACAAGTGTTACTGTTTTCTGCACAAAAGCGATTCTGCAAAGCAATGTGAACAGGCACAGAGAAGGTGCTAGCAGGGAATTCTCTGCCTGCCTTTCCCCAGTGCTCTAAAAGCTCTCCAGGACAACATAAAATCTGGGGCTCTGTGCTTTCTTTCCTTCTGAACAAGTGTTAGTGTTTTCTGCACAAAAGCGATTCTTGCGAAGCAGTGTGAACACTTCTGCTTCCCAGGCACAGAGAAGGTGCTAGCAGGGAATTCTCTGCCTGCCTTTCCCCAGTGCTCTGCAAGCTCTCCAGGACAACATAGAATCTGGGGCTCTGTGCTTTCTTTCCTTCTGAACAAGTGTTACTGTTTTCTGCACAAAAGCGATTCTGCGAAGCAATGTGAACAGGCACAGAGAAGGTGCTAGCAAGGATTTCTCTGCCTGCCTTTCCCCAGTGCTCTGCAAGCTCTCCAGGACAACATAGAATCTGGGGCTCTGTGCTTTCTTTCCTTCTGAACAAGTGTTAGTGTTTTCTGCACAAAAGCGATTCTTGCGAAGCAATGTGAACACTTCTGCTTCCCAGGCACAGAGAAGGTGCTAGCAGGGAATTCTCTGCCTGCCTTTCCCCAGTGCTCTGCAAGCTCTCCAGGACAACATAGAATCTGGGGCTCTGTGCTTTCTTTCCTTCTGAACAAGTGTTACTGTTTTCTGCACAAAAGCGATTTTTGCGAAGCAATGTGAACAGGCACAGAGAAGGTGCTAGCAGGGAATTCTCTGCCTGCCTTTCCCCAGTGCTCTGCAAGCTCTCCAGGACAACATAAAATCTGGGGCTCTGTGCTTTCTTTCCTTCTGAACAAGTGTTACTGTTTTCTGCACAAAAGCGATTCTTGCGAAGCAATGTGAACACTTCTGCTTCTCAGGCACAGAGAAGGTGCTATCAGGGAATTCTCTGCCTGCCTTTCCCCAGTGCTCTGCAAGCTCTCCAGGACAACATAAAATCTGGGGCTCTGTGCTTTCTTTCGTTCTGAACAAGTGTTACTGTTTTCTGCACAAAAGCGATTCTTGCGAAGCAATGTGAACACTTCTGCTTCCCAGGCACAGAGAAGGTGCTATCAGGGAATTCTCTGCCTGCCTTTCCCCAGTGCTCTGCAAGCTCTCCAGGACAACATAGAATCTGGGGCTCTGTGCTTTCTTTCGTTCTGAACAAGTGTTACTGTTTTCTGCACAAAAGCGATTCTGCAAAGCAATGTGAACAGGCACAGAGAAGGTGCTATCAGGGAATTCTCTGCCTGCCTTTCCCCAGTGCTCTGCAAGCTCTCCAGGACAACATAGAATCTGGGGCTCTGTGCTTTCTTTCGTTCTGAACAAGTGTTAGTGTTTTCTGCACAAAAGCGATTCTGCGAAGCAATGTGAACACTTCTGCTTCCCAGGCACGGAGAAGGTGCTAGCAAGGAATTCTCTGCCTGCCTTTCCCCAGTGCTCTAAAAGCTCTCCAGGACAACATAAAATCTGGGGCTCTGTGCTTTCTTTCCTTCTGAACAAGTGTTAGTGTTTTCTGCACAAAAGCGATTCTTGCGAAGCAGTGTGAACACTTCTGCTTCCCAGGCACAGAGAAGGTGCTAGCAGGGAATTCTCTGCCTGCCTTTCCCCAGTGCTCTGCAAGCTCTCCAGGACGACATAGAATCTGGGGCTCTGTGCTTTCTTTCGTTCTGAACAAGTGTTACTGTTTTCTGCACAAAAGCGATTCTGCGAAGCAATGTGAACAGGCACAGAGAAGGTGCTAGCAGGGAATTCTCTGCCTGCCTTTCCCCAGTGCTCTGCAAGCTCTCCAGGACAACATAGAATCTGGGGCTCTGTGCTTTCTTTCGTTCTGAACAAGTGTTAGTGTTTTCTGCACAAAAGCGATTCTGCAAAGCAATGTGAACACTTCTGCTTCCCAGGCACAGAGAAGGTGCTAGCAGGGAATTCTCTGCCTGCCTTTCCCCAGTGCTCTGCAAGCTCTCCAGGGCAACATAAAATCTGGGGCTCTGTGCTTTCTTTCCTTCTGAACAAGTGTTACTGTTTTCTGCACAAAAGCGATTCTGCGAAGCAATGTGAACAGGCACAGAGAAGGTGCTATCAGGGAATTCTCTGCCTACCTTTCCCCAGTGCTCTGCAAGCTCTCCAGGACAACATAGAATCTGGGGCTCTGTGCTTTCTTTCCTTCTGAACAAGTGTTACTGTTTTCTGTACAAAAGCGATTCTGCGAAGCAATGTGAACAGGCACAGAGAAGGTGCTAGCAGGGAATTCTCTGCCTGCCTTTCCCCAGTGCTCTGCAAGCTCTCCAGGACAACATAAAATCTGGGGCTCTGTGCTTTCTTTCGTTCTGAACAAGTGTTACTGTTTTCTGCACAAAAGCGATTCTTGCGAAGCAATGTGAACACTTCTGCTTCCCAGGCACAGAGAAGGTGCTAGCAAGGATTTCTCTGCCTGCCTTTCCCCAGTGCTCTGCAAGCTCTCCAGGACAACATAGAATCTGGGGCTCTGTGCTTTCTTTCCTTCTGAACAAGTGTTAGTGTTTTCTGCACAAAAGCGATTCTTGCGAAGCAATGTGAACACTTCTGCTTCCCAGGCACAGAGAAGGTGCTAGCAGGGAATTCTCTGCCTGCCTTTCCCCAGTGCTCTGCAAGCTCTCCAGGACAACATAGAATCTGGGGCTCTGTGCTTTCTTTCCTTCTGAACAAGTGTTACTGTTTTCTGCACAAAAGCGATTTTTGCGAAGCAATGTGAACAGGCACAGAGAAGGTGCTAGCAGGGAATTCTCTGCCTGCCTTTCCCCAGTGCTCTGCAAGCTCTCCAGGACAACATAAAATCTGGGGCTCTGTGCTTTCTTTCCTTCTGAACAAGTGTTACTGTTTTCTGCACAAAAGCGATTCTTGCGAAGCAATGTGAACACTTCTGCTTCTCAGGCACAGAGAAGGTGCTATCAGGGAATTCTCTGCCTGCCTTTCCCCAGTGCTCTGCAAGCTCTCCAGGACAACATAAAATCTGGGGCTCTGTGCTTTCTTTCCTTCTGAACAAGTGTTACTGTTTTCTGCACAAAAGCGATTCTTGCGAAGCAATGTGAACACTTCTGCTTCCCAGGCACAGAGAAGGTGCTATCAGGGAATTCTCTGCCTGCCTTTCCCCAGTGCTCTGCAAGCTCTCCAGGACAACATAGAATCTGGGGCTCTGTGCTTTCTTTCGTTCTGAACAAGTGTTACTGTTTTCTGCACAAAAGCGATTCTGCGAAGCAATGTGAACAGGCACAGAGAAGGTGCTAGCAGGGAATTCTCTGCCTGCCTTTCCCCAGTGCTCTGCAAGCTCTCCAGGACAACATAGAATCTGGGGCTCTGTGCTTTCTTTCGTTCTGAACAAGTGTTAGTGTTTTCTGCACAAAAGCGATTCTGCAAAGCAATGTGAACACTTCTGCTTCCCAGGCACAGAGAAGGTGCTAGCAGGGAATTCTCTGCCTGCCTTTCCCCAGTGCTCTGCAAGCTCTCCAGGGCAACATAAAATCTGGGGCTCTGTGCTTTCTTTCCTTCTGAACAAGTGTTACTGTTTTCTGCACAAAAGCGATTCTGCGAAGCAATGTGAACAGGCACAGAGAAGGTGCTATCAGGGAATTCTCTGCCTACCTTTCCCCAGTGCTCTGCAAGCTCTCCAGGACAACATAGAATCTGGGGCTCTGTGCTTTCTTTCCTTCTGAACAAGTGTTACTGTTTTCTGTACAAAAGCGATTCTGCGAAGCAATGTGAACAGGCACAGAGAAGGTGCTAGCAGGGAATTCTCTGCCTGCCTTTCCCCAGTGCTCTGCAAGCTCTCCAGGACAACATAAAATCTGGGGCTCTGTGCTTTCTTTCGTTCTGAACAAGTGTTACTGTTTTCTGCACAAAAGCGATTCTTGCGAAGCAATGTGAACACTTCTGCTTCCCAGGCACAGAGAAGGTGCTAGCAAGGATTTCTCTGCCTGCCTTTCCCCAGTGCTCTGCAAGCTCTCCAGGACAACATAGAATCTGGGGCTCTGTGCTTTCTTTCCTTCTGAACAAGTGTTAGTGTTTTCTGCACAAAAGCGATTCTTGCGAAGCAATGTGAACACTTCTGCTTCCCAGGCACAGAGAAGGTGCTAGCAGGGAATTCTCTGCCTGCCTTTCCCCAGTGCTCTGCAAGCTCTCCAGGACAACATAGAATCTGGGGCTCTGTGCTTTCTTTCCTTCTGAACAAGTGTTACTGTTTTCTGCACAAAAGCGATTTTTGCGAAGCAATGTGAACAGGCACAGAGAAGGTGCTAGCAGGGAATTCTCTGCCTGCCTTTCCCCAGTGCTCTGCAAGCTCTCCAGGACAACATAAAATCTGGGGCTCTGTGCTTTCTTTCCTTCTGAACAAGTGTTACTGTTTTCTGCACAAAAGCGATTCTTGCGAAGCAATGTGAACACTTCTGCTTCTCAGGCACAGAGAAGGTGCTATCAGGGAATTCTCTGCCTGCCTTTCCCCAGTGCTCTGCAAGCTCTCCAGGACAACATAAAATCTGGGGCTCTGTGCTTTCTTTCGTTCTGAACAAGTGTTACTGTTTTCTGCACAAAAGCGATTCTTGCGAAGCAATGTGAACACTTCTGCTTCCCAGGCACAGAGAAGGTGCTATCAGGGAATTCTCTGCCTGCCTTTCCCCAGTGCTCTGCAAGCTCTCCAGGACAACATAGAATCTGGGGCTCTGTGCTTTCTTTCGTTCTGAACAAGTGTTACTGTTTTCTGCACAAAAGCGATTCTGCAAAGCAATGTGAACAGGCACAGAGAAGGTGCTATCAGGGAATTCTCTGCCTGCCTTTCCCCAGTGCTCTGCAAGCTCTCCAGGACAACATAGAATCTGGGGCTCTGTGCTTTCCTTCTGAACAAGTGTTAGTGTTTTCTGCACAAAAGCGATTCTGCGAAGCAATGTGAACACTTCTGCTTCCCAGGCACGGAGAAGGTGCTAGCAAGGAATTCTCTGCCTGCCTTTCCCCAGTGCTCTAAAAGCTCTCCAGGACAACATAAAATCTGGGGCTCTGTGCTTTCTTTCCTTCTGAACAAGTGTTAGTGTTTTCTGCACAAAAGCGATTCTTGCGAAGCAATGTGAACACTTCTGCTTCCCAGGCACAGAGAAGGTGCTAGCAGGGAATTCTCTGCCTGCCTTTCCCCAGTGCTCTGCAAGCTCTCCAGGACAACATAGAATCTGGGGCTCTGTGCTTTCTTTCGTTCTGAACAAGTGTTACTGTTTTCTGCACAAAAGCGATTCTGCGAAGCAATGTGAACAGGCACAGAGAAGGTGCTAGCAGGGAATTCTCTGCCTGCCTTTCCCCAGTGCTCTGCAAGCTCTCCAGGACAACATAGAATCTGGGGCTCTGTGCTTTCTTTCGTTCTGAACAAGTGTTAGTGTTTTCTGCACAAAAGCGATTCTGCAAAGCAATGTGAACACTTCTGCTTCCCAGGCACAGAGAAGGTGCTAGCAGGGAATTCTCTGCCTGCCTTTCCCCAGTGCTCTGCAAGCTCTCCAGGGCAACATAAAATCTGGGGCTCTGTGCTTTCTTTCCTTCTGAACAAGTGTTACTGTTTTCTGCACAAAAGCGATTCTGCGAAGCAATGTGAACAGGCACAGAGAAGGTGCTATCAGGGAATTCTCTGCCTACCTTTCCCCAGTGCTCTGCAAGCTCTCCAGGACAACATAGAATCTGGGGCTCTGTGCTTTCTTTCCTTCTGAACAAGTGTTACTGTTTTCTGTACAAAAGCGATTCTGCGAAGCAATGTGAACAGGCACAGAGAAGGTGCTAGCAGGGAATTCTCTGCCTGCCTTTCCCCAGTGCTCTGCAAGCTCTCCAGGACAACATAAAATCTGGGGCTCTGTGCTTTCTTTCGTTCTGAACAAGTGTTACTGTTTTCTGCACAAAAGCGATTCTTGCGAAGCAATGTGAACACTTCTGCTTCCCAGGCACAGAGAAGGTGCTAGCAAGGATTTCTCTGCCTGCCTTTCCCCAGTGCTCTGCAAGCTCTCCAGGACAACATAGAATCTGGGGCTCTGTGCTTTCTTTCCTTCTGAACAAGTGTTAGTGTTTTCTGCACAAAAGCGATTCTTGCGAAGCAATGTGAACACTTCTGCTTCCCAGGCACAGAGAAGGTGCTAGCAGGGAATTCTCTGCCTGCCTTTCCCCAGTGCTCTGCAAGCTCTCCAGGACAACATAGAATCTGGGGCTCTGTGCTTTCTTTCCTTCTGAACAAGTGTTACTGTTTTCTGCACAAAAGCGATTTTTGCGAAGCAATGTGAACAGGCACAGAGAAGGTGCTAGCAGGGAATTCTCTGCCTGCCTTTCCCCAGTGCTCTGCAAGCTCTCCAGGACAACATAAAATCTGGGGCTCTGTGCTTTCTTTCCTTCTGAACAAGTGTTACTGTTTTCTGCACAAAAGCGATTCTTGCGAAGCAATGTGAACACTTCTGCTTCTCAGGCACAGAGAAGGTGCTATCAGGGAATTCTCTGCCTGCCTTTCCCCAGTGCTCTGCAAGCTCTCCAGGACAACATAAAATCTGGGGCTCTGTGCTTTCTTTCCTTCTGAACAAGTGTTACTGTTTTCTGCACAAAAGCGATTTTTGCGAAGCAATGTGAACACTTCTGCTTCCCAGGCACAGAGAAGGTGCTAGCAGGGAATTCTCTGCCTGCCTTTCCCCAGTGCTCTGCAAGCTCTCCAGGACGACATAGAATCTGGGGCTCTGTGCTTTCTTTCGTTCTGAACAAGTGTTACTGTTTTCTGCACAAAAGCGATTCTTGCGAAGCAATGTGAACACTTCTGCTTCCCAGGCACAGAGAAGGTGCTAGCAGGGAATTCTCTGCCTGCCTTTCCCCAGTGCTCTGCAAGCTCTCCAGGACAACATAAAATCTGGGGCTCTGTGCTTTCTTTCCTTCTGAACAAGTGTTACTGTTTTCTGCACAAAAGCGATTCTGCAAAGCAATGTGAACAGGCACAGAGAAGGTGCTAGCAGGGAATTCTCTGCCTGCCTTTCCCCAGTGCTCTGCAGGCTCTCCAGGACAACATAGAATCTGGGGCTCTGTGCTTTCTTTCCTTCTGAACAAGTGTTACTGTTTTCTGCACAAAAGCGATTCTGCGAAGCAATGTGAACACTTCTGCTTCCCAGGCACAGAGAAGGTGCTAGCAAGGAATTCTCTGCCTGCCTTTCCCCAGTGCTCTGCAAGCTCTCCAGGACAACATAAAATCTGGGGCTCTGTGCTTTCTTTCCTTCTGAACAAGTGTTAGTGTTTTCTGCACAAAAGCGATTCTTGCGAAGCAATGTGAACACTTCTGCTTCCCAGGCACAGAGAAGGTGCTAGCAGGGAATTCTCTGCCTGCCTTTCCCCAGTGCTCTGCAAGCTCTCCAGGACGACATAGAATCTGGGGCTCTGTGCTTTCTTTCGTTCTGAACAAGTGTTACTGTTTTCTGCACAAAAGCGATTCTTGCGAAGCAATGTGAACACTTCTGCTTCCCAGGCACAGAGAAGGTGCTAGCAGGGAATTCTCTGCCTGCCTTTCCCCAGTGCTCTGCAAGCTCTGCAGGACAACATAGAATCTGGGGCTCTGTGCTTTCTTTCCTTCTGAACAAGTGTTACTGTTTTCTGCACAAAAGCGATTCTGCGAAGCAATGTGAACAGGCACAGAGAAGGTGCTAGCAGGGAATTCTCTGCCTGCCTTTCCCCAGTGCTCTGCAAGCTCTCCAGGACAACATAAAATCTGGGGCTCTGTGCTTTCTTTCCTTCTGAACAAGTGTTACTGTTTTCTGCACAAAAGCGATTTTTGCGAAGCAATGTGAACACTTCTGCTTCCCAGGCACAGAGAAGGTGCTAGCAGGGAATTCTCTGCCTGCCTTTCCCCAGTGCTCTGCAAGCTCTCCAGGACAACATAAAATCTGGGGCTCTGTGCTTTCTTTCCTTCTGAACAAGTGTTACTGTTTTCTGCACAAAAGCGATTCTTGCGAAGCAATGTGAACACTTCTGCTTCTCAGGCACAGAGAAGGTGCTATCAGGGAATTCTCTGCCTGCCTTTCCCCAGTGCTCTGCAAGCTCTCCAGGACAACATAAAATCTGGGGCTCTGTGCTTTCTTTCCTTCTGAACAAGTGTTACTGTTTTCTGCACAAAAGCGATTTTTGCGAAGCAATGTGAACACTTCTGCTTCCCAGGCACAGAGAAGGTGCTAGCAGGGAATTCTCTGCCTGCCTTTCCCCAGTGCTCTGCAAGCTCTCCAGGACAACATAGAATCTGGGGCTCTGTGCTTTCTTTCCTTCTGAACAAGTGTTACTGTTTTCTGCACAAAAGCGATTCTGCGAAGCAATGTGAACAGGCACAGAGAAGGTGCTAGCAGGGAATTCTCTGCCTGCCTTTCCCCAGTGCTCTGCAAGCTCTCCAGGACAACATAGAATCTGGGGCTCTGTGCTTTCTTTCGTTCTGAACAAGTGTTACTGTTTTCTGCACAAAAGCGATTCTGCAAAGCAATGTGAACAGGCACAGAGAAGGTGCTAGCAGGGAATTCTCTGCCTGCCTTTCCCCAGTGCTCTAAAAGCTCTCCAGGACAACATAAAATCTGGGGCTCTGTGCTTTCTTTCCTTCTGAACAAGTGTTAGTGTTTTCTGCACAAAAGCGATTCTTGCGAAGCAGTGTGAACACTTCTGCTTCCCAGGCACAGAGAAGGTGCTAGCAGGGAATTCTCTGCCTGCCTTTCCCCAGTGCTCTGCAAGCTCTCCAGGACAACATAGAATCTGGGGCTCTGTGCTTTCTTTCCTTCTGAACAAGTGTTACTGTTTTCTGCACAAAAGCGATTCTGCGAAGCAATGTGAACAGGCACAGAGAAGGTGCTAGCAAGGATTTCTCTGCCTGCCTTTCCCCAGTGCTCTGCAAGCTCTCCAGGACAACATAGAATCTGGGGCTCTGTGCTTTCTTTCCTTCTGAACAAGTGTTAGTGTTTTCTGCACAAAAGCGATTCTTGCGAAGCAATGTGAACACTTCTGCTTCCCAGGCACAGAGAAGGTGCTAGCAGGGAATTCTCTGCCTGCCTTTCCCCAGTGCTCTGCAAGCTCTCCAGGACAACATAGAATCTGGGGCTCTGTGCTTTCTTTCCTTCTGAACAAGTGTTACTGTTTTCTGCACAAAAGCGATTTTTGCGAAGCAATGTGAACAGGCACAGAGAAGGTGCTAGCAGGGAATTCTCTGCCTGCCTTTCCCCAGTGCTCTGCAAGCTCTCCAGGACAACATAAAATCTGGGGCTCTGTGCTTTCTTTCCTTCTGAACAAGTGTTACTGTTTTCTGCACAAAAGCGATTCTTGCGAAGCAATGTGAACACTTCTGCTTCTCAGGCACAGAGAAGGTGCTATCAGGGAATTCTCTGCCTGCCTTTCCCCAGTGCTCTGCAAGCTCTCCAGGACAACATAAAATCTGGGGCTCTGTGCTTTCTTTCGTTCTGAACAAGTGTTACTGTTTTCTGCACAAAAGCGATTCTTGCGAAGCAATGTGAACACTTCTGCTTCCCAGGCACAGAGAAGGTGCTATCAGGGAATTCTCTGCCTGCCTTTCCCCAGTGCTCTGCAAGCTCTCCAGGACAACATAGAATCTGGGGCTCTGTGCTTTCTTTCGTTCTGAACAAGTGTTACTGTTTTCTGCACAAAAGCGATTCTGCAAAGCAATGTGAACAGGCACAGAGAAGGTGCTATCAGGGAATTCTCTGCCTGCCTTTCCCCAGTGCTCTGCAAGCTCTCCAGGACAACATAGAATCTGGGGCTCTGTGCTTTCCTTCTGAACAAGTGTTAGTGTTTTCTGCACAAAAGCGATTCTGCGAAGCAATGTGAACACTTCTGCTTCCCAGGCACGGAGAAGGTGCTAGCAAGGAATTCTCTGCCTGCCTTTCCCCAGTGCTCTGCAAGCTCTCCAGGACAACATAAAATCTGGGGCTCTGTGCTTTCTTTCCTTCTGAACAAGTGTTAGTGTTTTCTGCACAAAAGCGATTCTTGCGAAGCAATGTGAACACTTCTGCTTCCCAGGCACAGAGAAGGTGCTAGCAGGGAATTCTCTGCCTGCCTTTCCCCAGTGCTCTGCAAGCTCTCCAGGACAACATAGAATCTGGGGCTCTGTGCTTTCTTTCGTTCTGAACAAGTGTTACTGTTTTCTGCACAAAAGCGATTCTGCGAAGCAATGTGAACAGGCACAGAGAAGGTGCTAGCAGGGAATTCTCTGCCTGCCTTTCCCCAGTGCTCTGCAAGCTCTCCAGGACAACATAGAATCTGGGGCTCTGTGCTTTCTTTCGTTCTGAACAAGTGTTAGTGTTTTCTGCACAAAAGCGATTCTGCAAAGCAATGTGAACACTTCTGCTTCCCAGGCACAGAGAAGGTGCTAGCAGGGAATTCTCTGCCTGCCTTTCCCCAGTGCTCTGCAAGCTCTCCAGGGCAACATAAAATCTGGGGCTCTGTGCTTTCTTTCCTTCTGAACAAGTGTTACTGTTTTCTGCACAAAAGCGATTCTGCGAAGCAATGTGAACAGGCACAGAGAAGGTGCTATCAGGGAATTCTCTGCCTACCTTTCCCCAGTGCTCTGCAAGCTCTCCAGGACAACATAGAATCTGGGGCTCTGTGCTTTCTTTCCTTCTGAACAAGTGTTACTGTTTTCTGTACAAAAGCGATTCTGCGAAGCAATGTGAACAGGCACAGAGAAGGTGCTAGCAGGGAATTCTCTGCCTGCCTTTCCCCAGTGCTCTGCAAGCTCTCCAGGACAACATAAAATCTGGGGCTCTGTGCTTTCTTTCGTTCTGAACAAGTGTTACTGTTTTCTGCACAAAAGCGATTCTTGCGAAGCAATGTGAACACTTCTGCTTCCCAGGCACAGAGAAGGTGCTAGCAAGGATTTCTCTGCCTGCCTTTCCCCAGTGCTCTGCAAGCTCTCCAGGACAACATAGAATCTGGGGCTCTGTGCTTTCTTTCCTTCTGAACAAGTGTTAGTGTTTTCTGCACAAAAGCGATTCTTGCGAAGCAATGTGAACACTTCTGCTTCCCAGGCACAGAGAAGGTGCTAGCAGGGAATTCTCTGCCTGCCTTTCCCCAGTGCTCTGCAAGCTCTCCAGGACAACATAGAATCTGGGGCTCTGTGCTTTCTTTCCTTCTGAACAAGTGTTACTGTTTTCTGCACAAAAGCGATTTTTGCGAAGCAATGTGAACAGGCACAGAGAAGGTGCTAGCAGGGAATTCTCTGCCTGCCTTTCCCCAGTGCTCTGCAAGCTCTCCAGGACAACATAAAATCTGGGGCTCTGTGCTTTCTTTCCTTCTGAACAAGTGTTACTGTTTTCTGCACAAAAGCGATTCTTGCGAAGCAATGTGAACACTTCTGCTTCTCAGGCACAGAGAAGGTGCTATCAGGGAATTCTCTGCCTGCCTTTCCCCAGTGCTCTGCAAGCTCTCCAGGACAACATAAAATCTGGGGCTCTGTGCTTTCTTTCCTTCTGAACAAGTGTTACTGTTTTCTGCACAAAAGCGATTCTTGCGAAGCAATGTGAACACTTCTGCTTCCCAGGCACAGAGAAGGTGCTATCAGGGAATTCTCTGCCTGCCTTTCCCCAGTGCTCTGCAAGCTCTCCAGGACAACATAGAATCTGGGGCTCTGTGCTTTCTTTCGTTCTGAACAAGTGTTACTGTTTTCTGCACAAAAGCGATTCTGCGAAGCAATGTGAACAGGCACAGAGAAGGTGCTAGCAGGGAATTCTCTGCCTGCCTTTCCCCAGTGCTCTGCAAGCTCTCCAGGACAACATAGAATCTGGGGCTCTGTGCTTTCTTTCGTTCTGAACAAGTGTTACTGTTTTCTGCACAAAAGCGATTCTGCAAAGCAATGTGAACACTTCTGCTTCCCAGGCACAGAGAAGGTGCTAGCAGGGAATTCTCTGCCTGCCTTTCCCCAGTGCTCTGCAAGCTCTCCAGGGCAACATAAAATCTGGGGCTCTGTGCTTTCTTTCCTTCTGAACAAGTGTTACTGTTTTCTGCACAAAAGCGATTCTGCGAAGCAATGTGAACAGGCACAGAGAAGGTGCTATGAGGGAATTCTCTGCCTACCTTTCCCCAGTGCTCTGCAAGCTCTCCAGGACAACATAGAATCTGGGGCTCTGTGCTTTCTTTCCTTCTGAACAAGTGTTACTGTTTTCTGTACAAAAGCGATTCTGCGAAGCAATGTGAACAGGCACAGAGAAGGTGCTAGCAGGGAATTCTCTGCCTGCCTTTCCCCAGTGCTCTGCAAGCTCTCCAGGACAACATAAAATCTGGGGCTCTGTGCTTTCTTTCGTTCTGAACAAGTGTTACTGTTTTCTGCACAAAAGCGATTCTTGCGAAGCAATGTGAACACTTCTGCTTCCCAGGCACAGAGAAGGTGCTAGCAAGGATTTCTCTGCCTGCCTTTCCCCAGTGCTCTGCAAGCTCTCCAGGACAACATAGAATCTGGGGCTCTGTGCTTTCTTTCCTTCTGAACAAGTGTTAGTGTTTTCTGCACAAAAGCGATTCTTGCGAAGCAATGTGAACACTTCTGCTTCCCAGGCACAGAGAAGGTGCTAGCAGGGAATTCTCTGCCTGCCTTTCCCCAGTGCTCTGCAAGCTCTCCAGGACAACATAGAATCTGGGGCTCTGTGCTTTCTTTCCTTCTGAACAAGTGTTACTGTTTTCTGCACAAAAGCGATTTTTGCGAAGCAATGTGAACAGGCACAGAGAAGGTGCTAGCAGGGAATTCTCTGCCTGCCTTTCCCCAGTGCTCTGCAAGCTCTCCAGGACAACATAAAATCTGGGGCTCTGTGCTTTCTTTCCTTCTGAACAAGTGTTACTGTTTTCTGCACAAAAGCGATTCTTGCGAAGCAATGTGAACACTTCTGCTTCTCAGGCACAGAGAAGGTGCTATCAGGGAATTCTCTGCCTGCCTTTCCCCAGTGCTCTGCAAGCTCTCCAGGACAACATAAAATCTGGGGCTCTGTGCTTTCTTTCGTTCTGAACAAGTGTTACTGTTTTCTGCACAAAAGCGATTCTTGCGAAGCAATGTGAACACTTCTGCTTCCCAGGCACAGAGAAGGTGCTATCAGGGAATTCTCTGCCTGCCTTTCCCCAGTGCTCTGCAAGCTCTCCAGGACAACATAGAATCTGGGGCTCTGTGCTTTCTTTCGTTCTGAACAAGTGTTACTGTTTTCTGCACAAAAGCGATTCTGCAAAGCAATGTGAACAGGCACAGAGAAGGTGCTATCAGGGAATTCTCTGCCTGCCTTTCCCCAGTGCTCTGCAAGCTCTCCAGGACAACATAGAATCTGGGGCTCTGTGCTTTCCTTCTGAACAAGTGTTAGTGTTTTCTGCACAAAAGCGATTCTGCGAAGCAATGTGAACACTTCTGCTTCCCAGGCACGGAGAAGGTGCTAGCAAGGAATTCTCTGCCTGCCTTTCCCCAGTGCTCTAAAAGCTCTCCAGGACAACATAAAATCTGGGGCTCTGTGCTTTCTTTCCTTCTGAACAAGTGTTAGTGTTTTCTGCACAAAAGCGATTCTTGCGAAGCAATGTGAACACTTCTGCTTCCCAGGCACAGAGAAGGTGCTAGCAGGGAATTCTCTGCCTGCCTTTCCCCAGTGCTCTGCAAGCTCTCCAGGACAACATAGAATCTGGGGCTCTGTGCTTTCTTTCGTTCTGAACAAGTGTTACTGTTTTCTGCACAAAAGCGATTCTGCGAAGCAATGTGAACAGGCACAGAGAAGGTGCTAGCAGGGAATTCTCTGCCTGCCTTTCCCCAGTGCTCTGCAAGCTCTCCAGGACAACATAGAATCTGGGGCTCTGTGCTTTCTTTCGTTCTGAACAAGTGTTACTGTTTTCTGCACAAAAGCGATTCTGCAAAGCAATGTGAACACTTCTGCTTCCCAGGCACAGAGAAGGTGCTAGCAGGGAATTCTCTGCCTGCCTTTCCCCAGTGCTCTGCAAGCTCTCCAGGGCAACATAAAATCTGGGGCTCTGTGCTTTCTTTCCTTCTGAACAAGTGTTACTGTTTTCTGCACAAAAGCGATTCTGCGAAGCAATGTGAACAGGCACAGAGAAGGTGCTATCAGGGAATTCTCTGCCTACCTTTCCCCAGTGCTCTGCAAGCTCTCCAGGACAACATAGAATCTGGGGCTCTGTGCTTTCTTTCCTTCTGAACAAGTGTTACTGTTTTCTGTACAAAAGCGATTCTGCGAAGCAATGTGAACAGGCACAGAGAAGGTGCTAGCAGGGAATTCTCTGCCTGCCTTTCCCCAGTGCTCTGCAAGCTCTCCAGGACAACATAAAATCTGGGGCTCTGTGCTTTCTTTCGTTCTGAACAAGTGTTACTGTTTTCTGCACAAAAGCGATTCTTGCGAAGCAATGTGAACACTTCTGCTTCCCAGGCACAGAGAAGGTGCTAGCAAGGATTTCTCTGCCTGCCTTTCCCCAGTGCTCTGCAAGCTCTCCAGGACAACATAGAATCTGGGGCTCTGTGCTTTCTTTCCTTCTGAACAAGTGTTAGTGTTTTCTGCACAAAAGCGATTCTTGCGAAGCAATGTGAACACTTCTGCTTCCCAGGCACAGAGAAGGTGCTAGCAGGGAATTCTCTGCCTGCCTTTCCCCAGTGCTCTGCAAGCTCTCCAGGACAACATAGAATCTGGGGCTCTGTGCTTTCTTTCCTTCTGAACAAGTGTTACTGTTTTCTGCACAAAAGCGATTTTTGCGAAGCAATGTGAACAGGCACAGAGAAGGTGCTAGCAGGGAATTCTCTGCCTGCCTTTCCCCAGTGCTCTGCAAGCTCTCCAGGACAACATAAAATCTGGGGCTCTGTGCTTTCTTTCCTTCTGAACAAGTGTTACTGTTTTCTGCACAAAAGCGATTCTTGCGAAGCAATGTGAACACTTCTGCTTCTCAGGCACAGAGAAGGTGCTATCAGGGAATTCTCTGCCTGCCTTTCCCCAGTGCTCTGCAAGCTCTCCAGGACAACATAAAATCTGGGGCTCTGTGCTTTCTTTCCTTCTGAACAAGTGTTACTGTTTTCTGCACAAAAGCGATTTTTGCGAAGCAATGTGAACACTTCTGCTTCCCAGGCACAGAGAAGGTGCTAGCAGGGAATTCTCTGCCTGCCTTTCCCCAGTGCTCTGCAAGCTCTCCAGGACGACATAGAATCTGGGGCTCTGTGCTTTCTTTCGTTCTGAACAAGTGTTACTGTTTTCTGCACAAAAGCGATTCTTGCGAAGCAATGTGAACACTTCTGCTTCCCAGGCACAGAGAAGGTGCTAGCAGGGAATTCTCTGCCTGCCTTTCCCCAGTGCTCTGCAAGCTCTCCAGGACAACATAAAATCTGGGGCTCTGTGCTTTCTTTCCTTCTGAACAAGTGTTACTGTTTTCTGCACAAAAGCGATTCTGCAAAGCAATGTGAACAGGCACAGAGAAGGTGCTAGCAGGGAATTCTCTGCCTGCCTTTCCCCAGTGCTCTGCAAGCTCTCCAGGACAACATAGAATCTGGGGCTCTGTGCTTTCTTTCCTTCTGAACAAGTGTTACTGTTTTCTGCACAAAAGCGATTCTGCGAAGCAATGTGAACACTTCTGCTTCCCAGGCACAGAGAAGGTGCTAGCAAGGAATTCTCTGCCTGCCTTTCCCCAGTGCTCTGCAAGCTCTCCAGGACAACATAAAATCTGGGGCTCTGTGCTTTCTTTCCTTCTGAACAAGTGTTAGTGTTTTCTGCACAAAAGCGATTCTTGCGAAGCAATGTGAACACTTCTGCTTCCCAGGCACAGAGAAGGTGCTAGCAGGGAATTCTCTGCCTGCCTTTCCCCAGTGCTCTGCAAGCTCTCCAGGACGACATAGAATCTGGGGCTCTGTGCTTTCTTTCGTTCTGAACAAGTGTTACTGTTTTCTGCACAAAAGCGATTCTTGCGAAGCAATGTGAACACTTCTGCTTCCCAGGCACAGAGAAGGTGCTAGCAGGGAATTCTCTGCCTGCCTTTCCCCAGTGCTCTGCAAGCTCTGCAGGACAACATAGAATCTGGGGCTCTGTGCTTTCTTTCCTTCTGAACAAGTGTTACTGTTTTCTGCACAAAAGCGATTCTGCGAAGCAATGTGAACAGGCACAGAGAAGGTGCTAGCAGGGAATTCTCTGCCTGCCTTTCCCCAGTGCTCTGCAAGCTCTCCAGGACAACATAAAATCTGGGGCTCTGTGCTTTCTTTCCTTCTGAACAAGTGTTACTGTTTTCTGCACAAAAGCGATTTTTGCGAAGCAATGTGAACACTTCTGCTTCCCAGGCACAGAGAAGGTGCTAGCAGGGAATTCTCTGCCTGCCTTTCCCCAGTGCTCTGCAAGCTCTCCAGGACAACATAAAATCTGGGGCTCTGTGCTTTCTTTCCTTCTGAACAAGTGTTACTGTTTTCTGCACAAAAGCGATTCTTGCGAAGCAATGTGAACACTTCTGCTTCTCAGGCACAGAGAAGGTGCTATCAGGGAATTCTCTGCCTGCCTTTCCCCAGTGCTCTGCAAGCTCTCCAGGACAACATAAAATCTGGGGCTCTGTGCTTTCTTTCCTTCTGAACAAGTGTTACTGTTTTCTGCACAAAAGCGATTTTTGCGAAGCAATGTGAACACTTCTGCTTCCCAGGCACAGAGAAGGTGCTAGCAGGGAATTCTCTGCCTGCCTTTCCCCAGTGCTCTGCAAGCTCTCCAGGACAACATAGAATCTGGGGCTCTGTGCTTTCTTTCCTTCTGAACAAGTGTTACTGTTTTCTGCACAAAAGCGATTCTGCGAAGCAATGTGAACAGGCACAGAGAAGGTGCTATCAGGGAATTCTCTGCCTGCCTTTCCCCAGTGCTCTGCAAGCTCTCCAGGACAACATAGAATCTGGGGCTCTGTGCTTTCTTTCCTTCTGAACAAGTGTTACTGTTTTCTGCACAAAAGCGATTCTGCGAAGCAATGTGAACAGGCACAGAGAAGGTGCTAGCAGGGAATTCTCTGCCTGCCTTTCCCCAGTGCTCTGCAAGCTCTCCAGGACAACATAGAATCTGGGGCTCTGTGCTTTCTTTCCTTCTGAACAAGTGTTACTGTTTTCTGCACAAAAGCGATTTTTGCGAAGCAATGTGAACAGGCACAGAGAAGGTGCTAGCAGGGAATTCTCTGCCTGCCTTTCCCCAGTGCTCTGCAAGCTCTCCAGGACAACATAAAATCTGGGGCTCTGTGCTTTCTTTCCTTCTGAACAAGTGTTACTGTTTTCTGCACAAAAGCGATTCTTGCGAAGCAATGTGAACACTTCTGCTTCTCAGGCACAGAGAAGGTGCTATCAGGGAATTCTCTGCCTGCCTTTCCCCAGTGCTCTGCAAGCTCTCCAGGACAACATAAAATCTGGGGCTCTGTGCTTTCTTTCCTTCTGAACAAGTGTTAGTGTTTTCTGCACAAAAGCGATTCTTGCGAAGCAATGTGAACACTTCTGCTTCCCAGGCACAGAGAAGGTGCTAGCAGGGAATTCTCTGCCTGCCTTTCCCCAGTGCTCTGCAAGCTCTCCAGGACGACATAGAATCTGGGGCTCTGTGCTTTCTTTCGTTCTGAACAAGTGTTACTGTTTTCTGCACAAAAGCGATTCTTGCGAAGCAATGTGAACACTTCTGCTTCCCAGGCACAGAGAAGGTGCTAGCAGGGAATTCTCTGCCTGCCTTTCCCCAGTGCTCTGCAAGCTCTCCAGGACAACATAAAATCTGGGGCTCTGTGCTTTCTTTCCTTCTGAACAAGTGTTACTGTTTTCTGCACAAAAGCGATTTTTGCGAAGCAATGTGAACACTTCTGCTTCCCAGGCACAGAGAAGGTGCTAGCAGGGAATTCTCTGCCTGCCTTTCCCCAGTGCTCTGCAAGCTCTCCAGGACAACATAAAATCTGGGGCTCTGTGCTTTCTTTCCTTCTGATCAAGTGTTACTGTTTTCTTCACAAAAGCGATTTTTGCGAAGCAATGTGAACACTTCTGCTTCCCAGGCACAGAGAAGGTGCTATCAGGGAATTCTCTGCCTGCCTTTCCCCAGTGCTCTGCAAGCTCTCCAGGACAACATAGAATCTGGGGCTCTGTGCTTTCTTTCGTTCTGAACAAGTGTTACTGTTTTCTGCACAAAAGCGATTCTGCAAAGCAATGTGAACAGGCACAGAGAAGGTGCTAGCAGGGAATTCTCTGCCTGCCTTTCCCCAGTGCTCTAAAAGCTCTCCAGGACAACATAAAATCTGGGGCTCTGTGCTTTCTTTCCTTCTGAACAAGTGTTAGTGTTTTCTGCACAAAAGCGATTCTTGCGAAGCAGTGTGAACACTTCTGCTTCCCAGGCACAGAGAAGGTGCTAGCAGGGAATTCTCTGCCTGCCTTTCCCCAGTGCTCTGCAAGCTCTCCAGGACAACATAGAATCTGGGGCTCTGTGCTTTCTTTCCTTCTGAACAAGTGTTACTGTTTTCTGCACAAAAGCGATTTTTGCGAAGCAATGTGAACAGGCACAGAGAAGGTGCTAGCAGGGAATTCTCTGCCTGCCTTTCCCCAGTGCTCTGCAAGCTCTCCAGGACAACATAAAATCTGGGGCTCTGTGCTTTCTTTCCTTCTGAACAAGTGTTACTGTTTTCTGCACAAAAGCGATTCTTGCGAAGCAATGTTAACACTTCTGCTTCTCAGGCACAGAGAAGGTGCTATCAGGGAATTCTCTGCCTGCCTTTCCCCAGTGCTCTGCAAGCTCTCCAGGACAACATAAAATCTGGGGCTCTGTGCTTTCTTTCGTTCTGAACAAGTGTTACTGTTTTCTGCACAAAAGCGATTCTTGCGAAGCAATGTGAACACTTCTGCTTCCCAGGCACAGAGAAGGTGCTATCAGGGAATTCTCTGCCTGCCTTTCCCCAGTGCTCTGCAAGCTCTCCAGGACAACATAGAATCTGGGGCTCTGTGCTTTCTTTCGTTCTGAACAAGTGTTACTGTTTTCTGCACAAAAGCGATTCTGCAAAGCAATGTGAACAGGCACAGAGAAGGTGCTATCAGGGAATTCTCTGCCTGCTTTTCCCCAGTGCTCTGCAAGCTCTCCAGGACAACATAGAATCTGGGGCTCTGTGCTTTCCTTCTGAACAAGTGTTAGTGTTTTCTGCACAAAAGCGATTCTGCGAAGCAATGTGAACACTTCTGCTTCCCAGGCACGGAGAAGGTGCTAGCAAGGAATTCTCTGCCTGCCTTTCCCCAGTGCTCTAAAAGCTCTCCAGGACAACATAAAATCTGGGGCTCTGTGCTTCCTTTCCTTCTGAACAAGTGTTAGTGTTTTCTGCACAAAAGCGATTCTTGCGAAGCAATGTGAACACTTCTGCTTCCCAGGCACAGAGAAGGTGCTAGCAGGGAATTCTCTGCCTGCCTTTCCCCAGTGCTCTGCAAGCTCTCCAGGACAACATAGAATCTGGGGCTCTGTGCTTTCTTTCGTTCTGAACAAGTGTTACTGTTTTCTGCACAAAAGCGATTCTGCGAAGCAATGTGAACAGGCACAGAGAAGGTGCTAGCAGGGAATTCTCTGCCTGCCTTTCCCCAGTGCTCTGCAAGCTCTCCAGGACAACATAGAATCTGGGGCTCTGTGCTTTCTTTCGTTCTGAACAAGTGTTAGTGTTTTCTGCACAAAAGCGATTCTGCAAAGCAATGTGAACACTTCTGCTTCCCAGGCACAGAGAAGGTGCTAGCAGGGAATTCTCTGCCTGCCTTTCCCCAGTGCTCTGCAAGCTCTCCAGGGCAACATAGAATCTGGGGCTCTGTGCTTTCTTTCCTTCTGAACAAGTGTTACTGTTTTCTGCACAAAAGCGATTTTTGCGAAGCAATGTGAACAGGCACAGAGAAGGTGCTAGCAGGGAATTCTCTGCCTGCCTTTCCCCAGTGCTCTGCAAGCTCTCCAGGACAACATAAAATCTGGGGCTCTGTGCTTTCTTTCCTTCTGAACAAGTGTTACTGTTTTCTGCACAAAAGCGATTCTTGCGAAGCAATGTGAACACTTCTGCTTCTCAGGCACAGAGAAGGTGCTATCAGGGAATTCTCTGCCTGCCTTTCCCCAGTGCTCTGCAAGCTCTCCAGGACAACATAAAATCTGGGGCTCTGTGCTTTCTTTCGTTCTGAACAAGTGTTACTGTTTTCTGCACAAAAGCGATTCTTGCGAAGCAATGTGAACACTTCTGCTTCCCAGGCACAGAGAAGGTGCTATCAGGGAATTCTCTGCCTGCCTTTCCCCAGTGCTCTGCAAGCTCTCCAGGACAACATAGAATCTGGGGCTCTGTGCTTTCTTTCGTTCTGAACAAGTGTTACTGTTTTCTGCACAAAAGCGATTCTGCAAAGCAATGTGAACAGGCACAGAGAAGGTGCTATCAGGGAATTCTCTGCCTGCCTTTCCCCAGTGCTCTGCAAGCTCTCCAGGACAACATAGAATCTGGGGCTCTGTGCTTTCCTTCTGAACAAGTGTTAGTGTTTTCTGCACAAAAGCGATTCTGCGAAGCAATGTGAACACTTCTGCTTCCCAGGCACGGAGAAGGTGCTAGCAAGGAATTCTCTGCCTGCCTTTCCCCAGTGCTCTAAAAGCTCTCCAGGACAACATAAAATCTGGGGCTCTGTGCTTTCTTTCCTTCTGAACAAGTGTTAGTGTTTTCTGCACAAAAGCGATTCTTGCGAAGCAATGTGAACACTTCTGCTTCCCAGGCACAGAGAAGGTGCTAGCAGGGAATTCTCTGCCTGCCTTTCCCCAGTGCTCTGCAAGCTCTCCAGGACAACATAGAATCTGGGGCTCTGTGCTTTCTTTCGTTCTGAACAAGTGTTACTGTTTTCTGCACAAAAGCGATTCTGCGAAGCAATGTGAACAGGCACAGAGAAGGTGCTAGCAGGGAATTCTCTGCCTGCCTTTCCCCAGTGCTCTGCAAGCTCTCCAGGACAACATAGAATCTGGGGCTCTGTGCTTTCTTTCGTTCTGAACAAGTGTTACTGTTTTCTGCACAAAAGCGATTCTTGCGAAGCAATGTGAACACTTCTGCTTCCCAGGCACAGAGAAGGTGCTAGCAGGGAATTCTCTGCCTGCCTTTCCCCAGTGCTCTGCAAGCTCTCCAGGACAACATAAAATCTGGGGCTCTGTGCTTTCTTTCCTTCTGAACAAGTGTTACTGTTTTCTGCACAAAAGCGATTCTGCAAAGCAATGTGAACAGGCACAGAGAAGGTGCTAGCAGGGAATTCTCTGCCTGCCTTTCCCCAGTGCTCTGCAAGCTCTCCAGGACAACATAGAATCTGGGGCTCTGTGCTTTCTTTCCTTCTGAACAAGTGTTACTGTTTTCTGCACAAAAGCGATTCTGCGAAGCAATGTGAACACTTCTGCTTCCCAGGCACAGAGAAGGTGCTAGCAAGGAATTCTCTGCCTGCCTTTCCCCAGTGCTCTGCAAGCTCTCCAGGACAACATAAAATCTGGGGCTCTGTGCTTTCTTTCCTTCTGAACAAGTGTTAGTGTTTTCTGCACAAAAGCGATTCTTGCGAAGCAATGTGAACACTTCTGCTTCCCAGGCACAGAGAAGGTGCTAGCAGGGAATTCTCTGCCTGCCTTTCCCCAGTGCTCTGCAAGCTCTCCAGGACGACATAGAATCTGGGGCTCTGTGCTTTCTTTCGTTCTGAACAAGTGTTACTGTTTTCTGCACAAAAGCGATTCTTGCGAAGCAATGTGAACACTTCTGCTTCCCAGGCACAGAGAAGGTGCTAGCAGGGAATTCTCTGCCTGCCTTTCCCCAGTGCTCTGCAAGCTCTGCAGGACAACATAGAATCTGGGGCTCTGTGCTTTCTTTCCTTCTGAACAAGTGTTACTGTTTTCTGCACAAAAGCGATTCTGCGAAGCAATGTGAACAGGCACAGAGAAGGTGCTAGCAGGGAATTCTCTGCCTGCCTTTCCCCAGTGCTCTGCAAGCTCTCCAGGACAACATAAAATCTGGGGCTCTGTGCTTTCTTTCCTTCTGAACAAGTGTTACTGTTTTCTGCACAAAAGCGATTTTTGCGAAGCAATGTGAACACTTCTGCTTCCCAGGCACAGAGAAGGTGCTAGCAGGGAATTCTCTGCCTGCCTTTCCCCAGTGCTCTGCAAGCTCTCCAGGACAACATAAAATCTGGGGCTCTGTGCTTTCTTTCCTTCTGAACAAGTGTTACTGTTTTCTGCACAAAAGCGATTCTTGCGAAGCAATGTGAACACTTCTGCTTCTCAGGCACAGAGAAGGTGCTATCAGGGAATTCTCTGCCTGCCTTTCCCCAGTGCTCTGCAAGCTCTCCAGGACAACATAAAATCTGGGGCTCTGTGCTTTCTTTCCTTCTGAACAAGTGTTACTGTTTTCTGCACAAAAGCGATTTTTGCGAAGCAATGTGAACACTTCTGCTTCCCAGGCACAGAGAAGGTGCTAGCAGGGAATTCTCTGCCTGCCTTTCCCCAGTGCTCTGCAAGCTCTCCAGGACGACATAGAATCTGGGGCTCTGTGCTTTCTTTCGTTCTGAACAAGTGTTACTGTTTTCTGCACAAAAGCGATTCTTGCGAAGCAATGTGAACACTTCTGCTTCCCAGGCACAGAGAAGGTGCTAGCAGGGAATTCTCTGCCTGCCTTTCCCCAGTGCTCTGCAAGCTCTCCAGGACAACATAAAATCTGGGGCTCTGTGCTTTCTTTCGTTCTGAACAAGTGTTACTGTTTTCTGCACAAAAGCGATTCTGCAAAGCAATGTGAACAGGCACAGAGAAGGTGCTAGCAGGGAATTCTCTGCCTGCCTTTCCCCAGTGCTCTGCAAGCTCTCCAGGACAACATAGAATCTGGGGCTCTGTGCTTTCTTTCCTTCTGAACAAGTGTTACTGTTTTCTGCACAAAAGCGATTCTGCGAAGCAATGTGAACACTTCTGCTTCCCAGGCACAGAGAAGGTGCTAGCAAGGAATTCTCTGCCTGCCTTTCCCCAGTGCTCTGCAAGCTCTCCAGGACAACATAAAATCTGGGGCTCTGTGCTTTCTTTCCTTCTGAACAAGTGTTAGTGTTTTCTGCACAAAAGCGATTCTTGCGAAGCAATGTGAACACTTCTGCTTCCCAGGCACAGAGAAGGTGCTAGCAGGGAATTCTCTGCCTGCCTTTCCCCAGTGCTCTGCAAGCTCTCCAGGACGACATAGAATCTGGGGCTCTGTGCTTTCTTTCGTTCTGAACAAGTGTTACTGTTTTCTGCACAAAAGCGATTCTTGCGAAGCAATGTGAACACTTCTGCTTCCCAGGCACAGAGAAGGTGCTAGCAGGGAATTCTCTGCCTGCCTTTCCCCAGTGCTCTGCAAGCTCTGCAGGACAACATAGAATCTGGGGCTCTGTGCTTTCTTTCCTTCTGAACAAGTGTTACTGTTTTCTGCACAAAAGCGATTCTGCGAAGCAATGTGAACAGGCACAGAGAAGGTGCTAGCAGGGAATTCTCTGCCTGCCTTTCCCCAGTGCTCTGCAAGCTCTCCAGGACAACATAAAATCTGGGGCTCTGTGCTTTCTTTCCTTCTGAACAAGTGTTACTGTTTTCTGCACAAAAGCGATTTTTGCGAAGCAATGTGAACACTTCTGCTTCCCAGGCACAGAGAAGGTGCTAGCAGGGAATTCTCTGCCTGCCTTTCCCCAGTGCTCTGCAAGCTCTCCAGGACAACATAAAATCTGGGGCTCTGTGCTTTTTTTCCTTCTGATCAAGTGTTACTGTTTTCTGCACAAAAGCGACTTTTGCGAAGCAATGTGAACACTTCTTCTTCCCAGGCACAGAGAAGGTGCTATCAGGGAATTCTCTGCCTGCCTTTCCCCAGTGCTCTGCAAGCTCTCCAGGACAACATAGAATCTGGGGCTCTGTGCTTTCTTTCCTTCTGAACAAGTGTTAGTGTTTTCTGCACAAAAGCGATTCTGCAAAGCAATGTGAACAGGCACAGAGAAGGTGCTAGCAGGGAATTCTCTGCCTGCCTTTCCCCAGTGCTCTGCAAGCTCTCCAGGACAACATAGAATCTGGGGCTCTGTGCTTTCTTTCCTTCTGAACAAGTGTTACTGTTTTCTGCACAAAAGCGATTCTGCGAAGCAATGTGAACACTTCTGCTTCCCAGGCACAGAGAAGGTGCTAGCAGGGAATTCTCTGCCTGCCTTTCCCCAGTGCTCTGCAAGCTCTCCAGGGCAACATAGAATCTGGGGCTCTGTGCTTTCTTTCCTTCTGAACAAGTGTTACTGTTTTCTGCACAAAAGCGATTTTTGCGAAGCAATGTGAACAGGCACAGAGAAGGTGCTAGCAGGGAATTCTCTGCCTGCCTTTCCCCAGTGCTCTGCAAGCTCTCCAGGACAACATAAAATCTGGGGCTCTGTGCTTTCTTTCCTTCTGAACAAGTGTTACTGTTTTCTGCACAAAAGCGATTCTTGCGAAGCAATGTGAACACTTCTGCTTCTCAGGCACAGAGAAGGTGCTATCAGGGAATTCTCTGCCTGCCTTTCCCCAGTGCTCTGCAAGCTCTCCAGGACAACATAAAATCTGGGGCTCTGTGCTTTCTTTCGTTCTGAACAAGTGTTACTGTTTTCTGCACAAAAGCGATTCTTGCGAAGCAATGTGAACACTTCTGCTTCCCAGGCACAGAGAAGGTGCTATCAGGGAATTCTCTGCCTGCCTTTCCCCAGTGCTCTGCAAGCTCTCCAGGACAACATAGAATCTGGGGCTCTGTGCTTTCTTTCGTTCTGAACAAGTGTTACTGTTTTCTGCACAAAAGCGATTCTGCACAGCAATGTGAACAGGCACAGAGAAGGTGCTATCAGGGAATTCTCTGCCTGCCTTTCCCCAGTGCTCTGCAAGCTCTCCAGGACAACATAGAATCTGGGGCTCTGTGCTTTCCTTCTGAACAAGTGTTAGTGTTTTCTGCACAAAAGCGATTCTGCGAAGCAATGTGAACACTTCTGCTTCCCAGGCACGGAGAAGGTGCTAGCAAGGAATTCTCTGCCTGCCTTTCCCCAGTGCTCTAAAAGCTCTCCAGGACAACATAAAATCTGGGGCTCTGTGCTTTCTTTCCTTCTGAACAAGTGTTAGTGTTTTCTGCACAAAAGCGATTCTTGCGAAGCAATGTGAACACTTCTGCTTCCCAGGCACAGAGAAGGTGCTAGCAGGGAATTCTCTGCCTGCCTTTCCCCAGTGCTCTGCAAGCTCTCCAGGACAACATAGAATCTGGGGCTCTGTGCTTTCTTTCGTTCTGAACAAGTGTTACTGTTTTCTGCACAAAAGCGATTCTGCGAAGCAATGTGAACAGGCACAGAGAAGGTGCTAGCAGGGAATTCTCTGCCTGCCTTTCCCCAGTGCTCTGCAAGCTCTCCAGGACAACATAGAATCTGGGGCTCTGTGCTTTCTTTCGTTCTGAACAAGTGTTACTGTTTTCTGCACAAAAGCGATTCTTGCGAAGCAATGTGAACACTTCTGCTTCCCAGGCACAGAGAAGGTGCTAGCAGGGAATTCTCTGCCTGCCTTTCCCCAGTGCTCTGCAAGCTCTCCAGGACAACATAAAATCTGGGGCTCTGTGCTTTCTTTCCTTCTGAACAAGTGTTACTGTTTTCTGCACAAAAGCGATTCTGCAAAGCAATGTGAACAGGCACAGAGAAGGTGCTAGCAGGGAATTCTCTGCCTGCCTTTCCCCAGTGCTCTGCAAGCTCTCCAGGACAACATAGAATCTGGGGCTCTGTGCTTTCTTTCCTTCTGAACAAGTGTTACTGTTTTCTGCACAAAAGCGATTCTGCGAAGCAATGTGAACACTTCTGCTTCCCAGGCACAGAGAAGGTGCTAGCAAGGAATTCTCTGCCTGCCTTTCCCCAGTGCTCTGCAAGCTCTCCAGGACAACATAAAATCTGGGGCTCTGTGCTTTCTTTCCTTCTGAACAAGTGTTAGTGTTTTCTGCACAAAAGCGATTCTTGCGAAGCAATGTGAACACTTCTGCTTCCCAGGCACAGAGAAGGTGCTAGCAGGGAATTCTCTGCCTGCCTTTCCCCAGTGCTCTGCAAGCTCTCCAGGACGACATAGAATCTGGGGCTCTGTGCTTTCTTTCGTTCTGAACAAGTGTTACTGTTTTCTGCACAAAAGCGATTCTTGCGAAGCAATGTGAACACTTCTGCTTCCCAGGCACAGAGAAGGTGCTAGCAGGGAATTCTCTGCCTGCCTTTCCCCAGTGCTCTGCAAGCTCTGCAGGACAACATAGAATCTGGGGCTCTGTGCTTTCTTTCCTTCTGAACAAGTGTTACTGTTTTCTGCACAAAAGCGATTCTGCGAAGCAATGTGAACAGGCACAGAGAAGGTGCTAGCAGGGAATTCTCTGCCTGCCTTTCCCCAGTGCTCTGCAAGCTCTCCAGGACAACATAAAATCTGGGGCTCTGTGCTTTCTTTCCTTCTGAACAAGTGTTACTGTTTTCTGCACAAAAGCGATTTTTGCGAAGCAATGTGAACACTTCTGCTTCCCAGGCACAGAGAAGGTGCTAGCAGGGAATTCTCTGCCTGCCTTTCCCCAGTGCTCTGCAAGCTCTCCAGGACAACATAAAATCTGGGGCTCTGTGCTTTCTTTCCTTCTGAACAAGTGTTACTGTTTTCTGCACAAAAGCGATTCTTGCGAAGCAATGTGAACACTTCTGCTTCTCAGGCACAGAGAAGGTGCTATCAGGGAATTCTCTGCCTGCCTTTCCCCAGTGCTCTGCAAGCTCTCCAGGACAACATAAAATCTGGGGCTCTGTGCTTTCTTTCCTTCTGAACAAGTGTTACTGTTTTCTGCACAAAAGCGATTTTTGCGAAGCAATGTGAACACTTCTGCTTCCCAGGCACAGAGAAGGTGCTAGCAGGGAATTCTCTGCCTGCCTTTCCCCAGTGCTCTGCAAGCTCTCCAGGACGACATAGAATCTGGGGCTCTGTGCTTTCTTTCGTTCTGAACAAGTGTTACTGTTTTCTGCACAAAAGCGATTCTTGCGAAGCAATGTGAACACTTCTGCTTCCCAGGCACAGAGAAGGTGCTAGCAGGGAATTCTCTGCCTGCCTTTCCCCAGTGCTCTGCAAGCTCTCCAGGACAACATAAAATCTGGGGCTCTGTGCTTTCTTTCGTTCTGAACAAGTGTTACTGTTTTCTGCACAAAAGCGATTCTGCAAAGCAATGTGAACAGGCACAGAGAAGGTGCTAGCAGGGAATTCTCTGCCTGCCTTTCCCCAGTGCTCTGCAAGCTCTCCAGGACAACATAGAATCTGGGGCTCTGTGCTTTCTTTCCTTCTGAACAAGTGTTACTGTTTTCTGCACAAAAGCGATTCTGCGAAGCAATGTGAACACTTCTGCTTCCCAGGCACAGAGAAGGTGCTAGCAAGGAATTCTCTGCCTGCCTTTCCCCAGTGCTCTGCAAGCTCTCCAGGACAACATAAAATCTGGGGCTCTGTGCTTTCTTTCCTTCTGAACAAGTGTTAGTGTTTTCTGCACAAAAGCGATTCTTGCGAAGCAATGTGAACACTTCTGCTTCCCAGGCACAGAGAAGGTGCTAGCAGGGAATTCTCTGCCTGCCTTTCCCCAGTGCTCTGCAAGCTCTCCAGGACGACATAGAATCTGGGGCTCTGTGCTTTCTTTCGTTCTGAACAAGTGTTACTGTTTTCTGCACAAAAGCGATTCTTGCGAAGCAATGTGAACACTTCTGCTTCCCAGGCACAGAGAAGGTGCTAGCAGGGAATTCTCTGCCTGCCTTTCCCCAGTGCTCTGCAAGCTCTGCAGGACAACATAGAATCTGGGGCTCTGTGCTTTCTTTCCTTCTGAACAAGTGTTACTGTTTTCTGCACAAAAGCGATTCTGCGAAGCAATGTGAACAGGCACAGAGAAGGTGCTAGCAGGGAATTCTCTGCCTGCCTTTCCCCAGTGCTCTGCAAGCTCTCCAGGACAACATAAAATCTGGGGCTCTGTGCTTTCTTTCCTTCTGAACAAGTGTTACTGTTTTCTGCACAAAAGCGATTTTTGCGAAGCAATGTGAACACTTCTGCTTCCCAGGCACAGAGAAGGTGCTAGCAGGGAATTCTCTGCCTGCCTTTCCCCAGTGCTCTGCAAGCTCTCCAGGACAACATAAAATCTGGGGCTCTGTGCTTTTTTTCCTTCTGATCAAGTGTTACTGTTTTCTGCACAAAAGCGACTTTTGCGAAGCAATGTGAACACTTCTTCTTCCCAGGCACAGAGAAGGTGCTATCAGGGAATTCTCTGCCTGCCTTTCCCCAGTGCTCTGCAAGCTCTCCAGGACAACATAGAATCTGGGGCTCTGTGCTTTCTTTCCTTCTGAACAAGTGTTAGTGTTTTCTGCACAAAAGCGATTCTGCAAAGCAATGTGAACAGGCACAGAGAAGGTGCTAGCAGGGAATTCTCTGCCTGCCTTTCCCCAGTGCTCTAAAAGCTCTCCAGGACAACATAGAATCTGGGGCTCTGTGCTTTCTTTCCTTCTGAACAAGTGTTACTGTTTTCTGCACAAAAGCGATTCTGCGAAGCAATGTGAACACTTCTGCTTCCCAGGCACAGAGAAGGTGCTAGCAAGGAATTCTCTGCCTGCCTTTCCCCAGTGCTCTGCAAGCTCTCCAGGACAACATAAAATCTGGGGCTCTGTGCTTTCTTTCCTTCTGAACAAGTGTTACTGTTTTCTGCACAAAAGCGATTCTTGCGAAGCTATGTGAACACTTCTGCTTCCCAGGCACACAGAAGGTGCTAGCAGGGAATTCTCTGCCTGCCTTTCCCCAGTGCTCTGCAAGCTCTCCAGGACAACATAAAATCTGGGGCTCTGTGCTTTCTTTCGTTCTGAACAAGTGTTACTGTTTTCTGCACAAAAGCGATTCTTGCGAAGCAATGTGAACACTTCTGCTTCCCAGGCACAGAGAAGGTGCTATCAGGGAATTCTCTGCCTGCCTTTCCCCAGTGCTCTGCAAGCTCTCCAGGACAACATAGAATCTGGGGCTCTGTGCTTTCTTTCCTTCTGAACAAGTGTTACTGTTTTCTGCACAAAAGCGATTCTGCAAAGCAATGTGAACAGGCACAGAGAAGGTGCTAGCAGGGAATTCTCTGCCTGCCTTTCCCCAGTGCTCTGCAAGCTCTCCAGGACAACATAGAATCTGGGGCTCTGTGCTTTCTTTCCTTCTGAACAAGTGTTACTGTTTTCTGCACAAAAGCGATTCTGCGAAGCAATGTGAACACTTCTGCTTCCCAGGCACAGAGAAGGTGCTAGCAAGGAATTCTCTGCCTGCCTTTCCCCAGTGCTCTAAAAGCTCTCCAGGACAACATAAAATCTGGGGCTCTGTGCTTTCTTTCCTTCTGAACAAGTGTTAGTGTTTTCTGCACAAAAGCGATTCTTGCGAAGCAATGTGAACACTTCTGCTTCCCAGGCACAGAGAAGGTGCTAGCAGGGAATTCTCTGCCTGCCTTTCCCCAGTGCTCTAAAAGCTCTCCAGGACAACATAGAATCTGGGGCTCTGTGCTTTCTTTCGTTCTGAACAAGTGTTACTGTTTTCTGCACAAAAGCGATTCTGCGAAGCAATGTGAACAGGCACAGAGAAGGTGCTAGCAGGGAATTCTCTGCCTGCCTTTCCCCAGTGCTCTAAAAGCTCTCCAGGACAACATAAAATCTGGGGCTCTGTGCTTTCTTTCCTTCTGAACAAGTGTTAGTGTTTTCTGCACAAAAGCGATTCTTGCGAAGCAGTGTGAACACTTCTGCTTCCCAGGCACAGAGAAGGTGCTAGCAGGGAATTCTCTGCCTGCCTTTCCCCAGTGCTCTAAAAGCTCTCCAGGACAACATAGAATCTGGGGCTCTGTGCTTTCTTTCCTTCTGAACAAGTGTTACTGTTTTCTGCACAAAAGCGATTCTGCGAAGCAATGTGAACAGGCACAGAGAAGGTGCTATCAGGGAATTCTCTGCCTGCCTTTCCCCAGTGCTCTGCAAGCTCTCCAGGACAACATAGAATCTGGGGCTCTGTGCTTTCTTTCCTTCTGAACAAGTGTTAATGTTTTCTGCACAAAAGCGATTCTGCGAAGCAATGTGAACAGGCACAGAGAAGGTGCTAGCAAGGATTTCTCTGCCTGCCTTTCCCCAGTGCTCTGCAAGCTCTCCAGGACAACATAGAATCTGGGGCTCTGTGCTTTCTTTCCTTCTGAACAAGTGTTAGTGTTTTCTGCACAAAAGCGATTCTTGCGAAGCAATGTGAACACTTCTGCTTCCCAGGCACAGAGAAGGTGCTAGCAGGGAATTCTCTGCCTGCCTTTCCCCAGTGCTCTGCAAGCTCTCCAGGACAACATAGAATCTGGGGCTCTGTGCTTTCTTTCCTTCTGAACAAGTGTTACTGTTTTCTGCACAAAAGCGATTCTGCGAAGCAATGTGAACAGGCACAGAGAAGGTGCTATCAGGGAATTCTCTGCCTGCCTTTCCCCAGTGCTCTGCAAGCTCTCCAGGACAACATAAAATCTGGGGCTCTGTGCTTTCTTTCCTTCTGAACAAGTGTTACTGTTTTCTGCACTAAAGCGATTCTGCGAACCAATGTGAACACTTCTGCTTCCCAGGCACAGAGAAGGTGCTAGAAAGGAATTCTCTGCCTGCCTTTCCCCAGTGCTCTGCAAGCTCTCCAGGACAACATAGAATCTGGGGCTCTGTGCTTTCTTTCCTTCTGAACAAGTGTTAGTGTTTTCTGCACAAAAGCGATTCTGCGAAGCAATGTGAACACTTCTGCTTCCCAGGCACGGAGAAGGTACTAGCAAGGAATTCTCTGCCTGCCTTTCCCCAGTGCTCTAAAAGCTCTCCAGGACAACATAAAATCTGGGGCTCTGTGCTTTCTTTCCTTCTGAACAAGTGTTAGTGTTTTCTGCACAAAAGCGATTCTTGCGAAAAAATGTGAACACTTCTGCTTCCCAGGCACAGAGAAGGTGCTAGCAGGGAATTCTCTGCCTGCCTTTCCCCAGTGCTCTGCAAGCTCTCCAGGACAACATAGAATCTGGGGCTCTGTGCTTTCTTTCGTTCTGAACAAGTGTTACTGTTTTCTGCACAAAAGCGATTCTGCGAAGCAATGTGAACAGGCACAGAGAAGGTGCTATTAGGGAATTCTCTGCCTGCCTTTCCCCAGTGCTCTGCAAGCTCTCCAGGACAACATAGAATCTGGGGCTCTGTGCTTTCTTTCCTTCTGAACAAGTGTTACTGTTTTCTGCACAAAAGCGATTCTGCAAAGCAATGTGAACACTTCTGCTTCCCAGGCACAGAGAAGGTGCTAGCAGGGAATTCTCTACCTGCCTTTCCCCAGTGCTCTGCAAGCTCTCCAGGGCAACATAAAATCTGGGGCTCTGTGCTTTCTTTCGTTCTGAACAAGTGTTACTGTTTTCTGCACAAAAGCGATTCTGCGAAGCAATGTGAACAGGCACAGAGAAGGTGCTATCAGGGAATTCTCTGCCTACCTTTCCCCAGTGCTCTGCAAGATCTCCAGGACAACATAAAATCTGGGGCTCTGTGCTTTCTTTCCTTCTGAACAAGTGTTACTGTTTTCTGCACAAAAGCGATTCTGCGAAGCTATGTGAACACTTCTGCTTCCCAGGCACGGAGAAGGTGCTAGCAAGGAATTCTCTGCCTGCCTTTCCCCAGTGCTCTGCAAGCTCTCCAGGACAACATAGAATCTGGGGCTCTCTGCTTTCTTTCCTTCTGAACAAGTGTTAGTGTTTTCTGCACAAAAGCGATTCTGCGAAGCAATGTGAACAGGCACAGAGAAGGTGCTAGCAGGGAATTCTCTGCCTACCTTTCCCCAGTGCTCTGCAAGCTCTCCAGGACAACATAAAATCTGGGGCTCTGTGCTTTCTTTCGTTCTGAACAAGTGTTACTGTTTTCTGCACAAAAGCGATTCTTGCGAAGCAATATGAACACTTCTGCTTCCCAGGCACAGAGAAGGTGCTAGCAGGGAATTCTCTGCCTGCCTTTCCCCAGTGCTCTGCAAGCTCTCCAGGACAACATAGAATCTGGGGCTCTGTGCTTTCTTTCCTTCTGAACAAGTGTTACTGTTTTCTGCACAAAAGCGATTCTTGCGAAGCAATGTGAACACTTCTGCTTCCCAGGCACAGAGAAGGTGCTATCAGGGAATTCTCTGCCTGCCTTTCCCCAGTGCTCTGCAAGCTCTCCAGGACAACATAAAATCTGGGGCTCTGTGCTTTCTTTCGTTCTGAACCACTGTTACTGTTTTCTGCACAAAAGCGATTCTGCGAAGCAATGTGAACACTTCTGCTTCCCAGGCACAGAGAAGGTGCTATCAGGGAATTCTCTGCCTGCCTTTCCCCAGTGCTCTGCAAGCTCTCCAGGACTACATAGAATCTGCGGCTCTGTGCTTTCTTTCGTTCTGAACAAGTGTTACTGTTTTCTGCACAAAAGCGATTCTGCAAAGCAATGTGAACAGGCACAGAGAAGGTGCTAGCAGGGAATTCTCTGCCTGCCTTTCCCCAGTGCTCTGCAAGCTCTCCAGGACAACATAGAATCTGGGGCTCTGTGCTTTCTTTCCTTCTGAACAAGTGTTACTGTTTTCTGCACAAAAGCGATTCTGCGAAGCAATGTGAACACTTCTGCTTCCCAGGCACAGAGAAGGTGCTAGCAAGGAATTCTCTGCCTGCCTTTCCCCAGTGCTCTAAAAGCTCTCCAGGACAACATAGAATCTGGGGCTCTGTGCTTTCTTTCCTTCTGAACAAGTGTTAGTGTTTTCTGCACAAAAGCGATTCTTGCGAAGCAATGTGAACACTTCTGCTTCCCAGGCACAGAGAAGGTGCTAGCAGGGAATTCTCTGCCTGCCTTTCCCCAGTGCTCTGCAAGCTCTCCAGGACAACATAGAATCTGGGGCTCTGTGCTTTCTTTCCTTCTGAACAAGTGTTACTGTTTTCTGCACAAAAGCGATTCTGCGAAGCAATGTGAACAGGCACAGAGAAGGTGCTATCAGGGAATTCTCTGCCTGCCTTTCCCCAGTGCTCTGCAAGCTCTCCAGGACAACATAGAATCTGGGGCTCTGTGCTTTCTTTCCTTCTGAACAAGTGTTAATGTTTTCTGCACAAAAGCGATTCTGCGAAGCAATGTGAACAGGCACAGAGAAGGTGCTATCAGGGAATTCTCTGCCTGCCTTTCCCCAGTGCTCTGCAAGCTCTCCAGGGCAACATAGAATCTGGGGCTCTGTGCTTTCTTTCCTTCTGAACAAGTGTGAGTGTTTTCTGCACAAAAGCGATTCTGCGAAGCAATGTGAACAGGCACAGAGAAGGTGCTATCAGGGAATTCTCTGCCTGCCTTTCCCCAGTGCTCTGCAAGCTCTCCAGGACAACATAGAATCTGGGGCTCTGTGCTTTCTTTCCTTCTGAACAAGTGTTAGTGTTTTCTGCACAAAAGCGATTCTGCGAAGCAATGTGAACACTTCTGCTTCCCAGGCACAGAGAAGGTGCTATCAGGGAATTCTCTGCCTGCCTTTCCCCAGTGCTCTGCAAGCTCTCCAGGACAACATAGAATCTGGGGCTCTGTGCTTTCTTTCCTTCTGAACAAGTGTTACTGTTTTCTGCACAAAAGCGATTCTGCGAAGCAATGTGAACACTTCTGCTTCCCAGGCACAGAGAAGGTGCTAGCAGGGAATTCTCTGCCTGCCTTTCCCCAGTGCTCTGCAAGCTCTCCAGGACAACATAGAATCTGGGGCTCTGTGCTTTCTTTCCTTCTGAACAAGTGTTAGTGTTTACTGCACAAAAGCGATTCTTGCGAAGCAATGTGAACACTTCTGCTTCCCAGGCACAGAGAAGGTGCTAGCAGGGAATTCTCTGCCTGCCTTTCCCCAGTGCTCTGCAAGCTCTCCAGGACAACATAGAATCTGGGGCTCTGTGCTTTCTTTCCTTCTGAACAAGTGTTAGTGTTTACTGCACAAAAGCGATTCTTGCGAAGCAATGTGAACACTTCTGCTTCCCAGGCACAGAGAAGGTGCTAGCAGGGAATTCTCTGCCTGCCTTTCCCCAGTGCTCTGCAAGCTCTCCAGGACAACATAGAATCTGGGGCTCTGTGCTTTCTTTCGTTCTGAACAAGTGTTACTGTTTTCTGCACAAAAGCGATTCTGCGAAGCAATGTGAACAGGCACAGAGAAGGTGCTATCAGGGAATTCTCTGCCTGCCTTTCCCCAGTGCTCTGCAAGCTCTCCAGGACAACATAGAATCTGGGGCTCTGTGCTTTCTTTCCTTCTGAACAAGTGTTACTGTTTTCTGCACAAAAGCGATTCTGCAAAGCAATGTGAACACTTCTGCTTCCCAGGCACAGAGAAGGTGCTATCAGGGAATTCTCTGCCTGCCTTTCCCCAGTGCTCTGCAAGCTCTCCAGGACAACATAAAATCTGGGGCTCTGTGCTTTCTTTCCTTCTGAACAAGTGTTACTGTTTTCTGCACAAAAGCGATTCTGCGAACCAATGTGAACACTTCTGCTTCCCAGGCACAGAGAAGGTGCTAGAAAGGAATTCTCTGCCTGCCTTTCCCCAGTGCTCTGCAAGCTCTCCAGGACAACATAGAATCTGGGGCTCTGTGCTTTCTTTCCTTCTGAACAAGTGTTAGTGTTTTCTGCACAAAAGCGATTCTGCGAAGCAATGTGAACACTTCTGCTTCCCAGGCACGGAGAAGGTGCTAGCAAGGAATTCTCTGCCTGCCTTTCCCCAGTGCTCTGCAAGCTCTCCAGGACAACATCAAATCTGGGGCTCTGTGCTTTCTTTCCTTCTGAACAAGTGTTAGTGTTTTCTGCACAAAAGCGATTCTTGCGAAGCAATGTGAACACTTCTGCTTCCCAGGCACAGAGAAGGTGCTAGCAGGGAATTCCCTGCCTGCCTTTCCCCAGTGCTCTGCAAGCTCTCCAGGACAACATAGAATCTGGGGCTCTGTGCTTTCTTTCGTTCTGAACAAGTGTTAGTGTTTTCTGCACAAAAGCGATTCTGCGAAGCAATGTGAACAGGCACAGAGAAGGTGCTATCAGGGAATTCTCTGCCTGCCTTTCCCCAGTGCTCTGCAAGCTCTCCAGGACAACATAGAATCTGGGGCTCTGTGCTTTCTTTCCTTCTGAACAAGTGTTAGTGTTTTCTGCACAAAAGCGATTCTGCAAAGCAATGTGAACACTTCTGCTTCCCAGGCGCAGAGAAGGTGCTAGCAGGGAATTCTCTGCCTGCCTTTCCCCAGTGCTCTGCAAGCTCTCCAGGACAACATAAAATCTGGGGCTCTGTGCTTTCTTTCGTTCTGAACAAGTGTTACTGTTTTCTGCACAAAAGCGATTCTGCGAAGCAATGTGAACAGGCACAGAGAAGGTGCTAGCAGGGAATTCTCTGCCTGCCTTTCCCCAGTGCTCTGCAAGCTCTCCAGGACAACATAGAATCTGGGGCTCTGTGCTTTCTTTCCTTCTGAACAAGTGTTACTGTTTTCTGCACAAAAGCGATTCTGCGAAGCAATGTGAACACTTCTGCTTCCCAGGCACAGAGAAGGTGCTAGCAAGGAATTCTCTGCCTGCCTTTCCCCAGTGCTCTGCAAGCTCTCCAGGACAACATAAAATCTGGGGCTCTGTGCTTTCTTTCCTTCTGAACAAGTGTTAGTGTTTTCTGCACAAAAGCGATTCTTGCGAAGCAATGTGAACACTTCTGCTTCCCAGGCACAGAGAAGGTGCTAGCAGGGAATTCTCTGCCTGCCTTTCCCCAGTGCTCTGCAAGCTCTCCAGGACAACATAGAATCTGGGGCTCTGTGCTTTCTTTCGTTCTGAACAAGTGTTACTGTTTTCTGCACAAAAGCGATTCTTGCGAAGCAATGTGAACACTTCTGCTTCCCAGGCACAGAGAAGGTGCTAGCAGGGAATTCTCTGCCTGCCTTTCCCCAGTGCTCTGCAAGCTCTGCAGGACAACATAGAATCTGGGGCTCTGTGCTTTCTTTCCTTCTGAACAAGTGTTACTGTTTTCTGCACAAAAGCGATTCTGCGAAGCAATGTGAACAGGCACAGAGAAGGTGCTAGCAGGGAATTCTCTGCCTGCCTTTCCCCAGTGCTCTGCAAGCTCTCCAGGACAACATAAAATCTGGGGCTCTGTGCTTTCTTTCCTTCTGAACAAGTGTTACTGTTTTCTGCACAAAAGCGATTTTTGCGAAGCAATGTGAACACTTCTGCTTCCCAGGCACAGAGAAGGTGCTAGCAGGGAATTCTCTGCCTGCCTTTCCCCAGTGCTCTGCAAGCTCTCCAGGACAACATAAAATCTGGGGCTCTGTGCTTTCTTTCCTTCTGATCAAGTGTTACTGTTTTCTGCACAAAAGCGACTTTTGCGAAGCAATGTGAACACTTCTGCTTCCCAGGCACAGAGAAGGTGCTATCAGGGAATTCTCTGCCTGCCTTTCCCCAGTGCTCTGCAAGCTCTCCAGGACAACATAGAATCTGGGGCTCTGTGCTTTCTTTCCTTCTGAACAAGTGTTACTGTTTTCTGCACAAAAGCGATTCTGCAAAGCAATGTGAACAGGCACAGAGAAGGTGCTAGCAGGGAATTCTCTGCCTGCCTTTCCCCAGTGCTCTAAAAGCTCTCCAGGACAACATAGAATCTGGGGCTCTGTGCTTTCTTTCCTTCTGAACAAGTGTTACTGTTTTCTGCACAAAAGCGATTCTGCGAAGCAATGTGAACACTTCTGCTTCCCAGGCACAGAGAAGGTGCTAGCAAGGAATTCTCTGCCTGCCTTTCCCCAGTGCTCTGCAAGCTCTCCAGGACAACATAAAATCTGGGGCTCTGTGCTTTCTTTCCTTCTGAACAAGTGTTACTGTTTTCTGCACAAAAGCGATTCTTGCGAAGCTATGTGAACACTTCTGCTTCCCAGGCACACAGAAGGTGCTAGCAGGGAATTCTCTGCCTGCCTTTCCCCAGTGCTCTGCAAGCTCTCCAGGACAACATAGAATCTGGGGCTCTGTGCTTTCTTTCGTTCTGAACAAGTGTTACTGTTTTCTGCACAAAAGCGATTCTTGCGAAGCAATGTGAACACTTCTGCTTCCCAGGCACAGAGAAGGTGCTATCAGGGAATTCTCTGCCTGCCTTTCCCCAGTGCTCTGCAAGCTCTCCAGGACAACATAGAATCTGGGGCTCTGTGCTTTCTTTCCTTCTGAACAAGTGTTACTGTTTTCTGCACAAAAGCGATTCTGCGAACCAATGTGAACACTTCTGCTTCCCAGGCACAGAGAAGGTGCTAGAAAGGAATTCTCTGCCTGCCTTTCCCCAGTGCTCTGCAAGCTCTCCAGGACAACATAAAATCTGGGGCTCTGTGCTTTCTTTCCTTCTGAACAAGCGTTACTGTTTTCTGCACAAAAGCGATTCTTGCGAAGCAATGTGAACACTTCTGCTTCCCAGGCACAGAGAAGGTGCTAGCAAGGAATTCTCTGCCTGCCTTTCCCCAGTGCTCTGCAAGCTCTCCAGGACAACATAGAATCTGGGGCTCTGTGCTTTCTTTCGTTCTGAACAAGTGTTACTGTTTTCTGCACAAAAGCGATTCTGCAAAGCAATGTGAACAGGCACAGAGAAGGTGCTATCAGGGAATTCTCTGCCTGCCTTTCCCCAGTGCTCTGCAAGCTCTCCAGGACAACATAGAATCTGGGGCTCTGTGCTTGCTTTCCTTCTGAACAAGTGTTAGTGTTTTCTGCACAAAAGCGATTCTTGCGAAGCAATGTGAACACTTCTGCTTCCCAGGCACAGAGAAGGTGCTAGCAGGGAATTCTCTGCCTGCCTTTCCCCAGTGCTCTGCAAGCTCTCCAGGACAACATAGAATCTGGGGCTCTGTGCTTTCTTTCGTTCTGAACAAGTGTTACTGTTTTCTGCACAAAAGCGATTCTGCGAAGCAATGTGAACAGGCACAGAGAAGGTGCTAGCAGGGAATTCTCTGCCTGCCTTTCCCCAGTGCTCTGCAAGCTCTCCAGGACAACATAGAATCTGGGGCTCTGTGCTTTCTTTCGTTCTGAACAAGTGTTAGTGTTTTCTGCACAAAAGCGATTCTGCAAAGCAATGTGAACACTTCTGCTTCCCAGGCACAGAGAAGGTGCTAGCAGGGAATTCTCTGCCTGCCTTTCCCCAGTGCTCTGCAAGCTCTCCAGGGCAACATAAAATCTGGGGCTCTGTGCTTTCTTTCCTTCTGAACAAGTGTTACTGTTTTCTGCACAAAAGCGATTCTGCGAAGCAATGTGAACAGGCACAGAGAAGGTGCTATCAGGGAATTCTCTGCCTACCTTTCCCCAGTGCTCTGCAAGCTCTCCAGGACAACATAGAATCTGGGGCTCTGTGCTTTCTTTCCTTCTGAACAAGTGTTACTGTTTTCTGCACAAAAGCGATTCTGCGAAGCAATGTGAACAGGCACAGAGAAGGTGCTATCAGGGAATTCTCTGCCTGCCTTTCCCCAGTGCTCTGCAAGCTCTCCAGGACAACATAAAATCTGGGGCTCTGTGCTTTCTTTCGTTCTGAACAAGTGTTACTGTTTTCTGCACAAAAGCGATTCTTGCGAAGCAATGTGAACACTTCTGCTTCCCAGGCACAGAGAAGGTGCTATCAGGGAATTCTCTGCCTGCCTTTCCCCAGTGCTCTGCAAGCTCTCCAGGACAACATAGAATCTGGGGCTCTGTGCTTTCTTTCCTTCTGAACAAGTGTTACTGTTTTCTGCACAAAAGCGATTCTTGCGAAGCAATGTGAACACTTCTGTTTCCCAGGCACAGAGAAGGTGCTAGCAGGGAATTCTCTGCCTGCCTTTCCCCAGTGCTCTGCAAGCTCTCCAGGACAACATAAAATCTGGGGCTCTGTGCTTTCTTTCCTTCTGAACAAGTGTTACTGTTTTCTGCACAAAAGCGATTTTTGCGAAGCAATGTGAACACTTCTGCTTCCCAGGCACAGAGAAGGTGTTAGCAGGGAATTCTCTGCCTGCCTTTCCCCAGTGCTCTGCAAGCTCTCCAGGACAACATAAAATCTGGGGCTCTGTGCTTTCTTTCCTTCTGATCAAGTGTTACTGTTTTCTTCACAAAAGCGATTTTTGCGAAGCAATGTGAACACTTCTGCTTCCCAGGCACAGAGAAGGTGCTATCAGGGAATTCTCTGCCTGCCTTTCCCCAGTGCTCTGCAAGCTCTCCAGGACAACATAGAATCTGGGGCTCTGTGCTTTCTTTCCTTCTGAACAAGTGTTACTGTTTTCTGCACAAAAGCGATTCTGCAAAGCAATGTGAACAGGCACAGAGAAGGTGCTATCAGGGAATTCTCTGCCTGCCTTTCCCCAGTGCTCTGCAAGCTCTCCAGGACAACATAGAATCTGGGGCTCTGTGCTTTCTTTCCTTCTGAACAAGTGTTACTGTTTTCTGCACAAAAGCGATTCTGCGAAGCAATGTGAACACTTCTGCTTCCCAGGCACAGAGAAGGTGCTAGCAAGGAATTCTCTGCCTGCCTTTCCCCAGTGCTCTAAAAGCTCTCCAGGACAACATAAAATCTGGGGCTCTGTGCTTTCTTTCCTTCTGAACAAGTGTTAGTGTTTTCTGCACAAAAGCGATTCTTGCGAAGCAATGTGAACACTTCTGCTTCCCAGGCACAGAGAAGGTGCTAGCAGGGAATTCTCTGCCTGCCTTTCCCCAGTGCTCTAAAAGCTCTCCAGGACAACATAGAATCTGGGGCTCTGTGCTTTCTTTCGTTCTGAACAAGTGTTACTGTTTTCTGCACAAAAGCGATTCTGCAAAGCAATGTGAACAGGCACAGAGAAGGTGCTAGCAGGGAATTCTCTGCCTGCCTTTCCCCAGTGCTCTAAAAGCTCTCCAGGACAACATAAAATCTGGGGCTCTGTGCTTTCTTTCCTTCTGAACAAGTGTTAGTGTTTTCTGCACAAAAGCGATTCTTGCGAAGCAGTGTGAACACTTCTGCTTCCCAGGCACAGAGAAGGTGCTAGCAGGGAATTCTCTGCCTGCCTTTCCCCAGTGCTCTAAAAGCTCTCCAGGACAACATAGAATCTGGGGCTCTCTGCTTTCTTTCCTTCTGAACAAGTGTTACTGTTTTCTGCACAAAAGCGATTCTGCGAAGCAATGTGAACAGGCACAGAGAAGGTGCTATCAGGGAATTCTCTGCCTGCCTTTCCCCAGTGCTCTGCAAGCTCTCCAGGACAACATAGAATCTGGGGCTCTGTGCTTTCTTTCCTTCTGAACAAGTGTTAATGTTTTCTGCACAAAAGCGATTCTGCGAAGCAATGTGAACAGGCACAGAGAAGGTGCTAGCAAGGATTTCTCTGCCTGCCTTTCCCCAGTGCTCTGCAAGCTCTCCAGGACAACATAGAATCTGGGGCTCTGTGCTTTCTTTCCTTCTGAACAAGTGTTAGTGTTTTCTGCACAAAAGCGATTCTTGCGAAGCAATGTGAACACTTCTGCTTCCCAGGCACGGAGAAGGTGCTAGCAGGGAATTCTCTGCCTGCCTTTCCCCAGTGCTCTGCAAGCTCTCCAGGACAACATAGAATCTGGGGCTCTGTGCTTTCTTTCGTTCTGAACAAGTGTTACTGTTTTCTGCACAAAAGCGATTCTGCGAAGCAATGTGAACAGGCACAGAGAAGGTGCTAGCAGGGAATTCTCTGCCTGCCTTTCCCCAGTGCTCTGCAAGCTCTCCAGGACAACATAGAATCTGGGGCTCTGTGCTTTCTTTCGTTCTGAACAAGTGTTAGTGTTTTCTGCACAAAAGCGATTCTGCAAAGCAATGTGAACACTTCTGCTTCCCAGGCACAGAGAAGGTGCTAGCAGGGAATTCTCTGCCTGCCTTTCCCCAGTGCTCTGCAAGCTCTCCAGGGCAACATAAAATCTGGGGCTCTGTGCTTTCTTTCCTTCTGAACAAGTGTTACTGTTTTCTGCACAAAAGCGATTCTGCGAAGCAATGTGAACAGGCACAGAGAAGGTGCTATCAGGGAATTCTCTGCCTACCTTTCCCCAGTGCTCTGCAAGCTCTCCAGGACAACATAGAATCTGGGGCTCTGTGCTTTCTTTCCTTCTGAACAAGTGTTACTGTTTTCTGCACAAAAGCGATTCTGCGAAGCAATGTGAACAGGCACAGAGAAGGTGCTATCAGGGAATTCTCTGCCTGCCTTTCCCCAGTGCTCTGCAAGCTCTCCAGGACAACATAAAATCTGGGGCTCTGTGCTTTCTTTCGTTCTGAACCACTGTTACTGTTTTCTGCACAAAAGCGATTCTTGCGAAGCAATGTGAACACTTCTGCTTCCCAGGCACAGAGAAGGTGCTATCAGGGAATTCTCTGCCTGCCTTTCCCCAGTGCTCTGCAAGCTCTCCAGGACAACATAGAATCTGGGGCTCTGTGCTTTCTTTCGTTCTGAACAAGTGTTACTGTTTTCTGCACAAAAGCGATTCTTGCGAAGCAATGTGAACACTTCTGTTTCCCAGGCACAGAGAAGGTGCTAGCAGGGAATTCTCTGCCTGCCTTTCCCCAGTGCTCTGCAAGCTCTCCAGGACAACATAGAATCTGGGGCTCTGTGCTTTCTTTCGTTCTGAACAAGTGTTAGTGTTTTCTGCACAAAAGCGATTCTGCAAAGCAATGTGAACACTTCTGCTTCCCAGGCACAGAGAAGGTGCTAGCAGGGAATTCTCTGCCTGCCTTTCCCCAGTGCTCTGCAAGCTCTCCAGGGCAACATAAAATCTGGGGCTCTGTGCTTTCTTTCCTTCTGAACAAGTGTTACTGTTTTCTGCACAAAAGCGATTCTGCGAAGCAATGTGAACAGGCACAGAGAAGGTGCTATCAGGGAATTCTCTGCTTACCTTTCCCCAGTGCTCTGCAAGCTCTCCAGGACAACATAGAATCTGGGGCTCTGTGCTTTCTTTCCTTCTGAACAAGTGTTACTGTTTTCTGCACAAAAGCGATTCTGCGAAGCAATGTGAACAGGCACAGAGAAGGTGCTATCAGGGAATTCTCTGCCTGCCTTTCCCCAGTGCTCTGCAAGCTCTCCAGGACAACATAAAATCTGGGGCTCTGTGCTTTCTTTCGTTCTGAACAAGTGTTACTGTTTTCTGCACAAAAGCGATTCTTGCGAAGCAATGTGAACACTTCTGCTTCCCAGGCACAGAGAAGGTGCTATCAGGGAATTCTCTGCCTGCCTTTCCCCAGTGCTCTGCAAGCTCTCCAGGACAACATAGAATCTGGGGCTCTGTGCTTTCTTTCGTTCTGAACAAGTGTTACTGTTTTCTGCACAAAAGCGATTCTGCAAAGCAATGTGAACAGGCACAGAGAAGGTGCTAGCAGGGAATTCTCTGCCTGCCTTTCCCCAGTGCTCTAAAAGCTCTCCAGGACAACATAAAATCTGGGGCTCTGTGCTTTCTTTCCTTCTGAACAAGTGTTACTGTTTTCTGCACAAAAGCGATTCTTGCGAAGCAATGTGAACACTTCTGCTTCCCAGGCACAGAGAAGGTGCTAGCAGGGAATTCTCTGCCTGCCTTTCCCCAGTGCTCTAAAAGCTCTCCAGGACAACATAGAATCTGGGGCTCTGTGCTTTCTTTCCTTCTGAACAAGTGTTACTGTTTTCTGCACAAAAGCGATTCTGCGAAGCAATGTGAACAGGCACAGAGAAGGTGCTATCAGGGAATTCTCTGCCTGCCTTTCCCCAGTGCTCTGCAAGCTCTCCAGGACAACATAGAATCTGGGGCTCTGTGCTTTCTTTCCTTCTGAACAAGTGTTAATGTTTTCTGCACAAAAGCGATTCTGCGAAGCAATGTGAACAGGCACAGAGAAGGTGCTAGCAAGGATTTCTCTGCCTGCCTTTCCCCAGTGCTCTGCAAGCTCTCCAGGACAACATAGAATCTGGGGCTCTGTGCTTTCTTTCCTTCTGAACAAGTGTTAGTGTTTTCTGCACAAAAGCGATTCTTGCGAAGCAATGTGAACACTTCTGCTTCCCAGGCACAGAGAAGGTGCTAGCAGGGAATTCTCTGCCTGCCTTTCCCCAGTGCTCTGCAAGCTCTCCAGGACAACATAGAATCTGGGGCTCTGTGCTTTCTTTCCTTCTGAACAAGTGTTACTGTTTTCTGCACAAAAGCGATTTTTGCGAAGCAATGTGAACAGGCACAGAGAAGGTGCTATCAGGGAATTCTCTGCCTGCCTTTCCCCAGTGCTCTGCAAGCTCTCCAGGACAACATAAAATCTGGGGCTCTGTGCTTTCTTTCCTTCTGAACAAGTGTTACTGTTTTCTGCACAAAAGCGATTTTTGCGAAGCAATGTGAACAGGCACAGAGAAGGTGCTATCAGGGAATTCTCTGCCTGCCTTTCCCCAGTGCTCTGCAAGCTCTCCAGGACAACATAGAATCTGGGGCTCTGTGCTTTCTTTCCTTCTGAACAAGTGTTACTGTTTTCTGCACAAAAGCGATTCTGCGAAGCAATGTGAACAGGCACAGAGAAGGTGCTATCAGGGAATTCTCTGCCTGCCTTTCCCCAGTGCTCTGCAAGCTCTCCAGGACAACATAAAATCTGGGGCTCTGTGCTTTCTTTCCTTCTGAACAAGTGTTACTGTTTTCTGCACTAAAGCGATTCTGCGAACCAATGTGAACACTTCTGCTTCCCAGGCACAGAGAAGGTGCTAGAAAGGAATTCTCTGCCTGCCTTTCCCCAGTGCTCTGCAAGCTCTCCAGGACAACATAGAATCTGGGGCTCTGTGCTTTCTTTCCTTCTGAACAAGTGTTAGTGTTTTCTGCACAAAAGCGATTCTGCGAAGCAATGTGAACACTTCTGCTTCCCAGGCACGGAGAAGGTACTAGCAAGGAATTCTCTGCCTGCCTTTCCCCAGTGCTCTAAAAGCTCTCCAGGACAACATAAAATCTGGGGCTCTGTGCTTTCTTTCCTTCTGAACAAGTGTTAGTGTTTTCTGCACAAAAGCGATTCTTGCGAAAAAATGTGAACACTTCTGCTTCCCAGGCACAGAGAAGGTGCTAGCAGGGAATTCTCTGCCTGCCTTTCCCCAGTGCTCTGCAAGCTCTCCAGGACAACATAGAATCTGGGGCTCTGTGCTTTCTTTCGTTCTGAACAAGTGTTACTGTTTTCTGCACAAAAGCGATTCTGCGAAGCAATGTGAACAGGCACAGAGAAGGTGCTATTAGGGAATTCTCTGCCTGCCTTTCCCCAGTGCTCTGCAAGCTCTCCAGGGCAACATAAAATCTGGGGCTCTGTGCTTTCTTTCGTTCTGAAAAAGTGTTACTGTTTTCTGCACAAAAGCGATTCTGCGAAGCAATGTGAACAGGCACAGAGAAGGTGCTATCAGGGAATTCTCTGCCTACCTTTCCCCAGTGCTCTGCAAGATCTCCAGGACAACATAAAATCTGGGGCTCTGTGCTTTCTTTCCTTCTGAACAAGTGTTACTGTTTTCTGCACAAAAGCGATTCTGCGAAGCTATGTGAACACTTCTGCTTCCCAGGCACGGAGAAGGTGCTAGCAAGGAATTCTCTGCCTGCCTTTCCCCAGTGCTCTGCAAGCTCTCCAGGACAACATAGAATCTGGGGCTCTCTGCTTTCTTTCCTTCTGAACAAGTGTTAGTGTTTTCTGCACAAAAGCGATTCTGCGAAGCAATGTGAACAGGCACAGAGAAGGTGCTAGCAGGGAATTCTCTGCCTACCTTTCCCCAGTGCTCTGCAAGCTCTCCAGGACAACATAAAATCTGGGGCTCTGTGCTTTCTTTCGTTCTGAACAAGTGTTACTGTTTTCTGCACAAAAGCGATTCTTGCGAAGCAATATGAACACTTCTGCTTCCCAGGCACAGAGAAGGTGCTAGCAGGGAATTCTCTGCCTGCCTTTCCCCAGTGCTCTGCAAGCTCTCCAGGACAACATAGAATCTGGGGCTCTGTGCTTTCTTTCCTTCTGAACAAGTGTTACTGTTTTCTGCACAAAAGCGATTCTTGCGAAGCAATGTGAACACTTCTGCTTCCCAGGCACAGAGAAGGTGCTATCAGGGAATTCTCTGCCTGCCTTTCCCCAGTGCTCTGCAAGCTCTCCAGGACAACATAAAATCTGGGGCTCTGTGCTTTCTTTCCTTCTGAACAAGTGTTAGTGTTTTCTGCACAAAAGCGATTCTTGCGAAGCAATGTGAACACTTCTGCTTCCCAGGCACAGAGAAGGTGCTAGCAAGGAATTCTCTGCCTGCCTTTCCCCAGTGCTCTGCAAGCTCTCCAGGACAACATAGAATCTGGGGCTCTGTGCTTTCTTTCCTTCTGAACAAGTGTTACTGTTTTCTGCACAAAAGCGATTCTGCGAAGCAATGTGAACAGGCACAGAGAAGGTGCTATCAGGGAATTCTCTGCCTGCCTTTCCCCAGTGCTCTGCAAGCTCTCCAGGACAACATAAAATCTGGGGCTCTGTGCTTTCTTTCGTTCTGAACCACTGTTACTGTTTTCTGCACAAAAGCGATTCTGCGAAGCAATGTGAACACTTCTGCTTCCCAGGCACAGAGAAGGTGCTATCAGGGAATTCTCTGCCTGCCTTTCCCCAGTGCTCTGCAAGCTCTCCAGGACTACATAGAATCTGCGGCTCTGTGCTTTCTTTCGTTCTGAACAAGTGTTACTGTTTTCTGCACAAAAGCGATTCTGCAAAGCAATGTGAACAGGCACAGAGAAGGTGCTAGCAGGGAATTCTCTGCCTGCCTTTCCCCAGTGCTCTGCAAGCTCTCCAGGACAACATAGAATCTGGGGCTCTGTGCTTTCTTTCCTTCTGAACAAGTGTTACTGTTTTCTGCACAAAAGCGATTCTGCGAAGCAATGTGAACACTTCTGCTTCCCAGGCACAGAGAAGGTGCTAGAAAGGAATTCTCTGCCTGCCTTTCCCCAGTGCTCTAAAAGCTCTCCAGGACAACATAGAATCTGGGGCTCTGTGCTTTCTTTCCTTCTGAACAAGTGTTAGTGTTTTCTGCACAAAAGCGATTCTTGCGAAGCAATGTGAACACTTCTGCTTCCCAGGCACAGAGAAGGTGCTAGCAGGGAATTCTCTGCCTGCCTTTCCCCAGTGCTCTGCAAGCTCTCCAGGACAACATAGAATCTGGGGCTCTGTGCTTTCTTTCCTTCTGAACAAGTGTTACTGTTTTCTGCACAAAAGCGATTCTGCGAAGCAATGTGAACAGGCACAGAGAAGGTGCTATCAGGGAATTCTCTGCCTGCCTTTCCCCAGTGCTCTGCAAGCTCTCCAGGACAACATAGAATCTGGGGCTCTGTGCTTTCTTTCCTTCTGAACAAGTGTTAATGTTTTCTGCACAAAAGCGATTCTGCGAAGCAATGTGAACAGGCACAGAGAAGGTGCTATCAGGGAATTCTCTGCCTGCCTTTCCCCAGTGCTCTGCAAGCTCTCCAGGGCAACATAGAATCTGGGGCTCTGTGCTTTCTTTCCTTCTGAACAAGTGTGAGTGTTTTCTGCACAAAAGCGATTCTGCGAAGCAATGTGAACAGGCACAGAGAAGGTGCTATCAGGGAATTCTCTGCCTGCCTTTCCCCAGTGCTCTGCAAGCTCTCCAGGACAACATAGAATCTGGGGCTCTGTGCTTTCTTTCCTTCTGAACAAGTGTTAGTGTTTTCTGCACAAAAGCGATTCTGCGAAGCAATGTGAACACTTCTGCTTCCCAGGCACAGAGAAGGTGCTAGCAAGGATTTCTCTGCCTGCCTTTCCCCAGTGCTCTGCAAGCTCTCCAGGACAACATAGAATCTGGGGCTCTGTGCTTTCTTTCCTTCTGAACAAGTGTTACTGTTTTCTGCACAAAAGCGATTCTGCGAAGCAATGTGAACACTTCTGCTTCCCAGGCACAGAGAAGGTGCTAGCAGGGAATTCTCTGCCTGCCTTTCCCCAGTGCTCTGCAAGCTCTCCAGGACAACATAGAATCTGGGGCTCTGTGCTTTCTTTCCTTCTGAACAAGTGTTAGTGTTTACTGCACAAAAGCGATTCTTGCGAAGCAATGTGAACACTTCTGCTTCCCAGGCACAGAGAAGGTGCTAGCAGGGAATTCTCTGCCTGCCTTTCCCCAGTGCTCTGCAAGCTCTCCAGGACAACATAGAATCTGGGGCTCTGTGCTTTCTTTCCTTCTGAACAAGTGTTAGTGTTTACTGCACAAAAGCGATTCTTGCGAAGCAATGTGAACACTTCTGCTTCCCAGGCACAGAGAAGGTGCTAGCAGGGAATTCTCTGCCTGCCTTTCCCCAGTGCTCTGCAAGCTCTCCAGGACAACATAGAATCTGGGGCTCTGTGCTTTCTTTCCTTCTGAACAAGTGTTACTGTTTTCTGCACAAAAGCGATTCTGCAAAGCAATGTGAACACTTCTGCTTCCCAGGCACAGAGAAGGTGCTAGCAGGGAATTCTCTGCCTGCCTTTCCCCAGTGCTCTGCAAGCTCTCCAGGACAACATAAAATCTGGGGCTCTGTGCTTTCTTTCCTTCTGAACAAGTGTTACTGTTTTCTGCACAAAAGCGATTCTGCGAACCAATGTGAACACTTCTGCTTCCCAGGCACAGAGAAGGTGCTAGCAGGGAATTCTCTGCCTGCCTTTCCCCAGTGCTCTGCAAGCTCTCCAGGACAACATAGAATCTGGGGCTCTGTGCTTTCTTTCCTTCTGAACAAGTGTTAGTGTTTTCTGCACAAAAGCGATTCTGCGAAGCAATGTGAACACTTCTGCTTCCCAGGCACGGAGAAGGTGCTAGCAAGGAATTCTCTGCCTGCCTTTCCCCAGTGCTCTGCAAGCTCTCCAGGACAACATCAAATCTGGGGCTCTGTGCTTTCTTTCCTTCTGAACAAGTGTTAGTGTTTTCTGCACAAAAGCGATTCTTGCGAAGCAATGTGAACACTTCTGCTTCCCAGGCACAGAGAAGGTGCTAGCAGGGAATTCCCTGCCTGCCTTTCCCCAGTGCTCTGCAAGCTCTCCAGGACAACATAGAATCTGGGGCTCTGTGCTTTCTTTCGTTCTGAACAAGTGTTAGTGTTTTCTGCACAAAAGCGATTCTGCGAAGCAATGTGAACAGGCACAGAGAAGGTGCTATCAGGGAATTCTCTGCCTGCCTTTCCCCAGTGCTCTGCAAGCTCTCCAGGACAACATAGAATCTGGGGCTCTGTGCTTTCTTTCCTTCTGAACAAGTGTTAGTGTTTTCTGCACAAAAGCGATTCTGCAAAGCAATGTGAACACTTCTGCTTCCCAGGCACAGAGAAGGTGCTATCAGGGAATTCTCTGCCTGCCTTTCCCCAGTGCTCTGCAAGCTCTCCAGGACAACATAAAATCTGGGGCTCTGTGCTTTCTTTCGTTCTGAACAAGTGTTACTGTTTTCTGCACAAAAGCGATTCTGCGAAGCAATGTGAACAGGCACAGAGAAGGTGCTATCAGGGAATTCTCTGCCTACCTTTCCCCAGTGCTCTGCAAGCTCTCCAGGACAACATAAAATCTGGGGTTCTGTGCTTTCTTTCCTTCTGAACAAGTGTTACTGTTTTCTGCACAAAAGCGATTCTGCGAAGCAATGTGAACAGGCACAGAGAAGGTGCTATCAGGGAATTCTCTGCCTGCCTTTCCCCAGTGCTCTGCAAGCTCTCCAGGACAACATAAAATCTGGGGCTCTGTGCTTTCTTTCCTTCTGAACAAGTGTTACTGTTTTCTGCACAAAAGCGATTCTGCGAAGCAATGTGAACACTTCTGCTTCCCAGGCACGGAGAAGGTGCTAGCAAGGAATTCTCTGCCTGCCTTTCCCCAGTGCTCTGCAAGCTCTCCAGGACAACATAGAATCTGGGGCTCTGTGCTTTCTTTCCTTCTGAACAAGTGTTAGTGTTTTCTGCACAAAAGCGATTCTTGCGAAGCAATGTGAACACTTCTGCTTCCCAGGCACAGAGAAGGTGCTAGCAGGGAATTCCCTGCCTGCCTTTCCCCAGTGCTCTGCAAGCTCTCCAGGACAACATAGAATCTGGGGCTCTGTGCTTTCTTTCGTTCTGAACAAGTGTTAGTGTTTTCTGCACAAAAGCGATTCTGCGAAGCAATGTGAACAGGCACAGAGAAGGTGCTATCAGGGAATTCTCTGCCTGCCTTTCCCCAGTGCTCTGCAAGCTCTCCAGGACAACATAGAATCTGGGGCTCTGTGCTTTCTTTCCTTCTGAACAAGTGTTAGTGTTTTCTGCACAAAAGCGATTCTGCAAAGCAATGTGAACACTTCTGCTTCCCAGGCACAGAGAAGGTGCTAGCAGGGAATTCTCTGCCTGCCTTTCCCCAGTGCTCTGCAAGCTCTCCAGGACAACATAAAATCTGGGGCTCTGTGCTTTCTTTCGTTCTGAACAAGTGTTACTGTTTTCTGCACAAAAGCGATTCTGCGAAGCAATGTGAACAGGCACAGAGAAGGTGCTAGCAAGGAATTCTCTGCCTGCCTTTCCCCAGTGCTCTGCAAGCTCTCCAGGACAACATAAAATCTGGGGTTCTGTGCTTTCTTTCCTTCTGAACAAGTGTTACTGTTTTCTGCACAAAAGCGATTCTGCGAAGCAATGTGAACAGGCACAGAGAAGGTGCTATCAGGGAATTCTCTGCCTGCCTTTCCCCAGTGCTCTGCAAGCTCTCCAGGACAACATAAAATCTGGGGCTCTGTGCTTTCTTTCCTTCTGAACAAGTGTTACTGTTTTCTGCACAAAAGCGATTCTGCGAAGCAATGTGAACACTTCTGCTTCCCAGGCACAGAGAAGGTGCTAGCAAGGAATTCTCTGCCTGCCTTTCCCCAGTGCTCTGCAAGCTCTCCAGGACAACATAAAATCTGGGGCTCTGTGCTTTCTTTCCTTCTGAACAAGTGTTACTGTTTTCTGCACAAAAGCGATTCTTGCGAAGCTATGTGAACACTTCTGCTTCCCAGGCACACAGAAGGTGCTAGCAAGGAATTCTCTGCCTGCCTTTCCCCAGTGCTCTGCAAGCTCTCCAGGACAACATAGAATCTGGGGCTCTGTGCTTTCTTTCCTTCTGAACAAGTGTTAGTGTTTTCTGCACAAAAGTGATTCTGCGAAGCAATGTGAACAGGCACAGAGAAGGTGCTAGCAGGGAATTCTCTGCCTGCCTTTCCCCAGTGCTCTGCAAGCTCTCCAGGACAACATAAAATCTGGGGCTCTGTGCTTTCTTTCGTTCTGAACAAGTGTTACTGTTTTCTGCACAAAAGCGATTCTTGCGAAGCAATGTGAACACTTCTGCTTCCCAGGCACAGAGAAGGTGCTATCAGGGAATTCTCTGCCTGCCTTTCCCCAGTGCTCTGCAAGCTCTCCAGGACAACATAGAATCTGGGGCTCTGTGCTTTCTTTCCTTCTGAACAAGTGTTAGTGTTTTCTGCACAAAAGCGATTCTTGCGAAGCAATGTGAACACTTCTGCTTCCCAGGCACAGAGAAGGTGCTATCAGGGAATTCTCTGCCTGCCTTTCCCCAGTGCTCTGCAAGCTCTCCAGGACAACATAGAATCTGGGGCTCTGTGCTTTCTTTCCTTCTGAACAAGTGTTAGTGTTTTCTGCACAAAAGCGATTCTTGCGAAGCAATGTGAACACTTCTGCTTCCCAGGCACAGAGAAGGTGCTAGCAGGGAATTCTCTGCCTGCCTTTCCCCAGTGCTCTGCAAGCTCTCCAGGACAACATAAAATCTGGGGCTCTGTGCTTTCTTTCGTTCTGAACAAGTGTTACTGTTTTCTGCACAAAAGCGATTCTTGCGAAGCAATGTGAACACTTCTGCTTCCCAGGCACAGAGAAGGTGCTATCAGGGAATTCTCTGCCTGCCTTTCCCCAGTGCTCTGCAAGCTCTCCAGGACAACATAGAATCTGGGGCTCTGTGCTTTCTTTCCTTCTGAACAAGTGTTAGTGTTTTCTGCACAAAAGCGATTCTTGCGAAGCAATGTGAACACTTCTGCTTCCCAGGCACAGAGAAGGTGCTAGCAGGGAATTCTCTGCCTGCCTTTCCCCAGTGCTCTGCAAGCTCTCCAGGACAACATAGAATCTGGGGCTCTGTGCTTTCTTTCCTTCTGAACAAGTGTTAGTGTTTTCTGCACAAAAGCGATTCTTGCGAAGCAATGTGAACACTTCTGCTTCCCAGGCACAGAGAAGGTGCTAGCAGGGAATTCTCTGCCTGCCTTTCCCCAGTGCTCTGCAAGCTCTCCAGGACAACATAGAATCTGGGGCTCTGTGCTTTCTTTCCTTCTGAACAAGTGTTACTGTTTTCTGCACAAAAGCGATTCTGCGAAGCAATGTGAACAGGCACAGAGAAGGTGCTATCAGGGAATTCTCTGCCTGCCTTTCCCCAGTGCTCTGCAAGCTCTCCAGGACAACATAGAATCTGGGGCTCTGTGCTTTCTTTCCTTCTGAACAAGTGTTAGTGTTTTCTGCACAAAAGCGATTCTGCAAAGCAATGTGAACACTTCTGCTTCCCAGGCACAGAGAAGGTGCTAGCAGGGAATTCTCTGCCTGCCTTTCCCCAGTGCTCTGCAAGCTCTCCAGGACAACATAAAATCTGGGGCTCTGTGCTTTCTTTCCTTCTGAACAAGTGTTACTGTTTTCTGCACAAAAGCGATTCTGCGAACCAATGTGAACACTTCTGCTTCCCAGGCACAGAGAAGGTGCTAGAAAGGAATTCTCTGCCTGCCTTTCCCCAGTGCTCTGCAAGCTCTCCAGGACAACATAGAATCTGGGGCTCTGTGCTTTCTTTCCTTCTGAACAAGTGTTAGTGTTTTCTGCACAAAAGCGATTCTGCGAAGCAATGTGAACACTTCTGCTTCCCAGGCACAGAGAAGGTGCTAGCAAGGAATTCTCTGCCTGCCTTTCCCCAGTGCTCTGCAAGCTCTCCAGGACAACATAAAATCTGGGGCTCTGTGCTTTCTTTCCTTCTGAACAAGTGTTAGTGTTTTCTGCACAAAAGCGATTCTTGCGAAGCAATGTGAACACTTCTGCTTCCCAGGCACAGAGAAGGTGCTAGCAGGGAATTCTCTGCCTGCCTTTCCCCAGTGCTCTGCAAGCTCTCCAGGACAACATAGAATCTGGGGCTCTGTGCTTTCTTTCCTTCTGAACAAGTGTTACTGTTTTCTGCACAAAAGCGATTCTGCGAAGCAATGTGAACAGGCACAGAGAAGGTGCTAGCAGGGAATTCTCTGCCTGCCTTTCCCCAGTGCTCTGCAAGCTCTCCAGGACAACATAGAATCTGGGGCTCTGTGCTTTCTTTCCTTCTGAACAAGTGTTAGTGTTTTCTGCACAAAAGCGATTCTGCAAAGCAATGTGAACACTTCTGCTTCCCAGGCACAGAGAAGGTGCTAGCAGGGAATTCTCTGCCTGCCTTTCCCCAGTGCTCTGCAAGCTCTCCAGGACAACATAGAATCTGGGGCTCTGTGCTTTCTTTCCTTCTGAACAAGTGTTAGTGTTTACTGCACAAAAGCGATTCTTGCGAAGCAATGTGAACACTTCTGCTTCCCAGGCACAGAGAAGGTGCTAGCAGGGAATTCTCTGCCTGCCTTTCCCCAGTGCTCTGCAAGCTCTCCAGGACAACATAGAATCTGGGGCTCTGTGCTTTCTTTCGTTCTGAACAAGTGTTACTGTTTTCTGCACAAAAGCGATTCTGCGAAGCAATGTGAACAGGCACAGAGAAGGTGCTATCAGGGAATTCTCTGCCTGCCTTTCCCCAGTGCTCTGCAAGCTCTCCAGGACAACATAGAATCTGGGGCTCTGTGCTTTCTTTCCTTCTGAACAAGTGTTAGTGTTTTCTGCACAAAAGCGATTCTGCAAAGCAATGTGAACACTTCTGCTTCCCAGGCACAGAGAAGGTGCTAGCAGGGAATTCTCTGCCTGCCTTTCCCCAGTGCTCTGCAAGCTCTCCAGGACAACATAAAATCTGGGGCTCTGTGCTTTCTTTCCTTCTGAACAAGTGTTACTGTTTTCTGCACAAAAGCGATTCTTGCGAAGCAATGTGAACACTTCTGCTTCCCAGGCACAGAGAAGGTGCTAGAAAGGAATTCTCTGCCTGCCTTTCCCCAGTGCTCTGCAAGCTCTCCAGGACAACATAGAATCTGGGGCTCTGTGCTTTCTTTCCTTCTGAACAAGTGTTAGTGTTTTCTGCACAAAAGCGATTCTGCGAAGCAATGTGAACACTTCTGCTTCCCAGGCACGGAGAAGGTGCTAGCAAGGAATTCTCTGCCTGCCTTTCCCCAGTGCTCTGCAAGCTCTCCAGGACAACATAAAATCTGGGGCTCTGTGCTTTCTTTCCTTCTGAACAAGTGTTAGTGTTTTCTGCACAAAAGCGATTCTTGCGAAGCAAAGTGAACACTTCCTCTTCCCAGGCACAGAGAAGGTGCTAGCAGGGAATTCCCTGCCTGCCTTTCCCCAGTGCTCTGCAAGCTCTCCAGGACAACATAGAATCTGGTGCTCTGTGCTTTCTTTCGTTCTGAACAAGTGTTACTGTTTTCTGCACAAAAGCGATTCTGCGAAGCAATGTGAACAGGCACAGAGAAGGTGCTATCAGGGAATTCTCTGCCTGCCTTTCCCCAGTGCTCTGCAAGCTCTCCAGGACAACATAGAATCTGGGGCTCTGTGCTTTCTTTCCTTCTGAACAAGTGTTAGTGTTTTCTGCACAAAAGCGATTCTGCAAAGCAATGTGAACACTTCTGCTTCCCAGGCACAGAGAAGGTGCTATCAGGGAATTCTCTGCCTGCCTTTCCCCAGTGCTCTGCAAGCTCTCCAGGACAACATAAAATCTGGGGTTCTGTGCTTTCTTTCCTTCTGAACAAGTGTTACTGTTTTCTGCACAAAAGCGATTCTGCGAAGCAATGTGAACAGGCACAGAGAAGGTGCTATCAGGGAATTCTCTGCCTGCCTTTCCCCAGTGCTCTGCAAGCTCTCCAGGACAACATAAAATCTGGGGCTCTGTGCTTTCTTTCCTTCTGAACAAGTGTTACTGTTTTCTGCACAAAAGCGATTCTGCAAAGCAATGTGAACACTTCTGCTTCCCAGGCACAGAGAAGGTGCTAGCAAGGAATTCTCTGCCTGCCTTTCCCCAGTGCTCTGCAAGCTCTCCAGGACAACATAAAATCTGGGGCTCTGTGCTTTCTTTCCTTCTGAACAAGTGTTACTGTTTTCTGCACAAAAGCGATTCTTGCGAAGCTATGTGAACACTTCTGCTTCCCAGGCACAGAGAAGGTGCTAGCAAGGAATTCTCTGCCTGCCTTTCCCCAGTGCTCTGCAAGCTCTCCAGGACAACATAGAATCTGGGGCTCTGTGCTTTCTTTCCTTCTGAACAAGTGTTAGTGTTTTCTGCACAAAAGCGATTCTGCGAAGCAATGTGAACAGGCACAGAGAAGGTGCTAGCAGGGAATTCTCTGCCTGCCTTTCCCCAGTGCTCTGCAAGCTCTCCAGGACAACATAGAATCTGGGGCTCTGTGCTTTCTTTCCTTCTGAACAAGTGTTAGTGTTTTCTGCACAAAAGCGATTCTTGCGAAGCAATGTGAACACTTCTGCTTCCCAGGCACAGAGAAGGTGCTAGCAGGGAATTCTCTGCCTGCCTTTCCCCAGTGCTCTGCAAGCTCTCCAGGACAACATAGAATCTGGGGCTCTGTGCTTTCTTTCCTTCTGAACAAGTGTTACTGTTTTCTGCACAAAAGCGATTCTGCGAAGCAATGTGAACACTTCTGCTTCCCAGGCACAGAGAAGGTGCTAGCAAGGAATTCTCTGCCTGCCTTTCCCCAGTGCTCTGCAAGCTCTCCAGGACAACATAGAATCTGGGGCTCTGTGCTTTCTTTCCTTCTGAACAAGTGTTAGTGTTTTCTGCACAAAAGCGATTCTGCGAAGCAATGTGAACACTTCTGCTTCCCAGGCACGGAGAAGGTGCTAGCAAGGAATTCTCTGCCTGCCTTTCCCCAGTGCTCTAAAAGCTCTCCAGGACAACATAAAATCTGGGGCTCTGTGCTTTCTTTCCTTCTGAACAAGTGTTACTGTTTTCTGCACAAAAGCGATTCTTGTGAAGCAATGTGAACACTTCTGCTTACCAGGCACAGAGAAGGTGCTAGCAGGGAATTCTCTGCCTGCCTTTCCCCAGTGCTCTGCAAGCTCTCCAGGACAACATAGAATCTGGGGCTCTGTGCTTTCTTCCGTTCTGAACAAGTGTTACTGTTTTCTGCACAAAAGCGATTCTGCGAAGCAATGTGAACAGGCACAGAGAAGGTGCTATCAGGGAATTCTCTGCCTGCCTTTCCCCAGTGCTCTGCAAGCTCTCCAGGACAACATAGAATCTGGGGCTCTGTGCTTTCTTTCCTTCTGAACAAGTGTTAGTGTTTTCTGCACAAAAGCGATTCTGCAAAGCAATGTGAACACTTCTGCTTCCCAGGCACAGAGAAGGTGCTAGCAGGGAATTCTCTGCCTGCCTTTCCCCAGTGCTCTGCAAGCTCTCCAGGGCAACATAAAATCTGGGGCTCTGTGCTTTCTTTCGTTCTGAACAAGTGTTACTGTTTTCTGCACAAAAGCGATTCTGCAAAGCAATGTGAACAGGCACAGAGAAGGTGCTATCAGGGAATTCTCTGCCTACCTTTCCCCAGTGCTCTGCAAGCTCTCCAGGACAACATAAAATCTGGGGCTCTGTGCTTTCTTTCCTTCTGAACAAGTGTTACTGTTTTCTGCACAAAAGCGATTCTGCGAAGCAATGTGAACACTTCTGCTTCCCAGGCACAGAGAAGGTGCTAGCAGGGAATTCTCTGCCTGCCTTTCCCCAGTGCTCTGCAAGCTCTCCAGGACAACATAGAATCTGGGGCTCTGTGCTTTCTTTCCTTCTGAACAAGTGTTACTGTTTTCTGCACAAAAGCGATTCTGCGAAGCAATGTGAACAGGCACAGAGAAGGTGCTATCAGGGAATTCTCTGCCTGCCTTTCCCCAGTGCTCTGCAAGCTCTCCAGGACAACATAGAATCTGGGGCTCTGTGCTTTCTTTCCTTCTGAACAAGTGTTAGTGTTTTCTGCACAAAAGCGATTCTGCAAAGCAATGTGAACACTTCTGCTTCCCAGGCACAGAGAAGGTGCTAGCAGGGAATTCTCTGCCTGCCTTTCCCCAGTGCTCTGCAAGCTCTCCAGGACAACATAAAATCTGGGGCTCTGTGCTTTCTTTCCTTCTGAACAAGTGTTACTGTTTTCTGCACAAAAGCGATTCTGCGAACCAATGTGAACACTTCTGCTTCCCAGGCACAGAGAAGGTGCTAGAAAGGAATTCTCTGCCTGCCTTTCCCCAGTGCTCTGCAAGCTCTCCAGGACAACATAGAATCTGGGGCTCTGTGCTTTCTTTCCTTCTGAACAAGTGTTAGTGTTTTCTGCACAAAAGCGATTCTGCGAAGCAATGTGAACACTTCTGCTTCCCAGGCACAGAGAAGGTGCTAGCAAGGAATTCTCTGCCTGCCTTTCCCCAGTGCTCTAAAAGCTCTCCAGGACAACATAAAATCTGGGGCTCTGTGCTTTCTTTCCTTCTGAACAAGTGTTAGTGTTTTCTGCACAAAAGCGATTCTTGCGAAGCAATGTGAACACTTCTGCTTCCCAGGCACAGAGAAGGTGCTAGCAGGGAATTCTCTGCCTGCCTTTCCCCAGTGCTCTGCAAGCTCTCCAGGACAACATAGAATCTGGGGCTCTGTGCTTTCTTTCCTTCTGAACAAGTGTTACTGTTTTCTGCACAAAAGCGATTCTGCGAAGCAATGTGAACAGGCACAGAGAAGGTGCTATCAGGGAATTCTCTGCCTGCCTTTCCCCAGTGCTCTGCAAGCTCTCCAGGACAACATAAAATCTGGGGTTCTGTGCTTTCTTTCCTTCTGAACAAGTGTTACTGTTTTCTGCACAAAAGCGATTCTGCGAAGCAATGTGAACAGGCACAGAGAAGGTGCTATCAGGGAATTCTCTGCCTGCCTTTCCCCAGTGCTCTGCAAGCTCTCCAGGACAACATAAAATCTGGGGCTCTGTGCTTTCTTTCCTTCTGAACAAGTGTTACTGTTTTCTGCACAAAAGCGATTCTGCAAAGCAATGTGAACACTTCTGCTTCCCAGGCACAGAGAAGGTGCTAGCAAGGAATTCTCTGCCTGCCTTTCCCCAGTGCTCTGCAAGCTCTCCAGGACAACATAAAATCTGGGGCTCTGTGCTTTCTTTCCTTCTGAACAAGTGTTACTGTTTTCTGCACAAAAGCGATTCTTGCGAAGCTATGTGAACACTTCTGCTTCCCAGGCACAGAGAAGGTGCTAGCAAGGAATTCTCTGCCTGCCTTTCCCCAGTGCTCTGCAAGCTCTCCAGGACAACATAGAATCTGGGGCTCTGTGCTTTCTTTCCTTCTGAACAAGTGTTAGTGTTTTCTGCACAAAAGCGATTCTGCGAAGCAATGTGAACAGGCACAGAGAAGGTGCTAGCAGGGAATTCTCTGCCTGCCTTTCCCCAGTGCTCTGCAAGCTCTCCAGGACAACATAGAATCTGGGGCTCTGTGCTTTCTTTCCTTCTGAACAAGTGTTAGTGTTTTCTGCACAAAAGCGATTCTTGCGAAGCAATGTGAACACTTCTGCTTCCCAGGCACAGAGAAGGTGCTAGCAGGGAATTCTCTGCCTGCCTTTCCCCAGTGCTCTGCAAGCTCTCCAGGACAACATAGAATCTGGGGCTCTGTGCTTTCTTTCCTTCTGAACAAGTGTTACTGTTTTCTGCACAAAAGCGATTCTGCGAAGCAATGTGAACACTTCTGCTTCCCAGGCACAGAGAAGGTGCTAGCAAGGAATTCTCTGCCTGCCTTTCCCCAGTGCTCTGCAAGCTCTCCAGGACAACATAGAATCTGGGGCTCTGTGCTTTCTTTCCTTCTGAACAAGTGTTAGTGTTTTCTGCACAAAAGCGATTCTGCGAAGCAATGTGAACACTTCTGCTTCCCAGGCACGGAGAAGGTGCTAGCAAGGAATTCTCTGCCTGCCTTTCCCCAGTGCTCTAAAAGCTCTCCAGGACAACATAAAATCTGGGGCTCTGTGCTTTCTTTCCTTCTGAACAAGTGTTACTGTTTTCTGCACAAAAGCGATTCTTGTGAAGCAATGTGAACACTTCTGCTTACCAGGCACAGAGAAGGTGCTAGCAGGGAATTCTCTGCCTGCCTTTCCCCAGTGCTCTGCAAGCTCTCCAGGACAACATAGAATCTGGGGCTCTGTGCTTTCTTCCGTTCTGAACAAGTGTTACTGTTTTCTGCACAAAAGCGATTCTGCGAAGCAATGTGAACAGGCACAGAGAAGGTGCTATCAGGGAATTCTCTGCCTGCCTTTCCCCAGTGCTCTGCAAGCTCTCCAGGACAACATAGAATCTGGGGCTCTGTGCTTTCTTTCCTTCTGAACAAGTGTTAGTGTTTTCTGCACAAAAGCGATTCTGCAAAGCAATGTGAACACTTCTGCTTCCCAGGCACAGAGAAGGTGCTAGCAGGGAATTCTCTGCCTGCCTTTCCCCAGTGCTCTGCAAGCTCTCCAGGGCAACATAAAATCTGGGGCTCTGTGCTTTCTTTCGTTCTGAACAAGTGTTACTGTTTTCTGCACAAAAGCGATTCTGCAAAGCAATGTGAACAGGCACAGAGAAGGTGCTATCAGGGAATTCTCTGCCTACCTTTCCCCAGTGCTCTGCAAGCTCTCCAGGACAACATAAAATCTGGGGCTCTGTGCTTTCTTTCCTTCTGAACAAGTGTTACTGTTTTCTGCACAAAAGCGATTCTGCGAAGCAATGTGAACACTTCTGCTTCCCAGGCACAGAGAAGGTGCTAGCAGGGAATTCTCTGCCTGCCTTTCCCCAGTGCTCTGCAAGCTCTCCAGGACAACATAGAATCTGGGGCTCTGTGCTTTCTTTCCTTCTGAACAAGTGTTACTGTTTTCTGCACAAAAGCGATTCTGCGAAGCAATGTGAACAGGCACAGAGAAGGTGCTATCAGGGAATTCTCTGCCTGCCTTTCCCCAGTGCTCTGCAAGCTCTCCAGGACAACATAGAATCTGGGGCTCTGTGCTTTCTTTCCTTCTGAACAAGTGTTAGTGTTTTCTGCACAAAAGCGATTCTGCAAAGCAATGTGAACACTTCTGCTTCCCAGGCACAGAGAAGGTGCTAGCAGGGAATTCTCTGCCTGCCTTTCCCCAGTGCTCTGCAAGCTCTCCAGGACAACATAAAATCTGGGGCTCTGTGCTTTCTTTCCTTCTGAACAAGTGTTACTGTTTTCTGCACAAAAGCGATTCTGCGAACCAATGTGAACACTTCTGCTTCCCAGGCACAGAGAAGGTGCTAGAAAGGAATTCTCTGCCTGCCTTTCCCCAGTGCTCTGCAAGCTCTCCAGGACAACATAGAATCTGGGGCTCTGTGCTTTCTTTCCTTCTGAACAAGTGTTAGTGTTTTCTGCACAAAAGCGATTCTGCGAAGCAATGTGAACACTTCTGCTTCCCAGGCACAGAGAAGGTGCTAGCAAGGAATTCTCTGCCTGCCTTTCCCCAGTGCTCTAAAAGCTCTCCAGGACAACATAAAATCTGGGGCTCTGTGCTTTCTTTCCTTCTGAACAAGTGTTAGTGTTTTCTGCACAAAAGCGATTCTTGCGAAGCAATGTGAACACTTCTGCTTCCCAGGCACAGAGAAGGTGCTAGCAGGGAATTCTCTGCCTGCCTTTCCCCAGTGCTCTGCAAGCTCTCCAGGACAACATAGAATCTGGGGCTCTGTGCTTTCTTTCCTTCTGAACAAGTGTTACTGTTTTCTGCACAAAAGCGATTCTGCGAAGCAATGTGAACAGGCACAGAGAAGGTGCTATCAGGGAATTCTCTGCCTGCCTTTCCCCAGTGCTCTGCAAGCTCTCCAGGACAACATAGAATCTGGGGCTCTGTGCTTTCTTTCCTTCTGAACAAGTGTTAGTGTTTTCTGCACAAAAGCGATTCTGCAAAGCAATGTGAACACTTCTGCTTCCCAGGCACAGAGAAGGTGCTAGCAGGGAATTCTCTGCCTGCCTTTCCCCAGTGCTCTGCAAGCTCTCCAGGACAACATAGAATCTGGGGCTCTGTGCTTTCTTTCCTTCTGAACAAGTGTTAGTGTTTACTGCACAAAAGCGATTCTTGCGAAGCAATGTGAACACTTCTGCTTCCCAGGCACAGAGAAGGTGCTATCAGGGAATTCTCTGCCTGCCTTTCCCCAGTGCTCTGCAAGCTCTCCAGGACAACATAGAATCTGGGGCTCTGTGCTTTCTTTCGTTCTGAACAAGTGTTACTGTTTTCTGCACAAAAGCGATTCTGCGAAGCAATGTGAACAGGCACAGAGAAGGTGCTAGCAGGGAATTCTCTGCCTGCCTTTCCCCAGTGCTCTGCAAGCTCTCCAGGACAACATAGAATCTGGGGCTCTGTGCTTTCTTTCGTTCTGAACAAGTGTTAGTGTTTTCTGCACAAAAGCGATTCTGCAAAGCAATGTGAACACTTCTGCTTCCCAGGCACAGAGAAGGTGCTAGCAGGGAATTCTCTGCCTGCCTTTCCCCAGTGCTCTGCAAGCTCTCCAGGACAACATAAAATCTGGGGCTCTGTGCTTTCTTTCCTTCTGAACAAGTGTTACTGTTTTCTGCACAAAAGCGATTCTTGCGAAGCAATGTGAACACTTCTGCTTCCCAGGCACAGAGAAGGTGCTAGAAAGGAATTCTCTGCCTGCCTTTCCCCAGTGCTCTGCAAGCTCTCCAGGACAACATAGAATCTGGGGCTCTGTGCTTTCTTTCCTTCTGAACAAGTGTTAGTGTTTTCTGCACAAAAGCGATTCTGCGAAGCAATGTGAACACTTCTGCTTCCCAGGCACGGAGAAGGTGCTAGCAAGGAATTCTCTGCCTGCCTTTCCCCAGTGCTCTGCAAGCTCTCCAGGACAACATAAAATCTGGGGCTCTGTGCTTTCTTTCCTTCTGAACAAGTGTTAGTGTTTTCTGCACAAAAGCGATTCTTGCGAAGCAAAGTGAACACTTCCTCTTCCCAGGCACAGAGAAGGTGCTAGCAGGGAATTCCCTGCCTGCCTTTCCCCAGTGCTCTGCAAGCTCTCCAGGACAACATAGAATCTGGTGCTCTGTGCTTTCTTTCGTTCTGAACAAGTGTTACTGTTTTCTGCACAAAAGCGATTCTGCGAAGCAATGTGAACAGGCACAGAGAAGGTGCTATCAGGGAATTCTCTGCCTGCCTTTCCCCAGTGCTCTGCAAGCTCTCCAGGACAACATAGAATCTGGGGCTCTGTGCTTTCTTTCCTTCTGAACAAGTGTTAGTGTTTTCTGCACAAAAGCGATTCTGCAAAGCAATGTGAACACTTCTGCTTCCCAGGCACAGAGAAGGTGCTATCAGGGAATTCTCTGCCTGCCTTTCCCCAGTGCTCTGCAAGCTCTCCAGGACAACATAAAATCTGGGGTTCTGTGCTTTCTTTCCTTCTGAACAAGTGTTACTGTTTTCTGCACAAAAGCGATTCTGCGAAGCAATGTGAACAGGCACAGAGAAGGTGCTATCAGGGAATTCTCTGCCTGCCTTTCCCCAGTGCTCTGCAAGCTCTCCAGGACAACATAAAATCTGGGGCTCTGTGCTTTCTTTCCTTCTGAACAAGTGTTACTGTTTTCTGCACAAAAGCGATTCTGCGAAGCAATGTGAACACTTCTGCTTCCCAGGCACAGAGAAGGTGCTAGCAAGGAATTCTCTGCCTGCCTTTCCCCAGTGCTCTGCAAGCTCTCCAGGACAACATAAAATCTGGGGCTCTGTGCTTTCTTTCCTTCTGAACAAGTGTTACTGTTTTCTGCACAAAAGCGATTCTTGCGAAGCTATGTGAACACTTCAGCTTCCCAGGCACAGAGAAGGTGCTAGCAAGGAATTCTCTGCCTGCCTTTCCCCAGTGCTCTGCAAGCTCTCCAGGACAACATAGAATCTGGGGCTCTGTGCTTTCTTTCCTTCTGAACAAGTGTTAGTGTTTTCTGCACAAAAGCGATTCTGCGAAGCAATGTGAACAGGCACAGAGAAGGTGCTAGCAGGGAATTCTCTGCCTGCCTTTCCCCAGTGCTCTGCAAGCTCTCCAGGACAACATAAAATCTGGGGCTCTGTGCTTTCTTTCGTTCTGAACAAGTGTTACTGTTTTCTGCACAAAAGCGATTCTTGCGAAGCAATGTGAACACTTCTGCTTCCCAGGCACAGAGAAGGTGCTATCAGGGAATTCTCTGCCTGCCTTTCCCCAGTGCTCTGCAAGCTCTCCAGGACAACATAGAATCTGGGGCTCTGTGCTTTCTTTCCTTCTGAACAAGTGTTAGTGTTTTCTGCACAAAAGCGATTCTTGCGAAGCAATGTGAACACTTCTGCTTCCCAGGCACAGAGAAGGTGCTAGCAGGGAATTCTCTGCCTGCCTTTCCCCAGTGCTCTGCAAGCTCTCCAGGACAACATAGAATCTGGGGCTCTGTGCTTTCTTTCCTTCTGAACAAGTGTTACTGTTTTCTGCACAAAAGCGATTCTGCGAAGCAATGTGAACACTTCTGCTTCCCAGGCACAGAGAAGGTGCTAGCAAGGAATTCTCTGCCTGCCTTTCCCCAGTGCTCTGCAAGCTCTCCAGGACAACATAGAATCTGGGGCTCTGTGCTTTCTTTCCTTCTGAACAAGTGTTAGTGTTTTCTGCACAAAAGCGATTCTGCGAAGCAATGTGAACACTTCTGCTTCCCAGGCACGGAGAAGGTGCTAGCAAGGAATTCTCTGCCTGCCTTTCCCCAGTGCTCTAAAAGCTCTCCAGTACAACATAAAATCTGGGGCTCTGTGCTTTCTTTCCTTCTGAACAAGTGTTAGTGTTTTCTGCACAAAAGCGATTCTTGTGAAGCAATGTGAACACTTCTGCTTACCAGGCACAGAGAAGGTGCTAGCAGGGAATTCTCTGCCTGCCTTTCCCCAGTGCTCTGCAAGCTCTCCAGGACAACATAGAATCTGGGGCTCTGTGCTTTCTTTCGTTCTGAACAAGTGTTACTGTTTTCTGCACAAAAGCGATTCTGCGAAGCAATGTGAACAGGCACAGAGAAGGTGCTATCAGGGAATTCTCTGCCTGCCTTTCCCCAGTGCTCTGCAAGCTCTCCAGGACAACATAGAATCTGGGGCTCTGTGCTTTCTTTCCTTCTGAACAAGTGTTAGTGTTTTCTGCACAAAAGCGATTCTGCAAAGCAATGTGAACACTTCTGCTTCCCAGGCACAGAGAAGGTGCTAGCAGGGAATTCTCTGCCTGCCTTTCCCCAGTGCTCTGCAAGCTCTCCAGGGCAACATAAAATCTGGGGCTCTGTGCTTTCTTTCGTTCTGAACAAGTGTTACTGTTTTCTGCACAAAAGCGATTCTGCAAAGCAATGTGAACAGGCACAGAGAAGGTGCTATCAGGGAATTCTCTGCCTACCTTTCCCCAGTGCTCTGCAAGCTCTCCAGGACAACATAAAATCTGGGGCTCTGTGCTTTCTTTCCTTCTGAACAAGTGTTACTGTTTTCTGCACAAAAGCGATTCTGCGAAGCAATGTGAACACTTCTGCTTCCCAGGCACAGAGAAGGTGCTAGCAGGGAATTCTCTGCCTGCCTTTCCCCAGTGCTCTGCAAGCTCTCCAGGACAACATAGAATCTGGGGCTCTGTGCTTTCTTTCCTTCTGAACAAGTGTTACTGTTTTCTGCACAAAAGCGATTCTTGCGAAGCTATGTGAACACTTCTGCTTCCCAGGCACACAGAAGGTGCTAGCAAGGAATTCTCTGCCTGCCTTTCCCCAGTGCTCTGCAAGCTCTCCAGGACAACATAGAATCTGGGGCTCTGTGCTTTCTTTCCTTCTGAACAAGTGTTAGTGTTTTCTGCACAAAAGCGATTCTGGAAGCAATGTGAACAGGCACAGAGAAGGTGCTAGCAGGGAATTCTCTGCCTGCCTTTCCCCAGTGCTCTGCAAGCTCTCCAGGACAACATAAAATCTGGGGCTCTGTGCTTTCTTTCGTTCTGAACAAGTGTTACTGTTTTCTGCACAAAAGCGATTCTTGCGAAGCAATGTGAACACTTCTGCTTCCCAGGCACAGAGAAGGTGCTATCAGGGAATTCTCTGCCTGCCTTTCCCCAGTGCTCTGCAAGCTCTCCAGGACAACATAGAATCTGGGGCTCTGTGCTTTCTTTCCTTCTGAACAAGTGTTACTGTTTTCTGCACAAAAGCGATTCTGCGAACCAATGTGAACACTTCTGCTTCCCAGGCACAGAGAAGGTGCTAGAAAGGAATTCTCTGCCTGCCTTTCCCCAGTGCTCTGCAAGCTCTCCAGGACAACATAAAATCTGGGGCTCTGTGCTTTCTTTCCTTCTGAACAAGTGTTACTGTTTTCTGCACAAAAGCGATTCTTGCGAAGCAATGTGAACACTTCTGCTTCCCAGGCACAGAGAAGGTGCTAGCAAGGAATTCTCTGCCTGCCTTTCCCCAGTGCTCTGCAAGCTCTCCAGGACTACATAGAATCTGGGGCTCTGTGCTTTCTTTCGTTCTGAACAAGTGTTACTGTTTTCTGCACAAAAGCGATTCTGCAAAGCAATGTGAACAGGCACAGAGAAGGTGCTAGCAGGGAATTCTCTGCCTGCCTTTCCCCAGTGCTCTGCAAGCTCTCCAGGACTACATAGAATCTGGGGCTCTGTGCTTTCTTTCGTTCTGAACAAGTGTTACTGTTTTCTGCACAAAAGCGATTCTGCAAAGAATGTGAACAGGCACAGAGAAGGTGCTAGCAGGGAATTCTCTGCCTGCCTTTCCCCAGTGCTCTGCAAGCTCTCCAGGACAACATAGAATCTGGGGCTCTGTGCTTTCTTTCCTTCTGAACAAGTGTTAGTGTTTTCTGCACAAAAGCGATTCTGCGAAGCAATGTGAACACTTCTGCTTCCCAGGCACGGAGAAGGTGCTAGCAAGGAATTCTCTGCCTGCCTTTCCCCAGTGCTCTAAAAGCTCTCCAGGACAACATAAAATCTGGGGCTCTGTGCTTTCTTTCCTTCTGAACAAGTGTTAGTGTTTTCTGCACAAAAGCGATTCTTGCGAAGCAATGTGAACACTTCTGCTTCCCAGGCACAGAGAAGGTGCTAGCAGGGAATTCTCTGCCTGCCTTTCCCCAGTGCTCTGCAAGCTCTCCAGGACAACATAGAATCTGGGGCTCTGTGCTTTCTTTCCTTCTGAACAAGTGTTACTGTTTTCTGCACAAAAGCGATTCTTGCGAAGCAATGTGAACACTTCTGCTTCCCAGGCACAGAGAAGGTGCTAGCAAGGAATTCTCTGCCTGCCTTTCCCCAGTGCTCTGCAAGCTCTCCAGGACTACATAGAATCTGGGGCTCTGTGCTTTCTTTCGTTCTGAACAAGTGTTACTGTTTTCTGCACAAAAGCGATTCTGCAAAGCAATGTGAACAGGCACAGAGAAGGTGCTAGCAGGGAATTCTCTGCCTGCCTTTCCCCAGTGCTCTGCAAGCTCTCCAGGACAACATAGAATCTGGGGCTCTGTGCTTTCTTTACTTCTGAACAAGTGTTAGTGTTTTCTGCACAAAAGCGATTCTGCGAAGCAATGTGAACACTTCTGCTTCCCAGGCACGGAGAAGGTGCTAGCAAGGAATTCTCTGCCTGCCTTTCCCCAGTGCTCTAAAAGCTCTCCAGGACAACATAAAATCTGGGGCTCTGTGCTTTCTTTCCTTCTGAACAAGTGTTAGTGTTTTCTGCACAAAAGCGATTCTTGCGAAGCAATGTGAACACTTCTGCTTCCCAGGCACAGAGAAGGTGCTAGCAGGGAATTCTCTGCCTGCCTTTCCCCAGTGCTCTGCAAGCTCTCCAGGACAACATAGAATCTGGGGCTCTGTGCTTTCTTTCGTTCTGAACAAGTGTTACTGTTTTCTGCACAAAAGCGATTCTGCGAAGCAATGTGAACAGGCACAGAGAAGGTGCTATCAGGGAATTCTCTGCCTGCCTTTCCCCAGTGCTCTGCAAGCTCTCCAGGACAACATAGAATCTGGGGCTCTGTGCTTTCTTTCGTTCTGAACAAGTGTTACTGTTTTCTGCACAAAAGCGATTCTGCAAAGCAATGTGAACAGGCACAGAGAAGGTGCTAGCAGGGAATTCTCTGCCTGCCTTTCCCCAGTGCTCTGCAAGCTCTCCAGGACAACATAAAATCTGGGGCTCTGTGCTTTCTTTCGTTCTGAACAAGTGTTACTGTTTTCTGCACAAAAGCGATTCTGCGAAGCAATGTGAACAGGCACAGAGAAGGTGCTAGCAGGGAATTCTCTGCCTGCCTTTCCCCAGTGCTCTGCAAGCTCTCCAGGACAACATAAAATCTGGGGCTCTGTGCTTTCTTTCCTTCTGAACAAGTGTTACTGTTTTCTGCACAAAAGCGATTTTTGCGAAGCAATGTGAACACTTCTGCTTCCCAGGCACAGAGAAGGTGCTAGCAGGGAATTCTCTGCCTGCCTTTCCCCAGTGCTCTGCGAGCTCTCCAGGACAACATAAAATCTGGGGCTCTGTGCTTTCTTTCCTTCTGATCAAGTGTTAATGTTTTCTTCACAAAAGCGATTTTTGCGAAGCAATGTGAACACTTCTGCTTCCCAGGCACAGAGAAGGTGCTATCAGGGAATTCTCTGCCTGCCTTTCCCCAGTGCTCTGCAAGCTCTCCAGGACAACATAGAATCTGGGGCTCTGTGCTTTCTTTCGTTCTGAACAAGTGTTACTGTTTTCTGCACAAAAGCGATTCTGCGAAGCAATGTGAACAGGCACAGAGAAGGTGCTAGCAGGGAATTCTCTGCCTGCCTTTCCCCAGTGCTCTGCAAGCTCTCCAGGACAACATAGAATCTGGGGCTCTGTGCTTTCTTTCATTCTGAACAAGTGTTACTGTTTTCTGCACAAAAGCGATTCTGCGAACCAATGTGAACACTTCTGCTTCCCAGGCACAGAGAAGGTGCTAGCAAGGATTTCTCTGCCTGCCTTTCCCCAGTGCTCTGCAAGCTCTCCAGGACAACATAGAATCTGGGGCTCTGTGCTTTCTTTCCTTCTGAACAAGTGTTACTGTTTTCTGCACAAAAGCGATTCTGCGAAGCAATGTGAACACTTCTGCTTCCCAGGCACAGAGAAGGTGCTAGCAGGGAATTCTCTGCCTGCCTTTCCCCAGTGCTCTGCAAGCTCTCCAGGACAACATAGAATCTGGGGCTCTGTGCTTTCTTTCCTTCTGAACAAGTGTTAGTGTTTTCTGCACAAAAGCGATTCTGCAAAGCAATGTGAACACTTCTGCTTCCCAGGCACAGAGAAGGTGCTAGCAGGGAATTCTCTGCCTGCCTTTCCCCAGTGCTCTGCAAGCTCTCCAGGACAACATAGAATCTGGGGCTCTGTGCTTTCTTTCCTTCTGAACAAGTGTTACTGTTTTCTGCACAAAAGCGATTCTGCGAAGCAATGTGAACAGGCACAGAGAAGGTGCTATCAGGGAATTCTCTGCCTGCCTTTCCCCAGTGCTCTGCAAGCTCTGCAGGACAACATAGAATCTGGGGCTCTGTGCTTTCTTTCCTTCTGAACAAGTGTTAGTGTTTTCTGCACAAAAGCGATTCTGCAAAGCAATGTGAACACTTCTGCTTCCCAGGCACAGAGAAGGTGCTAGCAGGGAATTCTCTGCCTGCCTTTCCCCAGTGCTCTGCAAGCTCTCCAGGACAACATAAAATCTGGGGCTCTGTGCTTTCTTTCCTTCTGAACAAGTGTTACTGTTTTCTGCACAAAAGCGATTCTGCGAAGCAATGTGAACACTTCTGCTTCCCAGGCACAGAGAAGGTGCTAGCAGGGAATTCTCTGCCTGCCTTTCCCCAGTGCTCTGCAAGCTCTCCAGGACAACATAAAATCTGGGGCTCTGTGCTTTCTTTCCTTCTGAACAAGTGTTAGTGTTTTCTGCACAAAAGCGATTCTTGCGAAGCAATGTGAACACTTCTGCTTACCAGGCACAGAGAAGGTGCTAGCAGGGAATTCTCTGCCTGCCTTTCCCCAGTGCTCTGCAAGCTCTCCAGGACAACATAGAATCTGGGGCTCTGTGCTTTCTTTCGTTCTGAACAAGTGTTACTGTTTTCTGCACAAAAGCGATTCTGCGAAGCAATGTGAACAGGCACAGAGAAGGTGCTATCAGGGAATTCTCTGCCTGCCTTTCCCCAGTGCTCTGCAAGCTCTCCAGGACAACATAGAATCTGGGGCTCTGTGCTTTCTTTCCTTCTGAACAAGTGTTAGTGTTTTCTGCACAAAAGCGATTCTGCAAAGCAATGTGAACACTTCTGCTTCCCAGGCACAGAGAAGGTGCTATCAGGGAATTCTCTGCCTGCCTTTCCCCAGTGCTCTGCAAGCTCTCCAGGACAACATAAAATCTGGGGCTCTGTGCTTTCTTTCGTTCTGAACAAGTGTTACTGTTTTCTGCACAAAAGCGATTCTGCGAAGCAATGTGAACAGGCACAGAGAAGGTGCTATCAGGGAATTCTCTGCCTACCTTTCCCCAGTGCTCTGCAAGCTCTCCAGGACAACATAAAATCTGGGGTTCTGTGCTTTCTTTCCTTCTGAACAAGTGTTACTGTTTTCTGCACAAAAGCGATTCTGCGAAGCAATGTGAACAGGCACAGAGAAGGTGCTATCAGGGAATTCTCTGCCTGCCTTTCCCCAGTGCTCTGCAAGCTCTCCAGGACAACATAAAATCTGGGGCTCTGTGCTTTCTTTCCTTCTGAACAAGTGTTACTGTTTTCTGCACAAAAGCGATTCTGCGAAGCAATGTGAACACTTCTGCTTCCCAGGCACAGAGAAGGTGCTAGCAGGGAATTCTCTGCCTGCCTTTCCCCAGTGCTCTGCAAGCTCTCCAGGACAACATAGAATCTGGGGCTCTGTGCTTTCTTTCCTTCTGAACAAGTGTTACTGTTTTCTGCACAAAAGCGATTCTTGCGAAGCAATGTGAACACTTCTGCTTCCCAGGCACAGAGAAGGTGCTATCAGGGAATTCTCTGCCTGCCTTTCCCCAGTGCTCTGCAAGCTCTCCAGGACAACATAGAATCTGGGGCTCTGTGCTTTCTTTCCTTCTGAACAAGTGTTACTGTTTTCTGCACAAAAGCGATTCTGCGAAGCAATGTGAACAGGCACAGAGAAGGTGCTATCAGGGAATTCTCTGCCTGCCTTTCCCCAGTGCTCTGCAAGCTCTCCAGGACAACATAGAATCTGGGGCTCTGTGCTTTCTTTCATTCTGAACAAGTGTTACTGTTTTCTGCACAAAAGCGATTCTGCGAAGCAATGTGAAAAGGCACAGAGAAGGTGCTATCAGGGAATTCTCTGCCTGCCTTTCCCCAGTGCTCTGCAAGCTCTCCAGGACAACATAGAATCTGGGGCTCTGTGCTTTCTTTCCTTCTGAACAAGTGTTACTGTTTTCTGCACAAAAGCGATTCTGCGAAGCAATGTGAACAGGCACAGAGAAGGTGCTATCAGGGAATTCTCTGCCTGCCTTTCCCCAGTGCTCTGCAAGCTCTCCAGGACAACATAGAATCTGGGGCTCTGTGCTTTCTTTCCTTCTGAACAAGTGTTAGTGTTTTCTGCACAAAAGCGATTCTGCAAAGCAATGTGAACACTTCTGCTTCCCAGGCACAGAGAAGGTGCTAGCAGGGAATTCTCTGCCTGCCTTTCCCCAGTGCTCTGCAAGCTCTCCAGGGCAACATAAAATCTGGGGCTCTGTGCTTTCTTTCGTTCTGAACAAGTGTTACTGTTTTCTGCACAAAAGCGATTCTGCGAAGCAATGTGAACAGGCACAGAGAAGGTGCTATCAGGGAATTCTCTGCCTACCTTTCCCCAGTGCTCTGCAAGCTCTCCAGGACAACATAAAATCTGGGGTTCTGTGCTTTCTTTCCTTCTGAACAAGTGTTACTGTTTTCTGCACAAAAGCGATTCTGCGAAGCAATGTGAACAGGCACAGAGAAGGTGCTATCAGGGAATTCTCTGCCTGCCTTTCCCCAGTGCTCTGCAAGCTCTCCAGGACAACATAAAATCTGGGGCTCTGTGCTTTCTTTCCTTCTGAACAAGTGTTACTGTTTTCTGCACAAAAGCGATTCTTGCGAAGCAATGTGAACACTTCTGCTTCCCAGGCACAGAGAAGGTGCTAGCAGGGAATTCTCTGCCTGCCTTTCCCCAGTGCTCTGCAAGCTCTCCAGGACAACATAGAATCTGGGGCTCTGTGCTTTCTTTCCTTCTGAACAAGTGTTACTGTTTTCTGCACAAAAGCGATTCTTGCGAAGCAATGTGAACACTTCTGCTTCCCAGGCACAGAGAAGGTGCTATCAGGGAATTCTCTGCCTGCCTTTCCCCAGTGCTCTGCAAGCTCTCCAGGACAACATAGAATCTGGGGCTCTGTGCTTTCTTTCCTTCTGAACAAGTGTTACTGTTTTCTGCACAAAAGCGATTCTGCGAAGCAATGTGAACAGGCACAGAGAAGGTGCTATCAGGGAATTCTCTGCCTGCCTTTCCCCAGTGCTCTGCAAGCTCTCCAGGACAACATAGAATCTGGGGCTCTGTGCTTTCTTTCATTCTGAACAAGTGTTACTGTTTTCTGCACAAAAGCGATTCTGCGAAGCAATGTGAACAGGCACAGAGAAGGTGCTAGCAGGGAATTCTCTGCCTGCCTTTCCCCAGTGCTCTGCAAGCTCTCCAGGACAACATAGAATCTGGGGCTCTGTGCTTTCTTTCCTTCTGAACAAGTGTTAGTGTTTTCTGCACAAAAGCGATTCTGCAAAGCAATGTGAACACTTCTGCTTCCCAGGCACAGAGAAGGTGCTAGCAGGGAATTCTCTGCCTGCCTTTCCCCAGTGCTCTGCAAGCTCTCCAGGGCAACATAAAATCTGGGGCTCTGTGCTTTCTTTCGTTCTGAACAAGTGTTACTGTTTTCTGCACAAAAGCGATTCTGCGAAGCAATGTGAACAGGCACAGAGAAGGTGCTATCAGGGAATTCTCTGCCTACCTTTCCCCAGTGCTCTGCAAGCTCTCCAGGACAACATAAAATCTGGGGTTCTGTGCTTTCTTTCCTTCTGAACAAGTGTTACTGTTTTCTGCACAAAAGCGATTCTGCGAAGCAATGTGAACAGGCACAGAGAAGGTGCTATCAGGGAATTCTCTGCCTGCCTTTCCCCAGTGCTCTGCAAGCTCTCCAGGACAACATAAAATCTGGGGCTCTGTGCTTTCTTTCCTTCTGAACAAGTGTTACTGTTTTCTGCACAAAAGCGATTCTTGCGAAGCAATGTGAACACTTCTGCTTCCCAGGCACAGAGAAGGTGCTAGCAGGGAATTCTCTGCCTGCCTTTCCCCAGTGCTCTGCAAGCTCTCCAGGACAACATAGAATCTGGGGCTCTGTGCTTTCTTTCCTTCTGAACAAGTGTTACTGTTTTCTGCACAAAAGCGATTCTTGCGAAGCAATGTGAACACTTCTGCTTCCCAGGCACAGAGAAGGTGCTATCAGGGAATTCTCTGCCTGCCTTTCCCCAGTGCTCTGCAAGCTCTCCAGGACAACATAGAATCTGGGGCTCTGTGCTTTCTTTCCTTCTGAACAAGTGTTACTGTTTTCTGCACAAAAGCGATTCTGCGAAGCAATGTGAACAGGCACAGAGAAGGTGCTATCAGGGAATTCTCTGCCTGCCTTTCCCCAGTGCTCTGCAAGCTCTCCAGGACAACATAGAATCTGGGGCTCTGTGCTTTCTTTCATTCTGAACAAGTGTTACTGTTTTCTGCACAAAAGCGATTCTGCGAAGCAATGTGAACAGGCACAGAGAAGGTGCTAGCAGGGAATTCTCTGCCTGCCTTTCCCCAGTGCTCTGCAAGCTCTCCAGGACAACATAGAATCTGGGGCTCTGTGCTTTCTTTCATTCTGAACAAGTGTTACTGTTTTCTGCACAAAAGCGATTCTGCGAACCAATGTGAACACTTCTGCTTCCCAGGCACAGAGAAGGTGCTAGCAAGGATTTCTCTGCCTGCCTTTCCCCAGTGCTCTGCAAGCTCTCCAGGACAACATAGAATCTGGGGCTCTGTGCTTTCTTTCCTTCTGAACAAGTGGTACTGTTTTCTGCACAAAAGCGATTCTGCGAAGCAATGTGAACACTTCTGCTTCCCAGGCACAGAGAAGGTGCTAGCAGGGAATTCTCTGCCTGCCTTTCCCCAGTGCTCTGCAAGCTCTCCAGGACAACATAGAATCTGGGGCTCTGTGCTTTCTTTCCTTCTGAACAAGTGTTAGTGTTTTCTGCACAAAAGCGATTCTGCAAAGCAATGTGAACACTTCTGCTTCCCAGGCACAGAGAAGGTGCTAGCAGGGAATTCTCTGCCTGCCTTTCCCCAGTGCTCTGCAAGCTCTCCAGGACAACATAGAATCTGGGGCTCTGTGCTTTCTTTCCTTCTGAACAAGTGTTACTGTTTTCTGCACAAAAGCGATTCTGCGAAGCAATGTGAACAGGCACAGAGAAGGTGCTATCAGGGAATTCTCTGCCTGCCTTTCCCCAGTGCTCTGCAAGCTCTGCAGGACAACATAGAATCTGGGGCTCTGTGCTTTCTTTCCTTCTGAACAAGTGTTAGTGTTTTCTGCACAAAAGCGATTCTGCAAAGCAATGTGAACACTTCTGCTTCCCAGGCACAGAGAAGGTGCTAGCAGGGAATTCTCTGCCTGCCTTTCCCCAGTGCTCTGCAAGCTCTCCAGGACAACATAAAATCTGGGGCTCTGTGCTTTCTTTCCTTCTGAACAAGTGTTACTGTTTTCTGCACAAAAGCGATTCTGCGAAGCAATGTGAACACTTCTGCTTCCCAGGCACAGAGAAGGTGCTAGCAGGGAATTCTCTGCCTGCCTTTCCCCAGTGCTCTGCAAGCTCTCCAGGACAACATAAAATCTGGGGCTCTGTGCTTTCTTTCCTTCTGAACAAGTGTTAGTGTTTTCTGCACAAAAGCGATTCTTGCGAAGCAATGTGAACACTTCTGCTTACCAGGCACAGAGAAGGTGCTAGCAGGGAATTCTCTGCCTGCCTTTCCCCAGTGCTCTGCAAGCTCTCCAGGACAACATAGAATCTGGGGCTCTGTGCTTTCTTTCGTTCTGAACAAGTGTTACTGTTTTCTGCACAAAAGCGATTCTGCGAAGCAATGTGAACAGGCACAGAGAAGGTGCTATCAGGGAATTCTCTGCCTGCCTTTCCCCAGTGCTCTGCAAGCTCTCCAGGACAACATAGAATCTGGGGCTCTGTGCTTTCTTTCCTTCTGAACAAGTGTTAGTGTTTTCTGCACAAAAGCGATTCTGCAAAGCAATGTGAACACTTCTGCTTCCCAGGCACAGAGAAGGTGCTATCAGGGAATTCTCTGCCTGCCTTTCCCCAGTGCTCTGCAAGCTCTCCAGGACAACATAAAATCTGGGGCTCTGTGCTTTCTTTCGTTCTGAACAAGTGTTACTGTTTTCTGCACAAAAGCGATTCTGCGAAGCAATGTGAACAGGCACAGAGAAGGTGCTATCAGGGAATTCTCTGCCTACCTTTCCCCAGTGCTCTGCAAGCTCTCCAGGACAACATAAAATCTGGGGTTCTGTGCTTTCTTTCCTTCTGAACAAGTGTTACTGTTTTCTGCACAAAAGCGATTCTGCGAAGCAATGTGAACAGGCACAGAGAAGGTGCTATCAGGGAATTCTCTGCCTGCCTTTCCCCAGTGCTCTGCAAGCTCTCCAGGACAACATAAAATCTGGGGCTCTGTGCTTTCTTTCCTTCTGAACAAGTGTTACTGTTTTCTGCACAAAAGCGATTCTGCGAAGCAATGTGAACACTTCTGCTTCCCAGGCACAGAGAAGGTGCTAGCAGGGAATTCTCTGCCTGCCTTTCCCCAGTGCTCTGCAAGCTCTCCAGGACAACATAGAATCTGGGGCTCTGTGCTTTCTTTCCTTCTGAACAAGTGTTACTGTTTTCTGCACAAAAGCGATTCTTGCGAAGCAATGTGAACACTTCTGCTTCCCAGGCACAGAGAAGGTGCTATCAGGGAATTCTCTGCCTGCCTTTCCCCAGTGCTCTGCAAGCTCTCCAGGACAACATAGAATCTGGGGCTCTGTGCTTTCTTTCCTTCTGAACAAGTGTTACTGTTTTCTGCACAAAAGCGATTCTGCGAAGCAATGTGAACAGGCACAGAGAAGGTGCTATCAGGGAATTCTCTGCCTGCCTTTCCCCAGTGCTCTGCAAGCTCTCCAGGACAACATAGAATCTGGGGCTCTGTGCTTTCTTTCCTTCTGAAGAAGTGTTACTGTTTTCTGCACAAAAGCGATTCTGCGAAGCAATGTGAAAAGGCACAGAGAAGGTGCTATCAGGGAATTCTCTGCCTGCCTTTCCCCAGTGCTCTGCAAGCTCTCCAGGACAACATAGAATCTGGGGCTCTGTGCTTTCTTTCCTTCTGAACAAGTGTTACTGTTTTCTGCACAAAAGCGATTCTGCGAAGCAATGTGAACAGGCACAGAGAAGGTGCTATCAGGGAATTCTCTGCCTGCCTTTCCCCAGTGCTCTGCAAGCTCTCCAGGACAACATAGAATCTGGGGCTCTGTGCTTTCTTTCCTTCTGAACAAGTGTTAGTGTTTTCTGCACAAAAGCGATTCTGCAAAGCAATGTGAACACTTCTGCTTCCCAGGCACAGAGAAGGTGCTAGCAGGGAATTCTCTGCCTGCCTTTCCCCAGTGCTCTGCAAGCTCTCCAGGGCAACATAAAATCTGGGGCTCTGTGCTTTCTTTCGTTCTGAACAAGTGTTACTGTTTTCTGCACAAAAGCGATTCTGCGAAGCAATGTGAACAGGCACAGAGAAGGTGCTATCAGGGAATTCTCTGCCTACCTTTCCCCAGTGCTCTGCAAGCTCTCCAGGACAACATAAAATCTGGGGTTCTGTGCTTTCTTTCCTTCTGAACAAGTGTTACTGTTTTCTGCACAAAAGCGATTCTTGCGAAGCAATGTGAACACTTCTGCTTCCCAGGCACAGAGAAGGTGCTAGCAGGGAATTCTCTGCCTGCCTTTCCCCAGTGCTCTGCAAGCTCTCCAGGACAACATAGAATCTGGGGCTCTGTGCTTTCTTTCCTTCTGAACAAGTGTTACTGTTTTCTGCACAAAAGCGATTCTTGCGAAGCAATGTGAACACTTCTGCTTCCCAGGCACAGAGAAGGTGCTATCAGGGAATTCTCTGCCTGCCTTTCCCCAGTGCTCTGCAAGCTCTCCAGGACAACATAGAATCTGGGGCTCTGTGCTTTCTTTCCTTCTGAACAAGTGTTACTGTTTTCTGCACAAAAGCGATTCTGCGAAGCAATGTGAACAGGCACAGAGAAGGTGCTATCAGGGAATTCTCTGCCTGCCTTTCCCCAGTGCTCTGCAAGCTCTCCAGGACAACATAGAATCTGGGGCTCTGTGCTTTCTTTCATTCTGAACAAGTGTTACTGTTTTCTGCACAAAAGCGATTCTGCGAAGCAATGTGAACAGGCACAGAGAAGGTGCTAGCAGGGAATTCTCTGCCTGCCTTTCCCCAGTGCTCTGCAAGCTCTCCAGGACAACATAGAATCTGGGGCTCTGTGCTTTCTTTCCTTCTGAACAAGTGTTAATGTTTTCTGCACAAAAGTGATTCTGCAAAGCAATGTGAACAGGCACAGAGAAGGTGCTAGCAGGGAATTCTCTGCCTGCCTTTCCCCAGTGCTCTGCAAGCTCTCCAGGACAACATAGAATCTGGGGCTCTGTGCTTTCTTTCCTTCTGAACAAGTGTTACTGTTTTCTGCACAAAAGCGATTCTGCGAACCAATGTGAACACTTCTGCTTCCCAGGCACAGAGAAGGTGCTATCAGGGAATTCTCTGCCTGCCTTTCCCCAGTGCTCTGCAAGCTCTCCAGGACAACATAGAATCTGGGGCTCTGTGCTTTCTTTCATTCTGAACAAGTGTTACTGTTTTCTGCACAAAAGCGATTCTGCGAAGCAATGTGAACACTTCTGCTTCCCAGGCACAGAGAAGGTGCTAGCAGGGAATTCTCTGCCTGCCTTTCCCCAGTGCTCTGCAAGCTCTCCAGGACAACATAGAATCTGGGGCTCTGTGCTTTCTTTCCTTCTGAACAAGTGTTAGTGTTTTCTGCACAAAAGCGATTCTGCGAAGCAATGTGAACACTTCTGCTTCCCAGGCACAGAGAAGGTGCTAGCAGGGAATTCTCTGCCTGCCTTTCCCCAGTGCTCTGCAAGCTCTCCAGGACAACATAAAATCTGGGGCTCTGTGCTTTCTTTCCTTCTGAACAAGTGTTAGTGTTTTCTGCACAAAAGCGATTCTTGCGAAGCAATGTGAACACTTCTGCTTACCAGGCACAGAGAAGGTGCTAGCAGGGAATTCTCTGCCTGCCTTTCCCCAGTGCTCTGCAAGCTCTCCAGGACAACATAGAATCTGGGGCTCTGTGCTTTCTTTCGTTCTGAACAAGTGTTACTGTTTTCTGCACAAAAGCGATTCTGCGAAGCAATGTGAACAGGCACAGAGAAGGTGCTATCAGGGAATTCTCTGCCTGCCTTTCCCCAGTGCTCTGCAAGCTCTCCAGGACAACATAGAATCTGGGGCTCTGTGCTTTCTTTCCTTCTGAACAAGTGTTAGTGTTTTCTGCACAAAAGCGATTCTGCAAAGCAATGTGAACACTTCTGCTTCCCAGGCACAGAGAAGGTGCTAGCAGGGAATTCTCTGCCTGCCTTTCCCCAGTGCTCTGCAAGCTCTCCAGGACAACATAAAATCTGGGGCTCTGTGCTTTCTTTCGTTCTGAACAAGTGTTACTGTTTTCTGCACAAAAGCGATTCTGCGAAGCAATGTGAACAGGCACAGAGAAGGTGCTATCAGGGAATTCTCTGCCTACCTTTCCCCAATGCTCTGCAAGCTCTCCAGGACAACATAAAATCTGGGGTTCTGTGCTTTCTTTCCTTCTGAACAAGTGTTACTGTTTTCTGCACAAAAGCGATTCTGCGAAGCAATGTGAACAGGCACAGAGAAGGTGCTATCAGGGAATTCTCTGCCTGCCTTTCCCCAGTGCTCTGCAAGCTCTCCAGGACAACATAAAATCTGGGGCTCTGTGCTTTCTTTCCTTCTGAACAAGTGTTACTGTTTTCTGCACAAAAGCGATTCTGCGAAGCAATGTGAACACTTCTGCTTCCCAGGCACAGAGAAGGTGCTATCAGGGAATTCTCTGCCTGCCTTTCCCCAGTGCTCTGCAAGCTCTCCAGGACAACATAGAATCTGGGGCTCTGTGCTTTCTTTCCTTCTGAACAAGTGTTACTGTTTTCTGCACAAAAGCGATTCTGCGAAGCAATGTGAACAGGCACAGAGAAGGTGCTATCAGGGAATTCTCTGCCTGCCTTTCCCCAGTGCTCTGCAAGCTCTCCAGGACAACATAGAATCTGGGGCTCTGTGCTTTCTTTCATTCTGAACAAGTGTTACTGTTTTCTGCACAAAAGCGATTCTGCGAAGCAATGTGAAAAGGCACAGAGAAGGTGCTAGCAGGGAATTCTCTGCCTGCCTTTCCCCAGTGCTCTGCAAGCTCTCCAGGACAACATAGAATCTGGGGCTCTGTGCTTTCTTTCCTTCTGAACAAGTGTTAGTGTTTTCTGCACAAAAGCGATTCTGCAAAGCAATGTGAACACTTCTGCTTCCCAGGCACAGAGAAGGTGCTAGCAGGGAATTCTCTGCCTGCCTTTCCCCAGTGCTCTGCAAGCTCTCCAGGGCAACATAAAATCTGGGGTTCTGTGCTTTCTTTCCTTCTGAACAAGTGTTACTGTTTTCTGCACAAAAGCGATTCTGCGAAGCAATGTGAACTGGCACAGAGAAGGTGCTATCAGGGAATTCTCTGCCTGCGTTTCCCCAGTGCTCTGCAAGCTCTCCAGGACAACATAAAATCTGGGGCTCTGTGCTTTCTTTCCTTCTGAACAAGTGTTAGTGTTTTCTGCACAAAAGCGATTCTTGCGAAGCAATGTGAACACTTCTGCTTCCCAGGCACAGAGAAGGTGCTAGCAGGGAATTCTCTGCCTGCCTTTCCCCAGTGCTCTGCAAGCTCTCCAGGACAACATAGAATCTGGGGCTCTGTGCTTTCTTTCCTTCTGAACAAGTGTTACTGTTTTCTGCACAAAAGCGATTCTTGCGAAGCAATGTGAACACTTCTGCTTCCCAGGCACAGAGAAGGTGCTATCAGGGAATTCTCTGCTTGCCTTTCCCCAGTGCTCTGCAAGCTCTCCAGGACAACATAGAATCTGGGGCTCTGTGCTTTCTTTCCTTCTGAACAAGTGTTACTGTTTTCTGCACAAAAGCGATTCTGCGAAGCAATGTGAACAGGCACAGAGAAGGTGCTATCAGGGAATTCTCTGCCTGCCTTTCCCCAGTGCTCTGCAAGCTCTCCAGGACAACATAGAATCTGGGGCTCTGTGCTTTCTTTCCTTCTGAACAAGTGTTACTGTTTTCTGCACAAAAGCGATTCTGCGAAGCAATGTGAACAGGCACAGAGAAGGTGCTATCAGGGAATTCTCTGCCTGCCTTTCCCCAGTGCTCTGCAAGCTCTCCAGGACAACATAGAATCTGGGGCTCTGTGCTTTCTTTCCTTCTGAACAAGTGTTAATGTTTTCTGCACAAAAGCGATTCTGCGAAGCAATGTGAACAGGCACAGAGAAGGTGCTATCAGGGAATTCTCTGCCTGCCTTTCCCCAGTGCTCTGCAAGCTCTCCAGGACAACATAGAATCTGGGGCTCTGTGCTTTCTTTCCTTCTGAACAAGTGTTACTGTTTTCTGCACAAAAGCGATTCTGCGAACCAATGTGAACACTTCTGCTTCCCAGGCACAGAGAAGGTGCTAGCAAGGATTTCTCTGCCTGCCTTTCCCCAGTGCTCTGCAAGCTCTCCAGGACAACATAGAATCTGGGGCTCTGTGCTTTCTTTCCTTCTGAACAAGTGTTACTGTTTTCTGCACAAAAGCGATTCTGCGAAGCAATGTGAACACTTCTGCTTCCCAGGCACAGAGAAGGTGCTAGCAGGGAATTCTCTGCCTGCCTTTCCCCAGTGCTCTGCAAGCTCTCCAGGACAACATAGAATCTGGGGCTCTGTGCTTTCTTTCCTTCTGAACAAGTGTTAGTGTTTTCTGCACAAAAGCGATTCTGCAAAGCAATGTGAACACTTCTGCTTCCCAGGCACAGAGAAGGTGCTAGCAGGGAATTCTCTGCCTGCCTTTCCCCAGTGCTCTGCAAGCTCTCCAGGACAACATAGAATCTGGGGCTCTGTGCTTTCTTTGGTTCTGAACAAGTGTTACTGTTTTCTGCACAAAAGCGATTCTGCGAAGCAATGTGAACAGGCACAGAGAAGGTGCTATCAGGGAATTCTCTGCCTGCCTTTCCCCAGTGCTCTGCAAGCTCTCCAGGACAACATAGAATCTGGGGCTCTGTGCTTTCTTTCCTTCTGAACAAGTGTTAGTGTTTTCTGCACAAAAGCGATTCTGCAAAGCAATGTGAACACTTCTGCTTCCCAGGCACAGAGAAGGTGCTAGCAGGGAATTCTCTGCCTGCCTTTCCCCAGTGCTCTGCAAGCTCTCCAGGACAACATAAAATCTGGGGCTCTGTGCTTTCTTTCCTTCTGAACAAGTGTTACTGTTTTCTGCACAAAAGCGATTCTGCGAACCAATGTGAACACTTCTGCTTCCCAGGCACAGAGAAGGTGCTAGAAAGGAATTCTCTGCCTGCCTTTCCCCAGTGCTCTGCAAGCTCTCCAGGACAACATAGAATCTGGGGCTCTGTGCTTTCTTTCCTTCTGAACAAGTGTTACTGTTTTCTGCACAAAAGCGATTCTGCAAAGCAATGTGAACACTTCTGCTTCCCAGGCACAGAGAAGGTGCTAGCAGGGAATTCTCTGCCTGCCTTTCCCCAGTGCTCTGCAAGCTCTCCAGGACAACATAGAATCTGGGGCTCTGTGCTTTCTTTCCTTCTGAACAAGTGTTAGTGTTTTCTGCACAAAAGCGATTCTGCAAAGCAATGTGAACACTTCTGCTTCCCAGGCACAGAGAAGGTGCTAGCAGGGAATTCTCTGCCTGCCTTTCCCCAGTGCTCTGCAAGCTCTCCAGGACAACATAGAATCTGGGGCTCTGTGCTTTCTTTGGTTCTGAACAAGTGTTACTGTTTTCTGCACAAAAGCGATTCTGCGAAGCAATGTGAACAGGCACAGAGAAGGTGCTATCAGGGAATTCTCTGCCTGCCTTTCCCCAGTGCTCTGCAAGCTCTCCAGGACAACATAGAATCTGGGGCTCTGTGCTTTCTTTCCTTCTGAACAAGTGTTAGTGTTTTCTGCACAAAAGCGATTCTGCAAAGCAATGTGAACACTTCTGCTTCCCAGGCACAGAGAAGGTGCTAGCAGGGAATTCTCTGCCTGCCTTTCCCCAGTGCTCTGCAAGCTCTCCAGGACAACATAAAATCTGGGGCTCTGTGCTTTCTTTCCTTCTGAACAAGTGTTACTGTTTTCTGCACAAAAGCGATTCTGCGAACCAATGTGAACACTTCTGCTTCCCAGGCACAGAGAAGGTGCTAGAAAGGAATTCTCTGCCTGCCTTTCCCCAGTGCTCTGCAAGCTCTCCAGGACAACATAGAATCTGGGGCTCTGTGCTTTCTTTCCTTCTGAACAAGTGTTAGTGTTTTCTGCACAAAAGCGATTCTGCGAACCAATGTGAACACTTCTGCTTCCCAGGCACGGAGAAGGTGCTAGCAAGGAATTCTCTGCCTGCCTTTCCCCAGTGCTCTGCAAGCTCTCCAGGACAACATAAAATCTGGGGCTCTGTGCTTTCTTTCCTTCTGAACAAGTGTTAGTGTTTTCTGCACAAAAGCGATTCTTGCGAAGCAATGTGAACACTTCTGCTTCCCAGGCACAGAGAAGGTGCTAGCAGGGAATTCTCTGCCTGCCTTTCCCCAGTGCTCTGCAAGCTCTCCAGGACAACATAGAATCTGAGGCTCTGTGCTTTCTTTCGTTCTGAACAAGTGTTACTGTTTTCTGCACAAAAGCGATTCTGCGAAGCAATGTGAACAGGCACAGAGAAGGTGCTATCAGGGAATTCTCTGCCTGCCTTTCCCCAGTGCTCTGCAAGCTCTCCAGGACAACATAGAATCTGGGGCTCTGTGCTTTCTTTCCTTCTGAACAAGTGTTAGTGTTTTCTGCACAAAAGCGATTCTGCAAAGCAATGTGAACACTTCTGCTTCCCAGGCACAGAGAAGGTGCTAGCAGGGAATTCTCTGCCTGCCTTTCCCCAGTGCTCTGCAAGCTCTCCAGGACAACATAGAATCTGGGGCTCTGTGCTTTCTTTCCTTCTGAACAAGTGTTAGTGTTTTCTGCACAAAAGCGATTCTTGTGAAGCAATGTGAACACTTCTGCTTCCCAGGCACAGAGAAGGTGCTAGCAGGGAATTCTCTGCCTGCCTTTCCCCAGTGCTCTGCAAGCTCTCCAGGACAACGTAGAATCTGGGGCTCTGTGCTTTCTTTCCTTCTGAACAAGTGTTACTGTTTTCTGCACAAAAGCGATTCTGCGAAGCAATGTGAACAGGCACAGAGAAGGTGCTATCAGGGAATTCTCTGCCTGCCTTTCCCCAGTGCTCTGCAAGCTCTCCAGGACAACATAGAATCTGGGGCTCTGTGCTTTCTTTCCTTCTGAACAAGTGTTAGTGTTTTCTGCACAAAAGCGATTCTGCGAAGCAATGTGAACACTTCTGCTTCCCAGGCACAGAGAAGGTGCTAGCAGGGAATTCTCTGCCTGCCTTTCCCCAGTGCTCTAAAAGCTCTCCAGGACAACATAAAATCTGGGGCTCTGTGCTTTCTTTCCTTCTGAACAAGTGTTAGTGTTTTCTGCACAAAAGCGATTCTTGCGAAGCAATGTGAACACTTCGGCTTCCCAGGCACAGAGAAGGTGCTAGCAGGGAATTCTCTGCCTGCCTTTCCCCAGTGCTCTGCAAGCTCTCCAGGACAACATAGAATCTGGGGCTCTGTGCTTTCTTTCGTTCTGAACAAGTGTTACTGTTTTCTGCACAAAAGCGATTCTGCGAAGCAATGTGAACAGGCACAGAGAAGGTGCTATCAGGGAATTCTCTGCCTGCCTTTCCCCAGTGCTCTGCAAGCTCTCCAGGACAACATAGAATCTGGGGCTCTGTGCTTTCTTTCCTTCTGAACAAGTGTTACTGTTTTCTGCACAAAAGCGATTCTTGCGAAGCAATGTGAACAGTTCTGCTTCCCAGGCACAGAGAAGGTGCTAGCAGGGAATTCTCTGCCTGCCTTTCCCCAGTGCTCTGCAAGCTCTCCAGGACAACATAAAATCTGGGGCTCTGTGCTTTCTTTCCTTCTGAACAAGTGTTACTGTTTTCTGCACAAAAGCGATTCTTGCGAAGCAATGTGAACACTTCTGCTTCCCAGGCACAGAGAAGGTGCTAGCAAAGAATTCTCTGCCTGCCTTTCCCCAGTGCTCTGCAAGCTCTCCAGGACAACATAGAATCTGGGGCTCTGTGCTTTCTTTCCTTCTGAACAAGTGTTAATGTTTTCTGCACAAAAGCGATTCTGCGAAGCAATGTGAACAGGCACAGAGAAGGTGCTATCAGGGAATTCTCTGCCTGCCTTTCCCCAGTGCTCTGCAAGCTCTCCAGGACAACATAGAATCTGGGGCTCTGTGCTTTCTTTCGTTCTGAACAAGTGTTACTGTTTTCTGCACAAAAGCGATTCTGCGAAGCAATGTGAACACTTCTGCTTCCCAGGCACAGAGAAGGTGCTATCAGGGAATTCTCTGCCTGCCTTTCCCCAGTGCTCTGCAAGCTCTCCAGGACTACATAGAATCTGGGGCTCTGTGCTTTCTTTCGTTCTGAACAAGTGTTACTGTTTTCTGCACAAAAGCGATTCTGCAAAGCAATGTGAACAGGCACAGAGAAGGTGCTAGCAGGGAATTCTCTGCCTGCCTTTCCCCAGTGCTCTGCAAGCTCTCCAGGACAACATAGAATCTGGGGCTCTGTGCTTTCTTTCCTTCTGAAGAAGTGTTACTGTTTTCTGCACAAAAGCGATTCTGCGAAGCAATGTGAACAGGCACAGAGAAGGTGCTATCAGGGAATTCTCTGCCTGCCTTTCCCCAGTGCTCTGCAAGCTCTCCAGGACAACATAGAATCTGGGGCTCTGTGCTTTCTTTCCTTCTGAACAAGTGTTAATGTTTTCTGCACAAAAGCGATTCTGCGAAGCAATGTGAACAGGCACAGAGAAGGTGCTATCAGGGAATTCTCTGCCTGCCTTTCCCCAGTGCTCTGCAAGCTCTCCAGGACAACATAGAATCTGGGGCTCTGTGCTTTCTTTCCTTCTGAACAAGTGTTACTGGTTTCTGCACAAAAGCGATTCTGCGAAGCAATGTGAACACTTCTGCTTCCCAGGCACAGAGAAGGTGCTAGCAAGGATTTCTCTGCCTGCCTTTCCCCAGTGCTCTGCAAGCTCTCCAGGACAACATAGAATCTGGGGCTCTGTGCTTTCTTTCCTTCTGAACAAGTGTTACTGTTTTCTGCACAAAAGCGATTCTGCGAAGCAATGTGAACACTTCTGCTTCCCAGCACAGAGAAGGTGCTAGCAGGGAATTCTCTGCCTGCCTTTCCCCAGTGCTCTGCAAGCTCTCCAGGACAACATAGAATCTGGGGCTCTGTGCTTTCTTTCGTTCTGAACAAGTGTTACTGTTTTCTGCACAAAAGCGATTCTGCGAAGCAATGTGAACACTTCTGCTTCCCAGGCACAGAGAAGGTGCTATCAGGGAATTCTCTGCCTGCCTTTCCCCAGTGCTCTGCAAGCTCTCCAGGACTACATAGAATCTGGGGCTCTGTGCTTTCTTTCGTTCTGAACAAGTGTTACTGTTTTCTGCACAAAAGCGATTCTGCAAAGCAATGTGAACAGGCACAGAGAAGGTGCTAGCAGGGAATTCTCTGCCTGCCTTTCCCCAGTGCTCTGCAAGCTCTCCAGGACAACATAGAATCTGGGGCTCTGTGCTTTCTTTCCTTCTGAACAAGTGTTACTGGTTTCTGCACAAAAGCGATTCTGCGAAGCAATGTGAACACTTCTGCTTCCCAGGCACAGAGAAGGTGCTAGCAAGGATTTCTCTGCCTGCCTTTCCCCAGTGCTCTGCAAGCTCTCCAGGACAACATAGAATCTGGGGCTCTGTGCTTTCTTTCCTTCTGAACAAGTGTTACTGTTTTCTGCACAAAAGCGATTCTGCGAAGCAATGTGAACACTTCTGCTTCCCAGCACAGAGAAGGTGCTAGCAGGGAATTCTCTGCCTGCCTTTCCCCAGTGCTCTGCAAGCTCTCCAGGACAACATAGAATCTGGGGCTCTGTGCTTTCTTTCGTTCTGAACAAGTGTTACTGTTTTCTGCACAAAAGCGATTCTGCGAAGCAATGTGAACACTTCTGCTTCCCAGGCACAGAGAAGGTGCTATCAGGGAATTCTCTGCCTGCCTTTCCCCAGTGCTCTGCAAGCTCTCCAGGACTACATAGAATCTGGGGCTCTGTGCTTTCTTTCGTTCTGAACAAGTGTTACTGTTTTCTGCACAAAAGCGATTCTGCAAAGCAATGTGAACAGGCACAGAGAAGGTGCTAGCAGGGAATTCTCTGCCTGCCTTTCCCCAGTGCTCTGCAAGCTCTCCAGGACAACATAGAATCTGGGGCTCTGTGCTTTCTTTCCTTCTGAACAAGTGTTAATGTTTTCTGCACAAAAGTGATTCTGCGAAGCAATGTGAACAGGCACAGAGAAGGTGCTATCAGGGAATTCTCTGCCTGCCTTTCCCCAGTGCTCTGCAAGCTCTCCAGGACAACATAGAATCTGGGGCTCTGTGCTTTCTTTCCTTCTGAACAAGTGTTACTGTTTTCTGCACAAAAGCGATTCTGCGAAGCAATGTGAACACTTCTGCTTCCCAGGCACAGAGAAGGTGCTAGCAAGGATTTCTCTGCCTGCCTTTCCCCAGTGCTCTGCAAGCTCTCCAGGACAACATAGAATCTGGGGCTCTGTGCTTTCTTTCCTTCTGAACAAGTGTTACTGTTTTCTGCACAAAAGCGATTCTGCGAAGCAATGTGAACACTTCTGCTTCCCAGCACAGAGAAGGTGCTAGCAGGGAATTCTCTGCCTGCCTTTCCCCAGTGCTCTGCAAGCTCTCCAGGACAACATAGAATCTGGGGCTCTGTGCTTTCTTTCGTTCTGAACAACTGTTACTGTTTTCTGCACAAAAGCGATTCTGCGAAGCAATGTGAACACTTCTGCTTCCCAGGCACAGAGAAGGTGCTATCAGGGAATTCTCTGCCTGCCTTTCCCCAGTGCTCTGCAAGCTCTCCAGGACTACATAGAATCTGGGGCTCTGTGCTTTCTTTCGTTCTGAACAAGTGTTACTGTTTTCTGCACAAAAGCGATTCTGCAAAGCAATGTGAACAGGCACAGAGAAGGTGCTAGCAGGGAATTCTCTGCCTGCCTTTCCCCAGTGCTCTGCAAGCTCTCCAGGACAACATAGAATCTGGGGCTCTGTGCTTTCTTTCCTTCTGAACAAGTGTTACTGTTTTCTGCACAAAAGCGATTCTGCGAAGCAATGTGAACACTTCTGCTTCCCAGGCACAGAGAAGGTGCTAGCAAGGAATTCTCTGCCTGCCTTTCCCCAGTGCTCTAAAAGATCTCCAGGACAACATAAAATCTGGGGCTCTGTGCTTTCTTTCCTTCTGAACAAGTGTTAGTGTTTTCTGCACAAAAGCGATTCTTGCGAAGCAATGTGAACACTTCTGCTTCCCAGGCACAGAGAAGGTGCTAGCAGGGAATTCTCTGCCTGCCTTTCCCCAGTGCTCTGCAAGCTCTCCAGGACAACATAGAATCTGGGGCTCTGTGCTTTCTTTCCTTCTGAACAAGTGTTACTGTTTTCTGCACAAAAGCGATTCTGCGAAGCAATGTGAACAGGCACAGAGAAGGTGCTATCAGGGAATTCTCTGCCTGCCTTTCCCCAGTGCTCTGCAAGCTCTCCAGGACAACATAGAATCTGGGGCTCTGTGCTTTCTTTCCTTCTGAACAAGTGTTAATGTTTTCTGCACAAAAGCGATTCTGCGAAGCAATGTGAACAGGCACAGAGAAGGTGCTAGCAGGGAATTCTCTGCCTGCCTTTCCCCAGTGCTCTGCAAGCTCTCCAGGACAACATAGAATCTGGGGCTCTGTGCTTTCTTTCCTTCTGAACAAGTGTTACTGGTTTCTGCACAAAAGCGATTCTGCGAAGCAATGTGAACACTTCTGCTTCCCAGGCACAGAGAAGGTGCTAGCAAGGATTTCTCTGCCTGCCTTTCCCCAGTGCTCTGCAAGCTCTCCAGGACAACATAGAATCTGGGGCTCTGTGCTTTCTTTCCTTCTGAACAAGTGTTACTGTTTTCTGCACAAAAGCGATTCTGCGAAGCAATGTGAACACTTCTGCTTCCCAGGCACAGAGAAGGTGCTAGCAGGGAATTCTCTGCCTGCCTTTCCCCAGTGCTCTGCAAGCTCTCCAGGACAACATAGAATCTGGGGCTCTGTGCTTTCTTTCCTTCTGAACAAGTGTTAGTGTTTTCTGCACAAAAGCGATTCTGCAAAGCAATGTGAACACATCTGTTTCCCAGGCACAGAGAAGGTGCTAGCAGGGAATTCTCTGCCTGCCTTTCCCCAGTGCTCTGCAAGCTCTCCAGGACAACATAGAATCTGGGGCTCTGTGCTTTCTTTCCTTCTGAACAAGTGTTACTGTTTTCTGCACAAAAGCGATTCTGCGAAGCAATGTGAACAGGCACAGAGAAGGTGCTATCAGGGAATTCTCTGCCTGCCTTTCCCCAGTGCTCTGCAAGCTCTCCAGGACAACATAGAATCTGGGGCTCTGTGCTTTCTTTCCTTCTGAACAAGTGTTAATGTTTTCTGCACAAAAGCGATTCTGCGAAGCAATGTGAACAGGCACAGAGAAGGTGCTATCAGGGAATTCTCTGCCTGCCTTTCCCCAGTGCTCTGCAAGCTCTCCAGGACAACATAGAATCTGGGGCTCTGTGCTTTCTTTCCTTCTGAACAAGTGTTACTGGTTTCTGCACAAAAGCGATTCTGCGAAGCAATGTGAACACTTCTGCTTCCCAGGCACAGAGAAGGTGCTAGCAAGGATTTCTCTGCCTGCCTTTCCCCAGTGCTCTGCAAGCTCTCCAGGACAACATAGAATCTGGGGCTCTGTGCTTTCTTTCCTTCTGAACAAGTGTTACTGTTTTCTGCACAAAAGCGATTCTGCGAAGCAATGTGAACACTTCTGCTTCCCAGGCACAGAGAAGGTGCTATCAGGGAATTCTCTGCCTGCCTTTCCCCAGTGCTCTGCAAGCTCTCCAGGACAACATAGAATCTGGGGCTCTGTGCTTTCTTTCATTCTGAACAAGTGTTACTGTTTTCTGCACAAAAGCGATTCTGCGAAGCAATGTGAAAAGGCACAGAGAAGGTGCTATCAGGGAATTCTCTGCCTGCCTTTCCCCAGTGCTCTGCAAGCTCTCCAGGACAACATAGAATCTGGGGCTCTGTGCTTTCTTTCCTTCTGAACAAGTGTTACTGTTTTCTGCACAAAAGCGATTCTGCGAAGCAATGTGAACAGGCACAGAGAAGGTGCTATCAGGGAATTCTCTGCCTGCCTTTCCCCAGTGCTCTGCAAGCTCTCCAGGACAACATAGAATCTGGGGCTCTGTGCTTTCTTTCCTTCTGAACAAGTGTTAGTGTTTTCTGCACAAAAGCGATTCTGCAAAGCAATGTGAACACTTCTGCTTCCCAGGCACAGAGAAGGTGCTAGCAGGGAATTCTCTGCCTGCCTTTCCCCAGTGCTCTGCAAGCTCTCCAGGGCAACATAAAATCTGGGGCTCTGTGCTTTCTTTCGTTCTGAACAAGTGTTACTGTTTTCTGCACAAAAGCGATTCTGCGAAGCAATGTGAACAGGCACAGAGAAGGTGCTATCAGGGAATTCTCTGCCTACCTTTCCCCAGTGCTCTGCAAGCTCTCCAGGACAACATAAAATCTGGGGTTCTGTGCTTTCTTTCCTTCTGAACAAGTGTTACTGTTTTCTGCACAAAAGCGATTCTGCGAAGCAATGTGAACAGGCACAGAGAAGGTGCTATCAGGGAATTCTCTGCCTGCCTTTCCCCAGTGCTCTGCAAGCTCTCCAGGACAACATAAAATCTGGGGCTCTGTGCTTTCTTTCCTTCTGAACAAGTGTTACTGTTTTCTGCACAAAAGCGATTCTTGCGAAGCAATGTGAACACTTCTGCTTCCCAGGCACAGAGAAGGTGCTAGCAGGGAATTCTCTGCCTGCCTTTCCCCAGTGCTCTGCAAGCTCTCCAGGACAACATAGAATCTGGGGCTCTGTGCTTTCTTTCCTTCTGAACAAGTGTTACTGTTTTCTGCACAAAAGCGATTCTTGCGAAGCAATGTGAACACTTCTGCTTCCCAGGCACAGAGAAGGTGCTATCAGGGAATTCTCTGCTTGCCTTTCCCCAGTGCTCTGCAAGCTCTCCAGGACAACATAGAATCTGGGGCTCTGTGCTTTCTTTCCTTCTGAACAAGTGTTACTGTTTTCTGCACAAAAGCGATTCTGCGAAGCAATGTGAACAGGCACAGAGAAGGTGCTATCAGGGAATTCTCTGCCTGCCTTTCCCCAGTGCTCTGCAAGCTCTCCAGGACAACATAGAATCTGGGGCTCTGTGCTTTCTTTCATTCTGAACAAGTGTTACTGTTTTCTGCACAAAAGCGATTCTGCGAAGCAATGTGAACAGGCACAGAGAAGGTGCTATCAGGGAATTCTCTGCCTGCCTTTCCCCAGTGCTCTGCAAGCTCTCCAGGACAACATAGAATCTGGGGCTCTGTGCTTTCTTTCCTTCTGAACAAGTGTTAATGTTTTCTGCACAAAAGCGATTCTGCGAAGCAATGTGAACAGGCACAGAGAAGGTGCTATCAGGGAATTCTCTGCCTGCCTTTCCCCAGTGCTCTGCAAGCTCTCCAGGACAACATAGAATCTGGGGCTCTGTGCTTTCTTTCCTTCTGAACAAGTGTTACTGTTTTCTGCACAAAAGCGATTCTGCGAAGCAATGTGAACAGGCACAGAGAAGGTGCTATCAGGGAATTCTCTGCCTGCCTTTCCCCAGTGCTCTGCAAGCTCTCCAGGACAACATAGAATCTGGGGCTCTGTGCTTTCTTTCCTTCTGAACAAGTGTTAATGTTTTCTGCACAAAAGCGATTCTGCGAAGCAATGTGAACAGGCACAGAGAAGGTGCTAGCAGGGAATTCTCTGCCTGCCTTTCCCCAGTGCTCTGCAAGCTCTCCAGGACAACATAGAATCTGGGGCTCTGTGCTTTCTTTCCTTCTGAACAAGTGTTACTGGTTTCTGCACAAAAGCGATTCTGCGAAGCAATGTGAACACTTCTGCTTCCCAGGCACAGAGAAGGTGCTAGCAAGGATTTCTCTGCCTGCCTTTCCCCAGTGCTCTGCAAGCTCTCCAGGACAACATAGAATCTGGGGCTCTGTGCTTTCTTTCCTTCTGAACAAGTGTTACTGTTTTCTGCACAAAAGCGATTCTGCGAAGCAATGTGAACACTTCTGCTTCCCAGGCACAGAGAAGGTGCTAGCAGGGAATTCTCTGCCTGCCTTTCCCCAGTGCTCTGCAAGCTCTCCAGGACAACATAGAATCTGGGGCTCTGTGCTTTCTTTCCTTCTGAACAAGTGTTAGTGTTTTCTGCACAAAAGCGATTCTGCAAAGCAATGTGAACACATCTGTTTCCCAGGCACAGAGAAGGTGCTAGCAGGGAATTCTCTGCCTGCCTTTCCCAAGTGCTCTGCAAGCTCTCCAGGACAACATAGAATCTGGGGCTCTGTGCTTTCTTTCCTTCTGAACAAGTGTTACTGTTTTCTGCACAAAAGCGATTCTGCGAAGCAATGTGAACAGGCACAGAGAAGGTGCTATCAGGGAATTCTCTGCCTGCCTTTCCCCAGTGCTCTGCAAGCTCTCCAGGACAACATAGAATCTGGGGCTCTGTGCTTTCTTTCCTTCTGAACAAGTGTTAATGTTTTCTGCACAAAAGCGATTCTGCGAAGCAATGTGAACAGGCACAGAGAAGGTGCTATCAGGGAATTCTCTGCCTGCCTTTCCCCAGTGCTCTGCAAGCTCTCCAGGACAACATAGAATCTGGGGCTCTGTGCTTTCTTTCATTCTGAACAAGTGTTACTGTTTTCTGCACAAAAGCGATTCTGCGAAGCAATGTGAAAAGGCACAGAGAAGGTGCTATCAGGGAATTCTCTGCCTGCCTTTCCCCAGTGCTCTGCAAGCTCTCCAGGACAACATAGAATCTGGGGCTCTGTGCTTTCTTTCCTTCTGAACAAGTGTTAATGTTTTCTGCACAAAAGCGATTCTGCGAAGCAATGTGAACAGGCACAGAGAAGGTGCTATCAGGGAATTCTCTGCCTGCCTTTCCCCAGTGCTCTGCAAGCTCTCCAGGACAACATAGAATCTGGGGCTCTGTGCTTTCTTTCCTTCTGAACAAGTGTTAGTGTTTTCTGCACAAAAGCGATTCTGCAAAGCAATGTGAACACTTCTGCTTCCCAGGCACAGAGAAGGTGCTAGCAGGGAATTCTCTGCCTGCCTTTCCCCAGTGCTCTGCAAGCTCTCCAGGGCAACATAAAATCTGGGGCTCTGTGCTTTCTTTCGTTCTGAACAAGTGTTACTGTTTTCTGCACAAAAGCGATTCTGCGAAGCAATGTGAACAGGCACAGAGAAGGTGCTATCAGGGAATTCTCTGCCTACCTTTCCCCAGTGCTCTGCAAGCTCTCCAGGACAACATAAAATCTGGGGTTCTGTGCTTTCTTTCCTTCTGAACAAGTGTTACTGTTTTCTGCACAAAAGCGATTCTGCGAAGCAATGTGAACAGGCACAGAGAAGGTGCTATCAGGGAATTCTCTGCCTGCCTTTCCCCAGTGCTCTGCAAGCTCTCCAGGACAACATAAAATCTGGGGCTCTGTGCTTTCTTTCCTTCTGAACAAGTGTTACTGTTTTCTGCACAAAAGCGATTCTTGCGAAGCAATGTGAACACTTCTGCTTCCCAGGCACAGAGAAGGTGCTAGCAGGGAATTCTCTGCCTGCCTTTCCCCAGTGCTCTGCAAGCTCTCCAGGACAACATAGAATCTGGGGCTCTGTGCTTTCTTTCCTTCTGAACAAGTGTTACTGTTTTCTGCACAAAAGCGATTCTTGCGAAGCAATGTGAACACTTCTGCTTCCCAGGCACAGAGAAGGTGCTATCAGGGAATTCTCTGCTTGCCTTTCCCCAGTGCTCTGCAAGCTCTCCAGGACAACATAGAATCTGGGGCTCTGTGCTTTCTTTCCTTCTGAACAAGTGTTACTGTTTTCTGCACAAAAGCGATTCTGCGAAGCAATGTGAACAGGCACAGAGAAGGTGCTATCAGGGAATTCTCTGCCTGCCTTTCCCCAGTGCTCTGCAAGCTCTCCAGGACAACATAGAATCTGGGGCTCTGTGCTTTCTTTCATTCTGAACAAGTGTTACTGTTTTCTGCACAAAAGCGATTCTGCGAAGCAATGTGAACAGGCACAGAGAAGGTGCTATCAGGGAATTCTCTGCCTGCCTTTCCCCAGTGCTCTGCAAGCTCTCCAGGACAACATAGAATCTGGGGCTCTGTGCTTTCTTTCCTTCTGAACAAGTGTTAATGTTTTCTGCACAAAAGCGATTCTGCGAAGCAATGTGAACAGGCACAGAGAAGGTGCTATCAGGGAATTCTCTGCCTGCCTTTCCCCAGTGCTCTGCAAGCTCTCCAGGACAACATAGAATCTGGGGCTCTGTGCTTTCTTTCCTTCTGAACAAGTGTTACTGTTTTCTGCACAAAAGCGATTCTGCGAACCAATGTGAACACTTCTGCTTCCCAGGCACAGAGAAGGTGCTAGCAAGGATTTCTCTGCCTGCCTTTCCCCAGTGCTCTGCAAGCTCTCCAGGACAACATAGAATCTGGGGCTCTGTGCTTTCTTTCCTTCTGAACAAGTGTTACTGTTTTCTGCACAAAAGCGATTCTGCGAAGCAATGTGAACACTTCTGCTTCCCAGGCACAGAGAAGGTGCTAGCAGGGAATTCTCTGCCTGCCTTTCCCCAGTGCTCTGCAAGCTCTCCAGGACAACATAGAATCTGGGGCTCTGTGCTTTCTTTCCTTCTGAACAAGTGTTAGTGTTTTCTGCACAAAAGCGATTCTGCAAAGCAATGTGAACACTTCTGCTTCCCAGGCACAGAGAAGGTGCTAGCAGGGAATTCTCTGCCTGCCTTTCCCCAGTGCTCTGCAAGCTCTCCAGGACAACATAGAATCTGGGGCTCTGTGCTTTCTTTGGTTCTGAACAAGTGTTACTGTTTTCTGCACAAAAGCGATTCTGCGAAGCAATGTGAACAGGCACAGAGAAGGTGCTATCAGGGAATTCTCTGCCTGCCTTTCCCCAGTGCTCTGCAAGCTCTCCAGGACAACATAGAATCTGGGGCTCTGTGCTTTCTTTCCTTCTGAACAAGTGTTAGTGTTTTCTGCACAAAAGCGATTCTGCAAAGCAATGTGAACACTTCTGCTTCCCAGGCACAGAGAAGGTGCTAGCAGGGAATTCTCTGCCTGCCTTTCCCCAGTGCTCTGCAAGCTCTCCAGGACAACATAGAATCTGGGGCTCTGTGCTTTCTTTCCTTCTGAACAAGTGTTACTGTTTTCTGCACAAAAGCGATTCTGCGAACCAATGTGAACACTTCTGCTTCCCAGGCACAGAGAAGGTGCTAGCAAGGAATTCTCTGCCTGCCTTTCCCCAGTGCTCTGCAAGCTCTCCAGGACAACATAGAATCTGGGGCTCTGTGCTTTCTTTCGTTCTGAACAAGTGTTACTGTTTTCTGCACAAAAGCGATTCTGCGAAGCAATGTGAACACTTCTGCTTCCCAGGCACAGAGAAGGTGCTAGCAGGGAATTCTCTGCCTGCCTTTCCCCAGTGCTCTGCAAGCTCTCCAGGACAACATAGAATCTGGGGCTCTGTGCTTTCTTTCCTTCTGAACAAGTGTTAGTGTTTTCTGCACAAAAGCGATTCTGCAAAGCAATGTGAACACTTCTGCTTCCCAGGCACAGAGAAGGTGCTAGCAGGGAATTCTCTGCCTGCCTTTCCCCAGTGCTCTGCAAGCTCTCCAGGACAACATAGAATCTGGGGCTCTGTGCTTTCTTTGGTTCTGAACAAGTGTTACTGTTTTCTGCACAAAAGCGATTCTGCGAAGCAATGTGAACAGGCACAGAGAAGGTGCTATCAGGGAATTCTCTGCCTGCCTTTCCCCAGTGCTCTGCAAGCTCTCCAGGACAACATAGAATCTGGGGCTCTGTGCTTTCTTTCCTTCTGAACAAGTGTTAGTGTTTTCTGCACAAAAGCGATTCTGCAAAGCAATGTGAACACTTCTGCTTCCCAGGCACAGAGAAGGTGCTAGCAGGGAATTCTCTGCCTGCCTTTCCCCAGTGCTCTGCAAGCTCTCCAGGACAACATAAAATCTGGGGCTCTGTGCTTTCTTTCCTTCTGAACAAGTGTTACTGTTTTCTGCACAAAAGCGATTCTGCGAACCAATGTGAACACTTCTGCTTCCCAGGCACAGAGAAGGTGCTAGAAAGGAATTCTCTGCCTGCCTTTCCCCAGTGCTCTGCAAGCTCTCCAGGACAACATAGAATCTGGGGCTCTGTGCTTTCTTTCCTTCTGAACAAGTGTTAGTGTTTTCTGCACAAAAGCGATTCTGCGAACCAATGTGAACACTTCTGCTTCCCAGGCACGGAGAAGGTGCTAGCAAGGAATTCTCTGCCTGCCTTTCCCCAGTGCTCTGCAAGCTCTCCAGGACAACATAAAATCTGGGGCTCTGTGCTTTCTTTCCTTCTGAACAAGTGTTAGTGTTTTCTGCACAAAAGCGATTCTTGCGAAGCAATGTGAACACTTCTGCTTCCCAGGCACAGAGAAGGTGCTAGCAGGGAATTCTCTGCCTGCCTTTCCCCAGTGCTCTGCAAGCTCTCCAGGACAACATAGAATCTGAGGCTCTGTGCTTTCTTTCGTTCTGAACAAGTGTTACTGTTTTCTGCACAAAAGCGATTCTGCGAAGCAATGTGAACAGGCACAGAGAAGGTGCTATCAGGGAATTCTCTGCCTGCCTTTCCCCAGTGCTCTGCAAGCTCTCCAGGACAACATAGAATCTGGGGCTCTGTGCTTTCTTTCCTTCTGAACAAGTGTTAGTGTTTTCTGCACAAAAGCGATTCTGCAAAGCAATGTGAACACTTCTGCTTCCCAGGCACAGAGAAGGTGCTAGCAGGGAATTCTCTGCCTGCCTTTCCCCAGTGCTCTGCAAGCTCTCCAGGACAACATAGAATCTGGGGCTCTGTGCTTTCTTTCCTTCTGAACAAGTGTTAGTGTTTTCTGCACAAAAGCGATTCTTGCGAAGCAATGTGAACACTTCTGCTTCCCAGGCACAGAGAAGGTGCTAGCAGGGAATTCTCTGCCTGCCTTTCCCCAGTGCTCTGCAAGCTCTCCAGGACAACGTAGAATCTGGGGCTCTGTGCTTTCTTTCCTTCTGAACAAGTGTTACTGTTTTCTGCACAAAAGCGATTCTGCGAAGCAATGTGAACAGGCACAGAGAAGGTGCTATCAGGGAATTCTCTGCCTGCCTTTCCCCAGTGCTCTGCAAGCTCTCCAGGACAACATAGAATCTGGGGCTCTGTGCTTTCTTTCCTTCTGAACAAGTGTTAGTGTTTTCTGCACAAAAGCGATTCTGCGAAGCAATGTGAACACTTCTGCTTCCCAGGCACAGAGAAGGTGCTAGCAGGGAATTCTCTGCCTGCCTTTCCCCAGTGCTCTAAAAGCTCTCCAGGACAACATAAAATCTGGGGCTCTGTGCTTTCTTTCCTTCTGAACAAGTGTTAGTGTTTTCTGCACAAAAGCGATTCTTGCGAAGCAATGTGAACACTTCGGCTTCCCAGGCACAGAGAAGGTGCTAGCAGGGAATTCTCTGCCTGCCTTTCCCCAGTGCTCTGCAAGCTCTCCAGGACAACATAGAATCTGGGGCTCTGTGCTTTCTTTCCTTCTGAACAAGTGTTACTGTTTTCTGCACAAAAGCGATTCTGCGAAGCAATGTGAACAGGCACAGAGAAGGTGCTATCAGGGAATTCTCTGCCTGCCTTTCCCCAGTGCTCTGCAAGCTCTCCAGGACAACATAGAATCTGGGGCTCTGTGCTTTCTTTCCTTCTGAACAAGTGTTACTGTTTTCTGCACAAAAGCGATTCTTGCGAAGCAATGTGAACAGTTCTGCTTCCCAGGCACAGAGAAGGTGCTATCAGGGAATTCTCTGCCTGCCTTTCCCCAGTGCTCTGCAAGCTCTCCAGGACAACATAAAATCTGGGGCTCTGTGCTTTCTTTCCTTCTGAACAAGTGTTACTGTTTTCTGCACAAAAGCGATTCTGCGAACCAATGTGAACACTTCTGCTTCCCAGGCACAGAGAAGGTGCTAGCAGGGAATTCTCTGCCTGCCTTTCCCCAGTGCTCTGCAAGCTCTCCAGGACAACATAGAATCTGGGGCTCTGTGCTTTCTTTCCTTCTGAACAAGTGTTAGTGTTTTCTGCACAAAAGCGATTCTGCAAAGCAATGTGAACACTTCTGCTTCCCAGGCACAGAGAAGGTGCTAGCAGGGAATTCTCTGCCTGCCTTTCCCCAGTGCTCTGCAAGCTCTCCAGGACAACATAGAATCTGGGGCTCTGTGCTTTCTTTGGTTCTGAACAAGTGTTACTGTTTTCTGCACAAAAGCGATTCTGCGAAGCAATGTGAACAGGCACAGAGAAGGTGCTATCAGGGAATTCTCTGCCTGCCTTTCCCCAGTGCTCTGCAAGCTCTCCAGGACAACATAGAATCTGGGGCTCTGTGCTTTCTTTCCTTCTGAACAAGTGTTAGTGTTTTCTGCACAAAAGCGATTCTGCAAAGCAATGTGAACACTTCTGCTTCCCAGGCACAGAGAAGGTGCTAGCAGGGAATTCTCTGCCTGCCTTTCCCCAGTGCTCTGCAAGCTCTCCAGGACAACATAGAATCTGGGGCTCTGTGCTTTCTTTCCTTCTGAACAAGTGTTACTGTTTTCTGCACAAAAGCGATTCTGCGAACCAATGTGAACACTTCTGCTTCCCAGGCACAGAGAAGGTGCTAGCAAGGAATTCTCTGCCTGCCTTTCCCCAGTGCTCTGCAAGCTCTCCAGGACAACATAGAATCTGGGGCTCTGTGCTTTCTTTCGTTCTGAACAAGTGTTACTGTTTTCTGCACAAAAGCGATTCTGCGAAGCAATGTGAACACTTCTGCTTCCCAGGCACAGAGAAGGTGCTAGCAGGGAATTCTCTGCCTGCCTTTCCCCAGTGCTCTGCAAGCTCTCCAGGACAACATAGAATCTGGGGCTCTGTGCTTTCTTTCCTTCTGAACAAGTGTTAGTGTTTTCTGCACAAAAGCGATTCTGCAAAGCAATGTGAACACTTCTGCTTCCCAGGCACAGAGAAGGTGCTAGCAGGGAATTCTCTGCCTGCCTTTCCCCAGTGCTCTGCAAGCTCTCCAGGACAACATAGAATCTGGGGCTCTGTGCTTTCTTTGGTTCTGAACAAGTGTTACTGTTTTCTGCACAAAAGCGATTCTGCGAAGCAATGTGAACAGGCACAGAGAAGGTGCTATCAGGGAATTCTCTGCCTGCCTTTCCCCAGTGCTCTGCAAGCTCTCCAGGACAACATAGAATCTGGGGCTCTGTGCTTTCTTTCCTTCTGAACAAGTGTTAGTGTTTTCTGCACAAAAGCGATTCTGCAAAGCAATGTGAACACTTCTGCTTCCCAGGCACAGAGAAGGTGCTAGCAGGGAATTCTCTGCCTGCCTTTCCCCAGTGCTCTGCAAGCTCTCCAGGACAACATAAAATCTGGGGCTCTGTGCTTTCTTTCCTTCTGAACAAGTGTTACTGTTTTCTGCACAAAAGCGATTCTGCGAACCAATGTGAACACTTCTGCTTCCCAGGCACAGAGAAGGTGCTAGAAAGGAATTCTCTGCCTGCCTTTCCCCAGTGCTCTGCAAGCTCTCCAGGACAACATAGAATCTGGGGCTCTGTGCTTTCTTTCCTTCTGAACAAGTGTTAGTGTTTTCTGCACAAAAGCGATTCTGCGAACCAATGTGAACACTTCTGCTTCCCAGGCACGGAGAAGGTGCTAGCAAGGAATTCTCTGCCTGCCTTTCCCCAGTGCTCTGCAAGCTCTCCAGGACAACATAAAATCTGGGGCTCTGTGCTTTCTTTCCTTCTGAACAAGTGTTAGTGTTTTCTGCACAAAAGCGATTCTTGCGAAGCAATGTGAACACTTCTGCTTCCCAGGCACAGAGAAGGTGCTAGCAGGGAATTCTCTGCCTGCCTTTCCCCAGTGCTCTGCAAGCTCTCCAGGACAACATAGAATCTGAGGCTCTGTGCTTTCTTTCGTTCTGAACAAGTGTTACTGTTTTCTGCACAAAAGCGATTCTGCGAAGCAATGTGAACAGGCACAGAGAAGGTGCTATCAGGGAATTCTCTGCCTGCCTTTCCCCAGTGCTCTGCAAGCTCTCCAGGACAACATAGAATCTGGGGCTCTGTGCTTTCTTTCCTTCTGAACAAGTGTTAGTGTTTTCTGCACAAAAGCGATTCTGCAAAGCAATGTGAACACTTCTGCTTCCCAGGCACAGAGAAGGTGCTAGCAGGGAATTCTCTGCCTGCCTTTCCCCAGTGCTCTGCAAGCTCTCCAGGACAACATAGAATCTGGGGCTCTGTGCTTTCTTTCCTTCTGAACAAGTGTTAGTGTTTTCTGCACAAAAGCGATTCTTGCGAAGCAATGTGAACACTTCTGCTTCCCAGGCACAGAGAAGGTGCTAGCAGGGAATTCTCTGCCTGCCTTTCCCCAGTGCTCTGCAAGCTCTCCAGGACAACGTAGAATCTGGGGCTCTGTGCTTTCTTTCCTTCTGAACAAGTGTTACTGTTTTCTGCACAAAAGCGATTCTGCGAAGCAATGTGAACAGGCACAGAGAAGGTGCTATCAGGGAATTCTCTGCCTGCCTTTCCCCAGTGCTCTGCAAGCTCTCCAGGACAACATAGAATCTGGGGCTCTGTGCTTTCTTTCCTTCTGAACAAGTGTTAGTGTTTTCTGCACAAAAGCGATTCTGCGAAGCAATGTGAACACTTCTGCTTCCCAGGCACAGAGAAGGTGCTAGCAGGGAATTCTCTGCCTGCCTTTCCCCAGTGCTCTAAAAGCTCTCCAGGACAACATAAAATCTGGGGCTCTGTGCTTTCTTTCCTTCTGAACAAGTGTTAGTGTTTTCTGCACAAAAGCGATTCTTGCGAAGCAATGTGAACACTTCGGCTTCCCAGGCACAGAGAAGGTGCTAGCAGGGAATTCTCTGCCTGCCTTTCCCCAGTGCTCTGCAAGCTCTCCAGGACAACATAGAATCTGGGGCTCTGTGCTTTCTTTCCTTCTGAACAAGTGTTACTGTTTTCTGCACAAAAGCGATTCTGCGAAGCAATGTGAACAGGCACAGAGAAGGTGCTATCAGGGAATTCTCTGCCTGCCTTTCCCCAGTGCTCTGCAAGCTCTCCAGGACAACATAGAATCTGGGGCTCTGTGCTTTCTTTCCTTCTGAACAAGTGTTACTGTTTTCTGCACAAAAGCGATTCTTGCGAAGCAATGTGAACAGTTCTGCTTCCCAGGCACAGAGAAGGTGCTATCAGGGAATTCTCTGCCTGCCTTTCCCCAGTGCTCTGCAAGCTCTCCAGGACAACATAAAATCTGGGGCTCTGTGCTTTCTTTCCTTCTGAACAAGTGTTACTGTTTTCTGCACAAAAGCGATTCTTGCGAAGCAATGTGAACACTTCTGCTTCCCAGGCACAGAGAAGGTGCTAGCAAAGAATTCTCTGCCTGCCTTTCCCCAGTGCTCTGCAAGCTCTCCAGGACAACATAGAATCTGGGGCTCTGTGCTTTCTTTCCTTCTGAACAAGTGTTAATGTTTTCTGCACAAAAGCGATTCTGCGAAGCAATGTGAACAGGCACAGAGAAGGTGCTATCAGGGAATTCTCTGCCTGCCTTTCCCCAGTGCTCTGCAAGCTCTCCAGGACAACATAGAATCTGGGGCTCTGTGCTTTCTTTCGTTCTGAACAAGTGTTACTGTTTTCTGCACAAAAGCGATTCTGCGAAGCAATGTGAACACTTCTGCTTCCCAGGCACAGAGAAGGTGCTATCAGGGAATTCTCTGCCTGCCTTTCCCCAGTGCTCTGCAAGCTCTCCAGGACTACATAGAATCTGGGGCTCTGTGCTTTCTTTCGTTCTGAACAAGTGTTACTGTTTTCTGCACAAAAGCGATTCTGCAAAGCAATGTGAACAGGCACAGAGAAGGTGCTAGCAGGGAATTCTCTGCCTGCCTTTCCCCAGTGCTCTGCAAGCTCTCCAGGACAACATAGAATCTGGGGCTCTGTGCTTTCTTTCCTTCTGAAGAAGTGTTACTGTTTTCTGCACAAAAGCGATTCTGCGAAGCAATGTGAACAGGCACAGAGAAGGTGCTATCAGGGAATTCTCTGCCTGCCTTTCCCCAGTGCTCTGCAAGCTCTCCAGGACAACATAGAATCTGGGGCTCTGTGCTTTCTTTCCTTCTGAACAAGTGTTAATGTTTTCTGCACAAAAGCGATTCTGCGAAGCAATGTGAACAGGCACAGAGAAGGTGCTATCAGGGAATTCTCTGCCTGCCTTTCCCCAGTGCTCTGCAAGCTCTCCAGGACAACATAGAATCTGGGGCTCTGTGCTTTCTTTCCTTCTGAACAAGTGTTACTGGTTTCTGCACAAAAGCGATTCTGCGAAGCAATGTGAACACTTCTGCTTCCCAGGCACAGAGAAGGTGCTAGCAAGGAATTCTCTGCCTGCCTTTCCCCAGTGCTCTGCAAGCTCTCCAGGACAACATAGAATCTGGGGCTCTGTGCTTTCTTTCCTTCTGAACAAGTGTTACTGTTTTCTGCACAAAAGCGATTCTGCGAAGCAATGTGAACACTTCTGCTTCCCAGCACAGAGAAGGTGCTAGCAGGGAATTCTCTGCCTGCCTTTCCTCAGTGCTCTGCAAGCTCTCCAGGACAACATAGAATCTGGGGCTCTGTGCTTTCTTTCGTTCTGAACAAGTGTTACTGTTTTCTGCACAAAAGCGATTCTGCGAAGCAATGTGAACACTTCTGCTTCCCAGGCACAGAGAAGGTGCTATCAGGGAATTCTCTGCCTGCCTTTCCCCAGTGCTCTGCAAGCTCTCCAGGACTACATAGAATCTGGGGCTCTGTGCTTTCTTTCGTTCTGAACAAGTGTTACTGTTTTCTGCACAAAAGCGATTCTGCAAAGCAATGTGAACAGGCACAGAGAAGGTGCTAGCAGGGAATTCTCTGCCTGCCTTTCCCCAGTGCTCTGCAAGCTCTCCAGGACAACATAGAATCTGGGGCTCTGTGCTTTCTTTCCTTCTGAACAAGTGTTAATGTTTTCTGCACAAAAGTGATTCTGCGAAGCAATGTGAACAGGCACAGAGAAGGTGCTATCAGGGAATTCTCTGCCTGCCTTTCCCCAGTGCTCTGCAAGCTCTCCAGGACAACATAGAATCTGGGGCTCTGTGCTTTCTTTCCTTCTGAACAAGTGTTACTGTTTTCTGCACAAAAGCGATTCTGCGAAGCAATGTGAACACTTCTGCTTCCCAGGCACAGAGAAGGTGCTAGCAAGGATTTCTCTGCCTGCCTTTCCCCAGTGCTCTGCAAGCTCTCCAGGACAACATAGAATCTGGGGCTCTGTGCTTTCTTTCCTTCTGAACAAGTGTTACTGTTTTCTGCACAAAAGCGATTCTGCGAAGCAATGTGAACACTTCTGCTTCCCAGCACAGAGAAGGTGCTAGCAGGGAATTCTCTGCCTGCCTTTCCCCAGTGCTCTGCAAGCTCTCCAGGACAACATAGAATCTGGGGCTCTGTGCTTTCTTTCGTTCTGAACAACTGTTACTGTTTTCTGCACAAAAGCGATTCTGCGAAGCAATGTGAACACTTCTGCTTCCCAGGCACAGAGAAGGTGCTATCAGGGAATTCTCTGCCTGCCTTTCCCCAGTGCTCTGCAAGCTCTCCAGGACTACATAGAATCTGGGGCTCTGTGCTTTCTTTCGTTCTGAACAAGTGTTACTGTTTTCTGCACAAAAGCGATTCTGCAAAGCAATGTGAACAGGCACAGAGAAGGTGCTAGCAGGGAATTCTCTGCCTGCCTTTCCCCAGTGCTCTGCAAGCTCTCCAGGACAACATAGAATCTGGGGCTCTGTGCTTTCTTTCCTTCTGAACAAGTGTTACTGTTTTCTGCACAAAAGCGATTCTGCGAAGCAATGTGAACACTTCTGCTTCCCAGGCACAGAGAAGGTGCTAGCAAGGAATTCTCTGCCTGCCTTTCCCCAGTGCTCTAAAAGCTCTCCAGGACAACATAAAATCTGGGGCTCTGTGCTTTCTTTCCTTCTGAACAAGTGTTAGTGTTTTCTGCACAAAAGCGATTCTTGCGAAGCAATGTGAACACTTCTGCTTCCCAGGCACAGAGAAGGTGCTAGCAGGGAATTCTCTGCCTGCCTTTCCCCAGTGCTCTGCAAGCTCTCCAGGACAACATAGAATCTGGGGCTCTGTGCTTTCTTTCCTTCTGAACAAGTGTTACTGTTTTCTGCACAAAAGCGATTCTGCGAAGCAATGTGAACAGGCACAGAGAAGGTGCTATCAGGGAATTCTCTGCCTGCCTTTCCCCAGTGCTCTGCAAGCTCTCCAGGACAACATAGAATCTGGGGCTCTGTGCTTTCTTTCCTTCTGAACAAGTGTTAATGTTTTCTGCACAAAAGCGATTCTGCGAAGCAATGTGAACAGGCACAGAGAAGGTGCTAGCAGGGAATTCTCTGCCTGCCTTTCCCCAGTGCTCTGCAAGCTCTCCAGGACAACATAGAATCTGGGGCTCTGTGCTTTCTTTCCTTCTGAACAAGTGTTACTGGTTTCTGCACAAAAGCGATTCTGCGAAGCAATGTGAACACTTCTGCTTCCCAGGCACAGAGAAGGTGCTAGCAAGGATTTCTCTGCCTGCCTTTCCCCAGTGCTCTGCAAGCTCTCCAGGACAACATAGAATCTGGGGCTCTGTGCTTTCTTTCCTTCTGAACAAGTGTTACTGTTTTCTGCACAAAAGCGATTCTGCGAAGCAATGTGAACACTTCTGCTTCCCAGGCACAGAGAAGGTGCTAGCAGGGAATTCTCTGCCTGCCTTTCCCCAGTGCTCTGCAAGCTCTCCAGGACAACATAGAATCTGGGGCTCTGTGCTTTCTTTCCTTCTGAACAAGTGTTAGTGTTTTCTGCACAAAAGCGATTCTGCAAAGCAATGTGAACACATCTGTTTCCCAGGCACAGAGAAGGTGCTAGCAGGGAATTCTCTGCCTGCCTTTCCCCAGTGCTCTGCAAGCTCTCCAGGACAACATAGAATCTGGGGCTCTGTGCTTTCTTTCCTTCTGAACAAGTGTTACTGTTTTCTGCACAAAAGCGATTCTGCGAAGCAATGTGAACAGGCACAGAGAAGGTGCTATCAGGGAATTCTCTGCCTGCCTTTCCCCAGTGCTCTGCAAGCTCTCCAGGACAACATAGAATCTGGGGCTCTGTGCTTTCTTTCCTTCTGAACAAGTGTTAATGTTTTCTGCACAAAAGCGATTCTGCGAAGCAATGTGAACAGGCACAGAGAAGGTGCTATCAGGGAATTCTCTGCCTGCCTTTCCCCAGTGCTCTGCAAGCTCTCCAGGACAACATAGAATCTGGGGCTCTGTGCTTTCTTTCCTTCTGAACAAGTGTTACTGGTTTCTGCACAAAAGCGATTCTTGCGAAGCAATGTGAACACTTCTGCTTCCCAGGCACAGAGAAGGTGCTAGCAAGGATTTCTCTGCCTGCCTTTCCCCAGTGCTCTGCAAGCTCTCCAGGACAACATAGAATCTGGGGCTCTGTGCTTTCTTTCGTTCTGAACAAGTGTTACTGTTTTCTGCACAAAAGCGATTCTGCGAAGCAATGTGAACACTTCTGCTTCCCAGGCACAGAGAAGGTGCTAGCAGGGAATTCTCTGCCTGCCTTTCCCCAGTGCTCTGCAAGCTCTCCAGGACAACATAGAATCTGGGGCTCTGTGCTTTCTTTCCTTCTGAACAAGTGTTAGTGTTTTCTGCACAAAAGCGATTCTGCAAAGCAATGTGAACACTTCTGTTTCCCAGGCACAGAGAAGGTGCTATCAGGGAATTCTCTGCCTGCCTTTCCCCAGTGCTCTGCAAGCTCTCCAGGACAACATAGAATCTGGGGCTCTGTGCTTTCTTTCCTTCTGAACAAGTGTTAATGTTTTCTGCACAAAAGCGATTCTGCGAAGCAATGTGAACAGGCACAGAGAAGGTGCTATCAGGGAATTCTCTGCCTGCCTTTCCCCAGTGCTCTGCAAGCTCTCCAGGACAACATAGAATCTGGGGCTCTGTGCTTTCTTTCCTTCTGAACAAGTGTTACTGTTTTCTGCACAAAAGCGATTCTGCGAACCAATGTGAACACTTCTGCTTCCCAGGCACAGAGAAGGTGCTAGCAAGGATTTCTCTGCCTGCCTTTCCCCAGTGCTCTGCAAGCTCTCCAGGACAACATAGAATCTGGGGCTCTGTGCTTTCTTTCCTTCTGAACAAGTGTTACTGTTTTCTGCACAAAAGCGATTCTGCGAAGCAATGTGAACACTTCTGCTTCCCAGGCACAGAGAAGGTGCTAGCAGGGAATTCTCTGCCTGCCTTTCCCCAGTGCTCTGCAAGCTCTCCAGGACAACATAGAATCTGGGGCTCTGTGCTTTCTTTCCTTCTGAACAAGTGTTACTGTTTTCTGCACAAAAGCGATTCTGCGAAGCAATGTGAACAGGCACAGAGAAGGTGCTATCAGGGAATTCTCTGCCTGCCTTTCCCCAGTGCTCTGCAATCTCTCCAGGACAACATAGAATCTGGGGCTCTGTGCTTTCTTTCCTTCTGAACAAGTGTTAGTGTTTTCTGCACAAAAGCGATTCTGCAAAGCAATGTGAACACTTCTGCTTCCCAGGCACAGAGAAGGTGCTAGCAGGGAATTCTCTGCCTGCCTTTCCCCAGTGCTCTGCAAGCTCTCCAGGACAACATAAAATCTGGGGCTCTGTGCTTTCTTTCCTTCTGAACAAGTGTTACTGGTTTCTGCACAAAAGCGATTCTGCGAAGCAATGTGAACACTTCTGCTTCCCAGGCACAGAGAAGGTGCTAGCAGGGAATTCTCTGCCTGCCTTTCCCCAGTGCTCTGCAAGCTTTCCAGGACAACATAAAATCTGGGGCTCTGTGCTTTCTTTCCTTCTGAACAAGTGTTAGTGTTTTCTGCACAAAAGCGATTCTTGCGAAGCAATGTGAACACTTCTGCTTACCAGGCACAGAGAAGGTGCTAGCAGGGAATTCTCTGCCTGCCTTTCCCCAGTGCTCTGCAAGCTCTCCAGGACAACATAGAATCTGGGGCTCTGTGCTTTCTTTCGTTCTGAACAAGTGTTACTGTTTTCTGCACAAAAGCGATTCTGCGAAGCAATGTGAACAGGCACAGAGAAGGTGCTATCAGGGAATTCTCTGCCTGCCTTTCCCCAGTGCTCTGCAAGCTCTCCAGGACAACATAGAATCTGGGGCTCTGTGCTTTCTTTCCTTCTGAACAAGTGTTAGTGTTTTCTGCACAAAAGCGATTCTGCAAAGCAATGTGAACACTTCTGCTTCCCAGGCACAGAGAAGGTGCTAGCAGGGAATTCTCTGCCTGCCTTTCCCCAGTGCTCTGCAAGCTCTCCAGGACAACATAAAATCTGGGGCTCTGTGCTTTCTTTCGTTCTGAACAAGTGTTACTGTTTTCTGCACAAAAGCGATTCTGCGAAGCAATGTGAACAGGCACAGAGAAGGTGCTATCAGGGAATTCTCTGCCTACCTTTCCCCAGTGCTCTGCAAGCTCTCCAGGACAACATAAAATCTGGGGTTCTGTGCTTTCTTTCCTTCTGAACAAGTGTTACTGTTTTCTGCACAAAAGCGATTCTGCGAAGCAATGTGAACAGGCACAGAGAAGGTGCTATCAGGGAATTCTCTGCCTGCCTTTCCCCAGTGCTCTGCAAGCTCTCCAGGACAACATAAAATCTGGGGCTCTGTGCTTTCTTTCCTTCTGAATAAGTGTTACTGTTTTCTGCACAAAAGCGATTCTGCGAAGCAATGTGAACACTTCTGCTTCCCAGGCACAGAGAAGGTGCTAGCAGGGAATTCTCTGCCTGCCTTTCCCCAGTGCTCTGCAAGCTCTCCAGGACAACATAGAATCTGGGGCTCTGTGCTTTCTTTCCTTCTGAACAAGTGTTACTGTTTTCTGCACAAAAGCGATTCTTGCGAAGCGATGTGAACACTTCTGCTTCCCAGGCACAGAGAAGGTGCTATCAGGGAATTCTCTGCCTGCCTTTCCCCAGTGCTCTGCAAGCTCTCCAGGACAACATAGAATCTGGGGCTCTGTGCTTTCTTTCCTTCTGAACAAGTGTTACTGTTTTCTGCACAAAAGCGATTCTGCGAAGCAATGTGAACAGGCACAGAGAAGGTGCTATCAGGGAATTCTCTGCCTGCCTTTCCCCAGTGCTCTGCAAGCTCTCCAGGACAACATAGAATCTGGGGCTCTGTGCTTTCTTTCATTCTGAACAAGTGTTACTGTTTTCTGCACAAAAGCGATTCTGCGAAGCAATGTGAAAAGGCACAGAGAAGGTGCTATCAGGGAATTCTCTGCCTGCCTTTCCCCAGTGCTCTGCAAGCTCTCCAGGACAACATAGAATCTGGGGCTCTGTGCTTTCTTTCCTTCTGAACAAGTGTTAATGTTTTCTGCACAAAAGCGATTCTGCGAAGCAATGTGAACAGGCACAGAGAAGGTGCTATCAGGGAATTCTCTGCCTGCCTTTCCCCAGTGCTCTGCAAGCTCTCCAGGACAACATAGAATCTGGGGCTCTGTGCTTTCTTTCCTTCTGAACAAGTGTTAGTGTTTTCTGCACAAAAGCGATTCTGCAAAGCAATGTGAACACTTCTGCTTCCCAGGCACAGAGAAGGTGCTAGCAGGGAATTCTCTGCCTGCCTTTCCCCAGTGCTCTGCAAGCTCTCCAGGACAACATAGAATCTGGGGCTCTGTGCTTTCTTTCGTTCTGAACAACTGTTACTGTTTTCTGCACAAAAGCGATTCTGCGAAGCAATGTGAACAGGCACAGAGAAGGTGCTATCAGGGAATTCTCTGCCTACCTTTCCCCAGTGCTCTGCAAGCTCTCCAGGACAACATAAAATCTGGGGTTCTGTGCTTTCTTTCCTTCTGAACAAGTGTTACTGTTTTCTGCACAAAAGCAATTCTGCGAAGCAATGTGAACAGGCACAGAGAAGGTGCTATCAGGGAATTCTCTGCCTGCCTTTCCCCAGTGCTCTGCAAGCTCTCCAGGACAACATAAAATCTGGGGCTCTGTGCTTTCTTTCCTTCTGAACAAGTGTTACTGTTTTCTGCACAAAAGCGATTCTGCGAAGCAATGTGAACACTTCTGCTTCCCAGGCACAGAGAAGGTGCTAGCAGGGAATTCTCTGCCTGCCTTTCCCCAGTGCTCTGCAAGCTCTCCAGGACAACATAGAATCTGGGGCTCTGTGCTTTCTTTCCTTCTGAACAAGTGTTAGTGTTTTCTGCACAAAAGCGATTCTGCGAAGCAATGTGAACAGGCACAGAGAAGGTGCTATCAGGGAATTCTCTGCCTGCCTTTCCCCAGTGCTCTGCAAGCTCTCCAGGACAACATAGAATCTGGGGCTCTGTGCTTTCTTTCATTCTGAACAAGTGTTACTGTTTTCTGCACAAAAGCGATTCTGCGAAGCAATGTGAACAGGCACAGAGAAGGTGCTATCAGGGAATTCTCTGCCTGCCTTTCCCCAGTGCTCTGCAAGCTCTCCAGGACAACATAGAATCTGGGGCTCTGTGCTTTCTTTCCTTCTGAACAAGTGTTACTGTTTTCTGCACAAAAGCGATTCTGCGAAGCAATGTGAACACTTCTGCTTCCCAGGCACAGAGAAGGTGCTATCAGGGAATTCTCTGCCTGCCTTTCCCCAGTGCTCTGCAAGCTCTCCAGGACAACATAGAATCTGGGGCTCTGTGCTTTCTTTCCTTCTGAACAAGTGTTAGTGTTTTCTGCACAAAAGCGATTCTTGCGAAGCAATGTGAACACTTCTGCTTCCCAGGCACAGAGAAGGTGCTAGCAAAGAATTCTCTGCCTGCCTTTCCCCAGTGCTCTGCAAGCTCTCCAGGACAACATAGAATCTGGGGCTCTGTGCTTTCTTTCGTTCTGAACAAGTGTTACTGTTTTCTGCACAAAAGCGATTCTGCGAAGCAATGTGAACAGGCACAGAGAAGGTGCTATCAGGGAATTCTCTGCCTGCCTTTCCCCAGTGCTCTGCAAGCTCTCCAGGACAACATAGAATCTGGGGCTCTGTGCTTTCTTTCGTTCTGAACAAGTGTTACTGTTTTCTGCACAAAAGCGATTCTGCGAAGCAATGTGAACACTTCTGCTTCCCAGGCACAGAGAAGGTGCTATCAGGGAATTCTCTGCCTGCCTTTCCCCAGTGCTCTGCAAGCTCTCCAGGACAACATAGAATCTGGGGCTCTGTGCTTTCTTTCGTTCTGAACAAGTGTTACTGTTTTCTGCACAAAAGCGATTCTGCAAAGCAATGTGAACAGGCACAGAGAAGGTGCTAGCAGGGAATTCTCTGCCTGCCTTTCCCCAGTGCTCTGCAAGCTCTCCAGGACAACATAGAATCTGGGGCTCTGTGCTTTCTTTCCTTCTGAAGAAGTGTTACTGTTTTCTGCACAAAAGCGATTCTGCGAAGCAATGTGAACAGGCACAGAGAAGGTGCTATCAGGGAATTCTCTGCCTGCCTTTCCCCAGTGCTCTGCAAGCTCTCCAGGACAACATAGAATCTGGGGCTCTGTGCTTTCTTTCCTTCTGAACAAGTGTTAATGTTTTCTGCACAAAAGCGATTCTGCGAAGCAATGTGAACAGGCACAGAGAAGGTGCTATCAGGGAATTCTCTGCCTGCCTTTCCCCAGTGCTCTGCAAGATCTCCAGGACAACATAGAATCTGGGGCTCTGTGCTTTCTTTCATTCTGAACAAGTGTTACTGTTTTCTGCACAAAAGCGATTCTGCGAAGCAATGTGAACACTTCTGCTTCCCAGGCACAGAGAAGGTGCTAGCAAGGATTTCTCTGCCTGCCTTTCCCCAGTGCTCTGCAAGCTCTCCAGGACAACATAGAATCTGGGGCTCTGTGCTTTCTTTCCTTCTGAACAAGTGTTACTGTTTTCTGCACAAAAGCGATTCTGCGAAGCAATGTGAACACTTCTGCTTCCCAGCACAGAGAAGGTGCTAGCAGGGAATTCTCTGCCTGCCTTTCCCCAGTGCTCTGCAAGCTCTCCAGGACAACATAGAATCTGGGGCTCTGTGCTTTCTTTCGTTCTGAACAAGTGTTACTGTTTTCTGCACAAAAGCGATTCTGCGAAGCAATGTGAACACTTCTGCTTCCCAGGCACAGAGAAGGTGCTATCAGGGAATTCTCTGCCTGCCTTTCCCCAGTGCTCTGCAAGCTCTCCAGGACTACATAGAATCTGGGGCTCTGTGCTTTCTTTCGTTCTGAACAAGTGTTACTGTTTTCTGCACAAAAGCGATTCTGCAAAGCAATGTGAACAGGCACAGAGAAGGTGCTAGCAGGGAATTCTCTGCCTGCCTTTCCCCAGTGCTCTGCAAGCTCTCCAGGACAACATAGAATCTGGGGCTCTGTGCTTTCTTTCCTTCTGAACAAGTGTTAATGTTTTCTGCACAAAAGCGATTCTGCGAAGCAATGTGAACAGGCACAGAGAAGGTGCTATCAGGGAATTCTCTGCCTGCCTTTCCCCAGTGCTCTGCAAGCTCTCCAGGACAACATAGAATCTGGGGCTCTGTGCTTTCTTTCCTTCTGAACAAGTGTTACTGTTTTCTGCACAAAAGCGATTCTGCGAAGCAATGTGAACACTTCTGCTTCCCAGGCACAGAGAAGGTGCTAGCAAGGATTTCTCTGCCTGCCTTTCCCCAGTGCTCTGCAAGCTCTCCAGGACAACATAGAATCTGGGGCTCTGTGCTTTCTTTCCTTCTGAACAAGTGTTACTGTTTTCTGCACAAAAGCGATTCTGCGAAGCAATGTGAACACTTCTGCTTCCCAGCACAGAGAAGGTGCTAGCAGGGAATTCTCTGCCTGCCTTTCCCCAGTGCTCTGCAAGCTCTCCAGGACAACATAGAATCTGGGGCTCTGTGCTTTCTTTCCTTCTGAACAACTGTTACTGTTTTCTGCACAAAAGCGATTCTGCGAAGCAATGTGAACACTTCTGCTTCCCAGGCACAGAGAAGGTGCTATCAGGGAATTCTCTGCCTGCCTTTCCCCAGTGCTCTGCAAGCTCTCCAGGACTACATAGAATCTGGGGCTCTGTGCTTTCTTTCGTTCTGAACAAGTGTTACTGTTTTCTGCACAAAAGCGATTCTGCAAAGCAATGTGAACAGGCACAGAGAAGGTGCTAGCAGGGAATTCTCTGCCTGCCTTTCCCCAGTGCTCTGCAAGCTCTCCAGGACAACATAGAATCTGGGGCTCTGTGCTTTCTTTCCTTCTGAACAAGTGTTACTGTTTTCTGCACAAAAGCGATTCTGCGAAGCAATGTGAACACTTCTGCTTCCCAGGCACAGAGAAGGTGCTAGCAGGGAATTCTCTGCCTGCCTTTCCCCAGTGCTCTGCAAGCTCTCCAGGACAACATAGAATCTGGGGCTCTGTGCTTTCTTTCCTTCTGAACAAGTGTTACTGTTTTCTGCACAAAAGCGATTCTGCGAAGCAATGTGAACACTTCTGCTTCCCAGGCACAGAGAAGGTGCTAGCAGGGAATTCTCTGCCTGCCTTTCCCCAGTGCTCTGCAAGCTCTCCAGGACAACATAGAATCTGGGGCTCTGTGCTTTCTTTCCTTCTGAACAAGTGTTAGTGTTTTCTGCACAAAAGCGATTCTGCAAAGCAATGTGAACACATCTGTTTCCCAGGCACAGAGAAGGTGCTAGCAGGGAATTCTCTGCCTGCCTTTCCCCAGTGCTCTGCAAGCTCTCCAGGACAACATAGAATCTGGGGCTCTGTGCTTTCTTTCCTTCTGAACAAGTGTTACTGTTTTCTGCACAAAAGCGATTCTGCGAAGCAATGTGAACAGGCACAGAGAAGGTGCTATCAGGGAATTCTCTGCCTGCCTTTCCCCAGTGCTCTGCAAGCTCTCCAGGACAACATAGAATCTGGGGCTCTGTGCTTTCTTTCCTTCTGAACAAGTGTTAATGTTTTCTGCACAAAAGCGATTCTGCGAAGCAATGTGAACAGGCACAGAGAAGGTGCTATCAGGGAATTCTCTGCCTGCCTTTCCCCAGTGCTCTGCAAGCTCTCCAGGACAACATAGAATCTGGGGCTCTGTGCTTTCTTTCCTTCTGAACAAGTGTTACTGGTTTCTGCACAAAAGCGATTCTGCGAACCAATGTGAACACTTCTGCTTCCCAGGCACAGAGAAGGTGCTAGCAAGGATTTCTCTGCCTGCCTTTCCCCAGTGCTCTGCAAGCTCTCCAGGACAACATAGAATCTGGGGCTCTGTGCTTTCTTTCCTTCTGAACAAGTGTTACTGTTTTCTGCACAAAAGCGATTCTGCGAAGCAATGTGAACACTTCTGCTTCCCAGGCACAGAGAAGGTGCTAGCAGGGAATTCTCTGCCTGCCTTTCCCCAGTGCTCTGCAAGCTCTCCAGGACAACATAGAATCTGGGGCTCTGTGCTTTCTTTCCTTCTGAACAAGTGTTAGTGTTTTCTGCACAAAAGCGATTCTGCAAAGCAATGTGAACACTTCTGCTTCCCAGGCACAGAGAAGGTGCTAGCAGGGAATTCTCTGCCTGCCTTTCCCCAGTGCTCTGCAAGCTCTCCAGGACAACATAGAATCTGGGGCTCTGTGCTTTCTTTCCTTCTGAACAAGTGTTACTGTTTTCTGCACAAAAGCGATTCTGCGAAGCAATGTGAACAGGCACAGAGAAGGTGCTATCAGGGAATTCTCTGCCTGCCTTTCCCCAGTGCTCTGCAATCTCTCCAGGACAACATAGAATCTGGGGCTCTGTGCTTTCTTTCCTTCTGAACAAGTGTTAGTGTTTTCTGCACAAAAGCGATTCTGCAAAGCAATGTGAACACTTCTGCTTCCCAGGCACAGAGAAGGTGCTAGCAGGGAATTCTCTGCCTGCCTTTCCCCAGTGCTCTGCAAGCTCTCCAGGACAACATAAAATCTGGGGCTCTGTGCTTTCTTTCCTTCTGAACAAGTGTTACTGTTTTCTGCACAAAAGCGATTCTGCGAAGCAATGTGAACACTTCTGCTTCCCAGGCACAGAGAAGGTGCTAGCAGGGAATTCTCTGCCTGCCTTTCCCCAGTGCTCTGCAAGCTTTCCAGGACAACATAAAATCTGGGGCTCTGTGCTTTCTTTCCTTCTGAACAAGTGTTACTGTTTTCTGCACAAAAGCGATTCTTGCGAAGCAATGTGAACACTTCTGCTTACCAGGCACAGAGAAGGTGCTAGCAGGGAATTCTCTGCCTGCCTTTCCCCAGTGCTCTGCAAGCTCTCCAGGACAACATAGAATCTGGGGCTCTGTGCTTTCTTTCGTTCTGAACAAGTGTTACTGTTTTCTGCACAAAAGCGATTCTGCGAAGCAATGTGAACAGGCACAGAGAAGGTGCTAGCAGGGAATTCTCTGCCTGCCTTTCCCCAGTGCTCTGCAAGCTCTCCAGGACAACATAGAATCTGGGGCTCTGTGCTTTCTTTCCTTCTGAACAAGTGTTAGTGTTTTCTGCACAAAAGCGATTCTGCAAAGCAATGTGAACACATCTGTTTCCCAGGCACAGAGAAGGTGCTAGCAGGGAATTCTCTGCCTGCCTTTCCCCAGTGCTCTGCAAGCTCTCCAGGACAACATAGAATCTGGGGCTCTGTGCTTTCTTTCCTTCTGAACAAGTGTTACTGTTTTCTGCACAAAAGCGATTCTGCGAAGCAATGTGAACAGGCACAGAGAAGGTGCTATCAGGGAATTCTCTGCCTGCCTTTCCCCAGTGCTCTGCAAGCTCTCCAGGACAACATAGAATCTGGGGCTCTGTGCTTTCTTTCCTTCTGAACAAGTGTTACTGGTTTCTGCACAAAAGCGATTCTGCGAAGCAATGTGAACACTTCTGCTTCCCAGGCACAGAGAAGGTGCTAGCAAGGATTTCTCTGCCTGCCTTTCCCCAGTGCTCTGCAAGCTCTCCAGGACAACATAGAATCTGGGGCTCTGTGCTTTCTTTCGTTCTGAACAAGTGTTACTGTTTTCTGCACAAAAGCGATTCTGCGAAGCAATGTGAACAGGCACAGAGAAGGTGCTAGCAGGGAATTCTCTGCCTGCCTTTCCCCAGTGCTCTGCAAGCTCTCCAGGACAACATAGAATCTGGGGCTCTGTGCTTTCTTTCCTTCTGAACAAGTGTTAGTGTTTTCTGCACAAAAGCGATTCTGCAAAGCAATGTGAACACATCTGTTTCCCAGGCACAGAGAAGGTGCTAGCAGGGAATTCTCTGCCTGCCTTTCCCCAGTGCTCTGCAAGCTCTCCAGGACAACATAGAATCTGGGGCTCTGTGCTTTCTTTCCTTCTGAACAAGTGTTACTGTTTTCTGCACAAAAGCGATTCTGCGAAGCAATGTGAACAGGCACAGAGAAGGTGCTAGCAGGGAATTCTCTGCCTGCCTTTCCCCAGTGCTCTGCAAGCTCTCCAGGACAACATAGAATCTGGGGCTCTGTGCTTTCTTTCCTTCTGAACAAGTGTTACTGGTTTCTGCACAAAAGCGATTCTGCGAAGCAATGTGAACACTTCTGCTTCCCAGGCACAGAGAAGGTGCTAGCAAGGATTTCTCTGCCTGCCTTTCCCCAGTGCTCTGCAAGCTCTCCAGGACAACATAGAATCTGGGGCTCTGTGCTTTCTTTCGTTCTGAACAAGTGTTACTGTTTTCTGCACAAAAGCGATTCTGCGAAGCAATGTGAACACTTCTGCTTCCCAGGCACAGAGAAGGTGCTAGCAGGGAATTCTCTGCCTGCCTTTCCCCAGTGCTCTGCAAGCTCTCCAGGACAACATAGAATCTGGGGCTCTGTGCTTTCTTTCCTTCTGAACAAGTGTTAGTGTTTTCTGCACAAAAGCGATTCTGCAAAGCAATGTGAACACTTCTGTTTCCCAGGCACAGAGAAGGTGCTATCAGGGAATTCTCTGCCTGCCTTTCCCCAGTGCTCTGCAAGCTCTCCAGGACAACATAGAATCTGGGGCTCTGTGCTTTCTTTCCTTCTGAACAAGTGTTAATGTTTTCTGCACAAAAGCGATTCTGCGAAGCAATGTGAACAGGCACAGAGAAGGTGCTATCAGGGAATTCTCTGCCTGCCTTTCCCCAGTGCTCTGCAAGCTCTCCAGGACAACATAGAATCTGGGGCTCTGTGCTTTCTTTCCTTCTGAACAAGTGTTACTGTTTTCTGCACAAAAGCGATTCTGCGAACCAATGTGAACACGTCTGCTTCCCAGGCACAGAGAAGGTGCTAGCAAGGATTTCTCTGCCTGCCTTTCCCCAGTGCTCTGCAAGCTCTCCAGGACAACATAGAATCTGGGGCTCTGTGCTTTCTTTCCTTCTGAACAAGTGTTACTGTTTTCTGCACAAAAGCGATTCTGCGAAGCAATGTGAACACTTCTGCTTCCCAGGCACAGAGAAGGTGCTAGCAGGGAATTCTCTGCCTGCCTTTCCCCAGTGCTCTGCAAGCTCTCCAGGACAACATAGAATCTGGGGCTCTGTGCTTTCTTTCCTTCTGAACAAGTGTTAGTGTTTTCTGCACAAAAGCGATTCTGCAAAGCAATGTGAACACTTCTGCTTCCCAGGCACAGAGAAGGTGCTAGCAGGGAATTCTCTGCCTGCCTTTCCCCAGTGCTCTGCAAGCTCTCCAGGACAACATAGAATCTGGGGCTCTGTGCTTTCTTTCCTTCTGAACAAGTGTTACTGTTTTCTGCACAAAAGCGATTCTGCGAAGCAATGTGAACAGGCACAGAGAAGGTGCTAGCAGGGAATTCTCTGCCTGCCTTTCCCCAGTGCTCTGCAATCTCTCCAGGACAACATAGAATCTGGGGCTCTGTGCTTTCTTTCCTTCTGAACAAGTGTTAGTGTTTTCTGCACAAAAGCGATTCTGCAAAGCAATGTGAACACTTCTGCTTCCCAGGCACAGAGAAGGTGCTAGCAGGGAATTCTCTGCCTGCCTTTCCCCAGTGCTCTGCAAGCTCTCCAGGACAACATAAAATCTGGGGCTCTGTGCTTTCTTTCCTTCTGAACAAGTGTTAGTGTTTTCTGCACAAAAGCGATTCTGCGAAGCAATGTGAACACTTCTGCTTCCCAGGCACAGAGAAGGTGCTAGCAGGGAATTCTCTGCCTGCCTTTCCCCAGTGCTCTGCAAGCTTTCCAGGACAACATAAAATCTGGGGCTCTGTGCTTTCTTTCCTTCTGAACAAGTGTTAGTGTTTTCTGCACAAAAGCGATTCTTGCGAAGCAATGTGAACACTTCTGCTTACCAGGCACAGAGAAGGTGCTAGCAGGGAATTCTCTGCCTGCCTTTCCCCAGTGCTCTGCAAGCTCTCCAGGACAACATAGAATCTGGGGCTCTGTGCTTTCTTTCGTTCTGAACAAGTGTTACTGTTTTCTGCACAAAAGCGATTCTGCGAAGCAATGTGAACAGGCACAGAGAAGGTGCTATCAGGGAATTCTCTGCCTGCCTTTCCCCAGTGCTCTGCAAGCTCTCCAGGACAACATAGAATCTGGGGCTCTGTGCTTTCTTTCCTTCTGAACAAGTGTTAGTGTTTTCTGCACAAAAGCGATTCTGCAAAGCAATGTGAACACTTCTGCTTCCCAGGCACAGAGAAGGTGCTAGCAGGGAATTCTCTGCCTGCCTTTCCCCAGTGCTCTGCAAGCTCTCCAGGACAACATAAAATCTGGGGCTCTGTGCTTTCTTTCGTTCTGAACAAGTGTTACTGTTTTCTGCACAAAAGCGATTCTGCGAAGCAATGTGAACAGGCACAGAGAAGGTGCTATCAGGGAATTCTCTGCCTACCTTTCCCCAGTGCTCTGCAAGCTCTCCAGGACAACATAAAATCTGGGGTTCTGTGCTTTCTTTCGTTCTGAACAAGTGTTACTGTTTTCTGCACAAAAGCGATTCTGCGAAGCAATGTGAACAGGCACAGAGAAGGTGCTATCAGGGAATTCTCTGCCTGCCTTTCCCCAGTGCTCTGCAAGCTCTCCAGGACAACATAAAATCTGGGGCTCTGTGCTTTCTTTCCTTCTGAATAAGTGTTACTGTTTTCTGCACAAAAGCGATTCTGCGAAGCAATGTGAACACTTCTGCTTCCCAGGCACAGAGAAGGTGCTAGCAGGGAATTCTCTGCCTGCCTTTCCCCAGTGCTCTGCAAGCTCTCCAGGACAACATAGAATCTGGGGCTCTGTGCTTTCTTTCCTTCTGAACAAGTGTTACTGTTTTCTGCACAAAAGCGATTCTTGCGAAGCGATGTGAACACTTCTGCTTCCCAGGCACAGAGAAGGTGCTATCAGGGAATTCTCTGCCTGCCTTTCCCCAGTGCTCTGCAAGCTCTCCAGGACAACATAGAATCTGGGGCTCTGTGCTTTCTTTCCTTCTGAACAAGTGTTACTGTTTTCTGCACAAAAGCGATTCTGCGAAGCAATGTGAACAGGCACAGAGAAGGTGCTATCAGGGAATTCTCTGCCTGCCTTTCCCCAGTGCTCTGCAAGCTCTCCAGGACAACATAGAATCTGGGGCTCTGTGCTTTCTTTCGTTCTGAACAAGTGTTACTGTTTTCTGCACAAAAGCGATTCTGCAAAGCAATGTGAACAGGCACAGAGAAGGTGCTAGCAGGGAATTCTCTGCCTGCCTTTCCCCAGTGCTCTGCAAGCTCTCCAGGACAACATAGAATCTGGGGCTCTGTGCTTTCTTTCCTTCTGAACAAGTGTTAATGTTTTCTGCACAAAAGCGATTCTGCGAAGCAATGTGAACAGGCACAGAGAAGGTGCTATCAGGGAATTCTCTGCCTGCCTTTCCCCAGTGCTCTGCAAGCTCTCCAGGACAACATAGAATCTGGGGCTCTGTGCTTTCTTTCCTTCTGAACAAGTGTTACTGTTTTCTGCACAAAAGCGATTCTGCGAAGCAATGTGAACACTTCTGCTTCCCAGGCACAGAGAAGGTGCTAGCAAGGATTTCTCTGCCTGCCTTTCCCCAGTGCTCTGCAAGCTCTCCAGGACAACATAGAATCTGGGGCTCTGTGCTTTCTTTCCTTCTGAACAAGTGTTACTGTTTTCTGCACAAAAGCGATTCTGCGAAGCAATGTGAACACTTCTGCTTCCCAGCACAGAGAAGGTGCTAGCAGGGAATTCTCTGCCTGCCTTTCCCCAGTGCTCTGCAAGCTCTCCAGGACAACATAGAATCTGGGGCTCTGTGCTTTCTTTCCTTCTGAACAACTGTTACTGTTTTCTGCACAAAAGCGATTCTGCGAAGCAATGTGAACACTTCTGCTTCCCAGGCACAGAGAAGGTGCTATCAGGGAATTCTCTGCCTGCCTTTCCCCAGTGCTCTGCAAGCTCTCCAGGACTACATAGAATCTGGGGCTCTGTGCTTTCTTTCGTTCTGAACAAGTGTTACTGTTTTCTGCACAAAAGCGATTCTGCAAAGCAATGTGAACAGGCACAGAGAAGGTGCTAGCAGGGAATTCTCTGCCTGCCTTTCCCCAGTGCTCTGCAAGCTCTCCAGGACAACATAGAATCTGGGGCTCTGTGCTTTCTTTCCTTCTGAACAAGTGTTACTGTTTTCTGCACAAAAGCGATTCTGCGAAGCAATGTGAACACTTCTGCTTCCCAGGCACAGAGAAGGTGCTAGCAGGGAATTCTCTGCCTGCCTTTCCCCAGTGCTCTGCAAGCTCTCCAGGACAACATAGAATCTGGGGCTCTGTGCTTTCTTTCCTTCTGAACAAGTGTTACTGTTTTCTGCACAAAAGCGATTCTGCGAAGCAATGTGAACACTTCTGCTTCCCAGGCACAGAGAAGGTGCTAGCAGGGAATTCTCTGCCTGCCTTTCCCCAGTGCTCTGCAAGCTCTCCAGGACAACATAGAATCTGGGGCTCTGTGCTTTCTTTCCTTCTGAACAAGTGTTAGTGTTTTCTGCACAAAAGCGATTCTGCAAAGCAATGTGAACACATCTGTTTCCCAGGCACAGAGAAGGTGCTAGCAGGGAATTCTCTGCCTGCCTTTCCCCAGTGCTCTGCAAGCTCTCCAGGACAACATAGAATCTGGGGCTCTGTGCTTTCTTTCCTTCTGAACAAGTGTTACTGTTTTCTGCACAAAAGCGATTCTGCGAAGCAATGTGAACAGGCACAGAGAAGGTGCTATCAGGGAATTCTCTGCCTGCCTTTCCCCAGTGCTCTGCAAGCTCTCCAGGACAACATAGAATCTGGGGCTCTGTGCTTTCTTTCCTTCTGAACAAGTGTTAATGTTTTCTGCACAAAAGCGATTCTGCGAAGCAATGTGAACAGGCACAGAGAAGGTGCTATCAGGGAATTCTCTGCCTGCCTTTCCCCAGTGCTCTGCAAGCTCTCCAGGACAACATAGAATCTGGGGCTCTGTGCTTTCTTTCCTTCTGAACAAGTGTTACTGGTTTCTGCACAAAAGCGATTCTGCGAAGCAATGTGAACACTTCTGCTTCCCAGGCACAGAGAAGGTGCTAGCAAGGATTTCTCTGCCTGCCTTTCCCCAGTGCTCTGCAAGCTCTCCAGGACAACATAGAATCTGGGGCTCTGTGCTTTCTTTCGTTCTGAACAAGTGTTACTGTTTTCTGCACAAAAGCGATTCTGCGAAGCAATGTGAACACTTCTGCTTCCCAGGCACAGAGAAGGTGCTAGCAGGGAATTCTCTGCCTGCCTTTCCCCAGTGCTCTGCAAGCTCTCCAGGACAACATAGAATCTGGGGCTCTGTGCTTTCTTTCCTTCTGAACAAGTGTTAGTGTTTTCTGCACAAAAGCGATTCTGCAAAGCAATGTGAACACTTCTGTTTCCCAGGCACAGAGAAGGTGCTATCAGGGAATTCTCTGCCTGCCTTTCCCCAGTGCTCTGCAAGCTCTCCAGGACAACATAGAATCTGGGGCTCTGTGCTTTCTTTCCTTCTGAACAAGTGTTAATGTTTTCTGCACAAAAGCGATTCTGCGAAGCAATGTGAACAGGCACAGAGAAGGTGCTATCAGGGAATTCTCTGCCTGCCTTTCCCCAGTGCTCTGCAAGCTCTCCAGGACAACATAGAATCTGGGGCTCTGTGCTTTCTTTCCTTCTGAACAAGTGTTACTGTTTTCTGCACAAAAGCGATTCTGCGAACCAATGTGAACACTTCTGCTTCCCAGGCACAGAGAAGGTGCTAGCAAGGATTTCTCTGCCTGCCTTTCCCCAGTGCTCTGCAAGCTCTCCAGGACAACATAGAATCTGGGGCTCTGTGCTTTCTTTCCTTCTGAACAAGTGTTACTGTTTTCTGCACAAAAGCGATTCTGCGAAGCAATGTGAACACTTCTGCTTCCCAGGCACAGAGAAGGTGCTAGCAGGGAATTCTCTGCCTGCCTTTCCCCAGTGCTCTGCAAGCTCTCCAGGACAACATAGAATCTGGGGCTCTGTGCTTTCTTTCCTTCTGAACAAGTGTTAGTGTTTTCTGCACAAAAGCGATTCTGCAAAGCAATGTGAACACTTCTGCTTCCCAGGCACAGAGAAGGTGCTAGCAGGGAATTCTCTGCCTGCCTTTCCCCAGTGCTCTGCAAGCTCTCCAGGACAACATAGAATCTGGGGCTCTGTGCTTTCTTTCCTTCTGAACAAGTGTTACTGTTTTCTGCACAAAAGCGATTCTGCGAAGCAATGTGAACAGGCACAGAGAAGGTGCTATCAGGGAATTCTCTGCCTGCCTTTCCCCAGTGCTCTGCAATCTCTCCAGGACAACATAGAATCTGGGGCTCTGTGCTTTCTTTCCTTCTGAACAAGTGTTAGTGTTTTCTGCACAAAAGCGATTCTGCAAAGCAATGTGAACACTTCTGCTTCCCAGGCACAGAGAAGGTGCTAGCAGGGAATTCTCTGCCTGCCTTTCCCCAGTGCTCTGCAAGCTCTCCAGGACAACATAAAATCTGGGGCTCTGTGCTTTCTTTCCTTCTGAACAAGTGTTACTGTTTTCTGCACAAAAGCGATTCTGCGAAGCAATGTGAACACTTCTGCTTCCCAGGCACAGAGAAGGTGCTAGCAGGGAATTCTCTGCCTGCCTTTCCCCAGTGCTCTGCAAGCTTTCCAGGACAACATAAAATCTGGGGCTCTGTGCTTTCTTTCCTTCTGAACAAGTGTTACTGTTTTCTGCACAAAAGCGATTCTTGCGAAGCAATGTGAACACTTCTGCTTACCAGGCACAGAGAAGGTGCTAGCAGGGAATTCTCTGCCTGCCTTTCCCCAGTGCTCTGCAAGCTCTCCAGGACAACATAGAATCTGGGGCTCTGTGCTTTCTTTCGTTCTGAACAAGTGTTACTGTTTTCTGCACAAAAGCGATTCTGCGAAGCAATGTGAACAGGCACAGAGAAGGTGCTAGCAGGGAATTCTCTGCCTGCCTTTCCCCAGTGCTCTGCAAGCTCTCCAGGACAACATAGAATCTGGGGCTCTGTGCTTTCTTTCCTTCTGAACAAGTGTTAGTGTTTTCTGCACAAAAGCGATTCTGCAAAGCAATGTGAACACATCTGTTTCCCAGGCACAGAGAAGGTGCTAGCAGGGAATTCTCTGCCTGCCTTTCCCCAGTGCTCTGCAAGCTCTCCAGGACAACATAGAATCTGGGGCTCTGTGCTTTCTTTCCTTCTGAACAAGTGTTACTGTTTTCTGCACAAAAGCGATTCTGCGAAGCAATGTGAACAGGCACAGAGAAGGTGCTATCAGGGAATTCTCTGCCTGCCTTTCCCCAGTGCTCTGCAAGCTCTCCAGGACAACATAGAATCTGGGGCTCTGTGCTTTCTTTCCTTCTGAACAAGTGTTACTGGTTTCTGCACAAAAGCGATTCTGCGAAGCAATGTGAACACTTCTGCTTCCCAGGCACAGAGAAGGTGCTAGCAAGGATTTCTCTGCCTGCCTTTCCCCAGTGCTCTGCAAGCTCTCCAGGACAACATAGAATCTGGGGCTCTGTGCTTTCTTTCGTTCTGAACAAGTGTTACTGTTTTCTGCACAAAAGCGATTCTGCGAAGCAATGTGAACAGGCACAGAGAAGGTGCTAGCAGGGAATTCTCTGCCTGCCTTTCCCCAGTGCTCTGCAAGCTCTCCAGGACAACATAGAATCTGGGGCTCTGTGCTTTCTTTCCTTCTGAACAAGTGTTAGTGTTTTCTGCACAAAAGCGATTCTGCAAAGCAATGTGAACACATCTGTTTCCCAGGCACAGAGAAGGTGCTAGCAGGGAATTCTCTGCCTGCCTTTCCCCAGTGCTCTGCAAGCTCTCCAGGACAACATAGAATCTGGGGCTCTGTGCTTTCTTTCCTTCTGAACAAGTGTTACTGTTTTCTGCACAAAAGCGATTCTGCGAAGCAATGTGAACAGGCACAGAGAAGGTGCTAGCAGGGAATTCTCTGCCTGCCTTTCCCCAGTGCTCTGCAAGCTCTCCAGGACAACATAGAATCTGGGGCTCTGTGCTTTCTTTCCTTCTGAACAAGTGTTACTGGTTTCTGCACAAAAGCGATTCTGCGAAGCAATGTGAACACTTCTGCTTCCCAGGCACAGAGAAGGTGCTAGCAAGGATTTCTCTGCCTGCCTTTCCCCAGTGCTCTGCAAGCTCTCCAGGACAACATAGAATCTGGGGCTCTGTGCTTTCTTTCGTTCTGAACAAGTGTTACTGTTTTCTGCACAAAAGCGATTCTGCGAAGCAATGTGAACACTTCTGCTTCCCAGGCACAGAGAAGGTGCTAGCAGGGAATTCTCTGCCTGCCTTTCCCCAGTGCTCTGCAAGCTCTCCAGGACAACATAGAATCTGGGGCTCTGTGCTTTCTTTCCTTCTGAACAAGTGTTAGTGTTTTCTGCACAAAAGCGATTCTGCAAAGCAATGTGAACACTTCTGTTTCCCAGGCACAGAGAAGGTGCTATCAGGGAATTCTCTGCCTGCCTTTCCCCAGTGCTCTGCAAGCTCTCCAGGACAACATAGAATCTGGGGCTCTGTGCTTTCTTTCCTTCTGAACAAGTGTTAATGTTTTCTGCACAAAAGCGATTCTGCGAAGCAATGTGAACAGGCACAGAGAAGGTGCTATCAGGGAATTCTCTGCCTGCCTTTCCCCAGTGCTCTGCAAGCTCTCCAGGACAACATAGAATCTGGGGCTCTGTGCTTTCTTTCCTTCTGAACAAGTGTTACTGTTTTCTGCACAAAAGCGATTCTGCGAACCAATGTGAACACGTCTGCTTCCCAGGCACAGAGAAGGTGCTAGCAAGGATTTCTCTGCCTGCCTTTCCCCAGTGCTCTGCAAGCTCTCCAGGACAACATAGAATCTGGGGCTCTGTGCTTTCTTTCCTTCTGAACAAGTGTTACTGTTTTCTGCACAAAAGCGATTCTGCGAAGCAATGTGAACACTTCTGCTTCCCAGGCACAGAGAAGGTGCTAGCAGGGAATTCTCTGCCTGCCTTTCCCCAGTGCTCTGCAAGCTCTCCAGGACAACATAGAATCTGGGGCTCTGTGCTTTCTTTCCTTCTGAACAAGTGTTAGTGTTTTCTGCACAAAAGCGATTCTGCAAAGCAATGTGAACACTTCTGCTTCCCAGGCACAGAGAAGGTGCTAGCAGGGAATTCTCTGCCTGCCTTTCCCCAGTGCTCTGCAAGCTCTCCAGGACAACATAGAATCTGGGGCTCTGTGCTTTCTTTCCTTCTGAACAAGTGTTACTGTTTTCTGCACAAAAGCGATTCTGCGAAGCAATGTGAACAGGCACAGAGAAGGTGCTAGCAGGGAATTCTCTGCCTGCCTTTCCCCAGTGCTCTGCAATCTCTCCAGGACAACATAGAATCTGGGGCTCTGTGCTTTCTTTCCTTCTGAACAAGTGTTAGTGTTTTCTGCACAAAAGCGATTCTGCAAAGCAATGTGAACACTTCTGCTTCCCAGGCACAGAGAAGGTGCTAGCAGGGAATTCTCTGCCTGCCTTTCCCCAGTGCTCTGCAAGCTCTCCAGGACAACATAAAATCTGGGGCTCTGTGCTTTCTTTCCTTCTGAACAAGTGTTAGTGTTTTCTGCACAAAAGCGATTCTGCGAAGCAATGTGAACACTTCTGCTTCCCAGGCACAGAGAAGGTGCTAGCAGGGAATTCTCTGCCTGCCTTTCCCCAGTGCTCTGCAAGCTTTCCAGGACAACATAAAATCTGGGGCTCTGTGCTTTCTTTCCTTCTGAACAAGTGTTAGTGTTTTCTGCACAAAAGCGATTCTTGCGAAGCAATGTGAACACTTCTGCTTACCAGGCACAGAGAAGGTGCTAGCAGGGAATTCTCTGCCTGCCTTTCCCCAGTGCTCTGCAAGCTCTCCAGGACAACATAGAATCTGGGGCTCTGTGCTTTCTTTCGTTCTGAACAAGTGTTACTGTTTTCTGCACAAAAGCGATTCTGCGAAGCAATGTGAACAGGCACAGAGAAGGTGCTATCAGGGAATTCTCTGCCTGCCTTTCCCCAGTGCTCTGCAAGCTCTCCAGGACAACATAGAATCTGGGGCTCTGTGCTTTCTTTCCTTCTGAACAAGTGTTAGTGTTTTCTGCACAAAAGCGATTCTGCAAAGCAATGTGAACACTTCTGCTTCCCAGGCACAGAGAAGGTGCTAGCAGGGAATTCTCTGCCTGCCTTTCCCCAGTGCTCTGCAAGCTCTCCAGGACAACATAAAATCTGGGGCTCTGTGCTTTCTTTCGTTCTGAACAAGTGTTACTGTTTTCTGCACAAAAGCGATTCTGCGAAGCAATGTGAACAGGCACAGAGAAGGTGCTATCAGGGAATTCTCTGCCTACCTTTCCCCAGTGCTCTGCAAGCTCTCCAGGACAACATAAAATCTGGGGTTCTGTGCTTTCTTTCGTTCTGAACAAGTGTTACTGTTTTCTGCACAAAAGCGATTCTGCGAAGCAATGTGAACACTTCTGCTTCCCAGGCACAGAGAAGGTGCTATCAGGGAATTCTCTGCCTGCCTTTCCCCAGTGCTCTGCAAGCTCTCCAGGACAACATAGAATCTGGGGCTCTGTGCTTTCTTTCGTTCTGAACAAGTGTTACTGTTTTCTGCACAAAAGCGATTCTGCAAAGCAATGTGAACAGGCACAGAGAAGGTGCTAGCAGGGAATTCTCTGCCTGCCTTTCCCCAGTGCTCTGCAAGCTCTCCAGGACAACATAGAATCTGGGGCTCTGTGCTTTCTTTCCTTCTGAAGAAGTGTTACTGTTTTCTGCACAAAAGCGATTCTGCGAAGCAATGTGAACAGGCACAGAGAAGGTGCTATCAGGGAATTCTCTGCCTGCCTTTCCCCAGTGCTCTGCAAGCTCTCCAGGACAACATAGAATCTGGGGCTCTGTGCTTTCTTTCCTTCTGAACAAGTGTTAATGTTTTCTGCACAAAAGCGATTCTGCGAAGCAATGTGAACAGGCACAGAGAAGGTGCTATCAGGGAATTCTCTGCCTGCCTTTCCCCAGTGCTCTGCAAGATCTCCAGGACAACATAGAATCTGGGGCTCTGTGCTTTCTTTCATTCTGAACAAGTGTTACTGTTTTCTGCACAAAAGCGATTCTGCGAAGCAATGTGAACACTTCTGCTTCCCAGGCACAGAGAAGGTGCTAGCAAGGATTTCTCTGCCTGCCTTTCCCCAGTGCTCTGCAAGCTCTCCAGGACAACATAGAATCTGGGGCTCTGTGCTTTCTTTCCTTCTGAACAAGTGTTACTGTTTTCTGCACAAAAGCGATTCTGCGAAGCAATGTGAACACTTCTGCTTCCCAGCACAGAGAAGGTGCTAGCAGGGAATTCTCTGCCTGCCTTTCCCCAGTGCTCTGCAAGCTCTCCAGGACAACATAGAATCTGGGGCTCTGTGCTTTCTTTCGTTCTGAACAAGTGTTACTGTTTTCTGCACAAAAGCGATTCTGCGAAGCAATGTGAACACTTCTGCTTCCCAGGCACAGAGAAGGTGCTATCAGGGAATTCTCTGCCTGCCTTTCCCCAGTGCTCTGCAAGCTCTCCAGGACTACATAGAATCTGGGGCTCTGTGCTTTCTTTCGTTCTGAACAAGTGTTACTGTTTTCTGCACAAAAGCGATTCTGCAAAGCAATGTGAACAGGCACAGAGAAGGTGCTAGCAGGGAATTCTCTGCCTGCCTTTCCCCAGTGCTCTGCAAGCTCTCCAGGACAACATAGAATCTGGGGCTCTGTGCTTTCTTTCCTTCTGAACAAGTGTTAATGTTTTCTGCACAAAAGCGATTCTGCGAAGCAATGTGAACAGGCACAGAGAAGGTGCTATCAGGGAATTCTCTGCCTGCCTTTCCCCAGTGCTCTGCAAGCTCTCCAGGACAACATAGAATCTGGGGCTCTGTGCTTTCTTTCCTTCTGAACAAGTGTTACTGTTTTCTGCACAAAAGCGATTCTGCGAAGCAATGTGAACACTTCTGCTTCCCAGGCACAGAGAAGGTGCTAGCAAGGATTTCTCTGCCTGCCTTTCCCCAGTGCTCTGCAAGCTCTCCAGGACAACATAGAATCTGGGGCTCTGTGCTTTCTTTCCTTCTGAACAAGTGTTACTGTTTTCTGCACAAAAGCGATTCTGCGAAGCAATGTGAACACTTCTGCTTCCCAGCACAGAGAAGGTGCTAGCAGGGAATTCTCTGCCTGCCTTTCCCCAGTGCTCTGCAAGCTCTCCAGGACAACATAGAATCTGGGGCTCTGTGCTTTCTTTCCTTCTGAACAACTGTTACTGTTTTCTGCACAAAAGCGATTCTGCGAAGCAATGTGAACACTTCTGCTTCCCAGGCACAGAGAAGGTGCTATCAGGGAATTCTCTGCCTGCCTTTCCCCAGTGCTCTGCAAGCTCTCCAGGACTACATAGAATCTGGGGCTCTGTGCTTTCTTTCGTTCTGAACAAGTGTTACTGTTTTCTGCACAAAAGCGATTCTGCAAAGCAATGTGAACAGGCACAGAGAAGGTGCTAGCAGGGAATTCTCTGCCTGCCTTTCCCCAGTGCTCTGCAAGCTCTCCAGGACAACATAGAATCTGGGGCTCTGTGCTTTCTTTCCTTCTGAACAAGTGTTACTGTTTTCTGCACAAAAGCGATTCTGCGAAGCAATGTGAACACTTCTGCTTCCCAGGCACAGAGAAGGTGCTAGCAGGGAATTCTCTGCCTGCCTTTCCCCAGTGCTCTGCAAGCTCTCCAGGACAACATAGAATCTGGGGCTCTGTGCTTTCTTTCCTTCTGAACAAGTGTTACTGTTTTCTGCACAAAAGCGATTCTGCGAAGCAATGTGAACACTTCTGCTTCCCAGGCACAGAGAAGGTGCTAGCAGGGAATTCTCTGCCTGCCTTTCCCCAGTGCTCTGCAAGCTCTCCAGGACAACATAGAATCTGGGGCTCTGTGCTTTCTTTCCTTCTGAACAAGTGTTAGTGTTTTCTGCACAAAAGCGATTCTGCAAAGCAATGTGAACACATCTGTTTCCCAGGCACAGAGAAGGTGCTAGCAGGGAATTCTCTGCCTGCCTTTCCCCAGTGCTCTGCAAGCTCTCCAGGACAACATAGAATCTGGGGCTCTGTGCTTTCTTTCCTTCTGAACAAGTGTTACTGTTTTCTGCACAAAAGCGATTCTGCGAAGCAATGTGAACAGGCACAGAGAAGGTGCTATCAGGGAATTCTCTGCCTGCCTTTCCCCAGTGCTCTGCAAGCTCTCCAGGACAACATAGAATCTGGGGCTCTGTGCTTTCTTTCCTTCTGAACAAGTGTTAATGTTTTCTGCACAAAAGCGATTCTGCGAAGCAATGTGAACAGGCACAGAGAAGGTGCTATCAGGGAATTCTCTGCCTGCCTTTCCCCAGTGCTCTGCAAGCTCTCCAGGACAACATAGAATCTGGGGCTCTGTGCTTTCTTTCCTTCTGAACAAGTGTTACTGGTTTCTGCACAAAAGCGATTCTGCGAACCAATGTGAACACTTCTGCTTCCCAGGCACAGAGAAGGTGCTAGCAAGGATTTCTCTGCCTGCCTTTCCCCAGTGCTCTGCAAGCTCTCCAGGACAACATAGAATCTGGGGCTCTGTGCTTTCTTTCCTTCTGAACAAGTGTTACTGTTTTCTGCACAAAAGCGATTCTGCGAAGCAATGTGAACACTTCTGCTTCCCAGGCACAGAGAAGGTGCTAGCAGGGAATTCTCTGCCTGCCTTTCCCCAGTGCTCTGCAAGCTCTCCAGGACAACATAGAATCTGGGGCTCTGTGCTTTCTTTCCTTCTGAACAAGTGTTAGTGTTTTCTGCACAAAAGCGATTCTGCAAAGCAATGTGAACACTTCTGCTTCCCAGGCACAGAGAAGGTGCTAGCAGGGAATTCTCTGCCTGCCTTTCCCCAGTGCTCTGCAAGCTCTCCAGGACAACATAGAATCTGGGGCTCTGTGCTTTCTTTCCTTCTGAACAAGTGTTACTGTTTTCTGCACAAAAGCGATTCTGCGAAGCAATGTGAACAGGCACAGAGAAGGTGCTATCAGGGAATTCTCTGCCTGCCTTTCCCCAGTGCTCTGCAATCTCTCCAGGACAACATAGAATCTGGGGCTCTGTGCTTTCTTTCCTTCTGAACAAGTGTTAGTGTTTTCTGCACAAAAGCGATTCTGCAAAGCAATGTGAACACTTCTGCTTCCCAGGCACAGAGAAGGTGCTAGCAGGGAATTCTCTGCCTGCCTTTCCCCAGTGCTCTGCAAGCTCTCCAGGACAACATAAAATCTGGGGCTCTGTGCTTTCTTTCCTTCTGAACAAGTGTTACTGTTTTCTGCACAAAAGCGATTCTGCGAAGCAATGTGAACACTTCTGCTTCCCAGGCACAGAGAAGGTGCTAGCAGGGAATTCTCTGCCTGCCTTTCCCCAGTGCTCTGCAAGCTTTCCAGGACAACATAAAATCTGGGGCTCTGTGCTTTCTTTCCTTCTGAACAAGTGTTACTGTTTTCTGCACAAAAGCGATTCTTGCGAAGCAATGTGAACACTTCTGCTTACCAGGCACAGAGAAGGTGCTAGCAGGGAATTCTCTGCCTGCCTTTCCCCAGTGCTCTGCAAGCTCTCCAGGACAACATAGAATCTGGGGCTCTGTGCTTTCTTTCGTTCTGAACAAGTGTTACTGTTTTCTGCACAAAAGCGATTCTGCGAAGCAATGTGAACAGGCACAGAGAAGGTGCTAGCAGGGAATTCTCTGCCTGCCTTTCCCCAGTGCTCTGCAAGCTCTCCAGGACAACATAGAATCTGGGGCTCTGTGCTTTCTTTCCTTCTGAACAAGTGTTAGTGTTTTCTGCACAAAAGCGATTCTGCAAAGCAATGTGAACACATCTGTTTCCCAGGCACAGAGAAGGTGCTAGCAGGGAATTCTCTGCCTGCCTTTCCCCAGTGCTCTGCAAGCTCTCCAGGACAACATAGAATCTGGGGCTCTGTGCTTTCTTTCCTTCTGAACAAGTGTTACTGTTTTCTGCACAAAAGCGATTCTGCGAAGCAATGTGAACAGGCACAGAGAAGGTGCTATCAGGGAATTCTCTGCCTGCCTTTCCCCAGTGCTCTGCAAGCTCTCCAGGACAACATAGAATCTGGGGCTCTGTGCTTTCTTTCCTTCTGAACAAGTGTTACTGGTTTCTGCACAAAAGCGATTCTGCGAAGCAATGTGAACACTTCTGCTTCCCAGGCACAGAGAAGGTGCTAGCAAGGATTTCTCTGCCTGCCTTTCCCCAGTGCTCTGCAAGCTCTCCAGGACAACATAGAATCTGGGGCTCTGTGCTTTCTTTCGTTCTGAACAAGTGTTACTGTTTTCTGCACAAAAGCGATTCTGCGAAGCAATGTGAACAGGCACAGAGAAGGTGCTAGCAGGGAATTCTCTGCCTGCCTTTCCCCAGTGCTCTGCAAGCTCTCCAGGACAACATAGAATCTGGGGCTCTGTGCTTTCTTTCCTTCTGAACAAGTGTTAGTGTTTTCTGCACAAAAGCGATTCTGCAAAGCAATGTGAACACATCTGTTTCCCAGGCACAGAGAAGGTGCTAGCAGGGAATTCTCTGCCTGCCTTTCCCCAGTGCTCTGCAAGCTCTCCAGGACAACATAGAATCTGGGGCTCTGTGCTTTCTTTCCTTCTGAACAAGTGTTACTGTTTTCTGCACAAAAGCGATTCTGCGAAGCAATGTGAACAGGCACAGAGAAGGTGCTAGCAGGGAATTCTCTGCCTGCCTTTCCCCAGTGCTCTGCAAGCTCTCCAGGACAACATAGAATCTGGGGCTCTGTGCTTTCTTTCCTTCTGAACAAGTGTTACTGGTTTCTGCACAAAAGCGATTCTGCGAAGCAATGTGAACACTTCTGCTTCCCAGGCACAGAGAAGGTGCTAGCAAGGATTTCTCTGCCTGCCTTTCCCCAGTGCTCTGCAAGCTCTCCAGGACAACATAGAATCTGGGGCTCTGTGCTTTCTTTCGTTCTGAACAAGTGTTACTGTTTTCTGCACAAAAGCGATTCTGCGAAGCAATGTGAACACTTCTGCTTCCCAGGCACAGAGAAGGTGCTAGCAGGGAATTCTCTGCCTGCCTTTCCCCAGTGCTCTGCAAGCTCTCCAGGACAACATAGAATCTGGGGCTCTGTGCTTTCTTTCCTTCTGAACAAGTGTTAGTGTTTTCTGCACAAAAGCGATTCTGCAAAGCAATGTGAACACTTCTGTTTCCCAGGCACAGAGAAGGTGCTATCAGGGAATTCTCTGCCTGCCTTTCCCCAGTGCTCTGCAAGCTCTCCAGGACAACATAGAATCTGGGGCTCTGTGCTTTCTTTCCTTCTGAACAAGTGTTAATGTTTTCTGCACAAAAGCGATTCTGCGAAGCAATGTGAACAGGCACAGAGAAGGTGCTATCAGGGAATTCTCTGCCTGCCTTTCCCCAGTGCTCTGCAAGCTCTCCAGGACAACATAGAATCTGGGGCTCTGTGCTTTCTTTCCTTCTGAACAAGTGTTACTGTTTTCTGCACAAAAGCGATTCTGCGAACCAATGTGAACACGTCTGCTTCCCAGGCACAGAGAAGGTGCTAGCAAGGATTTCTCTGCCTGCCTTTCCCCAGTGCTCTGCAAGCTCTCCAGGACAACATAGAATCTGGGGCTCTGTGCTTTCTTTCCTTCTGAACAAGTGTTACTGTTTTCTGCACAAAAGCGATTCTGCGAAGCAATGTGAACACTTCTGCTTCCCAGGCACAGAGAAGGTGCTAGCAGGGAATTCTCTGCCTGCCTTTCCCCAGTGCTCTGCAAGCTCTCCAGGACAACATAGAATCTGGGGCTCTGTGCTTTCTTTCCTTCTGAACAAGTGTTAGTGTTTTCTGCACAAAAGCGATTCTGCAAAGCAATGTGAACACTTCTGCTTCCCAGGCACAGAGAAGGTGCTAGCAGGGAATTCTCTGCCTGCCTTTCCCCAGTGCTCTGCAAGCTCTCCAGGACAACATAGAATCTGGGGCTCTGTGCTTTCTTTCCTTCTGAACAAGTGTTACTGTTTTCTGCACAAAAGCGATTCTGCGAAGCAATGTGAACAGGCACAGAGAAGGTGCTAGCAGGGAATTCTCTGCCTGCCTTTCCCCAGTGCTCTGCAATCTCTCCAGGACAACATAGAATCTGGGGCTCTGTGCTTTCTTTCCTTCTGAACAAGTGTTAGTGTTTTCTGCACAAAAGCGATTCTGCAAAGCAATGTGAACACTTCTGCTTCCCAGGCACAGAGAAGGTGCTAGCAGGGAATTCTCTGCCTGCCTTTCCCCAGTGCTCTGCAAGCTCTCCAGGACAACATAAAATCTGGGGCTCTGTGCTTTCTTTCCTTCTGAACAAGTGTTAGTGTTTTCTGCACAAAAGCGATTCTGCGAAGCAATGTGAACACTTCTGCTTCCCAGGCACAGAGAAGGTGCTAGCAGGGAATTCTCTGCCTGCCTTTCCCCAGTGCTCTGCAAGCTTTCCAGGACAACATAAAATCTGGGGCTCTGTGCTTTCTTTCCTTCTGAACAAGTGTTAGTGTTTTCTGCACAAAAGCGATTCTTGCGAAGCAATGTGAACACTTCTGCTTACCAGGCACAGAGAAGGTGCTAGCAGGGAATTCTCTGCCTGCCTTTCCCCAGTGCTCTGCAAGCTCTCCAGGACAACATAGAATCTGGGGCTCTGTGCTTTCTTTCGTTCTGAACAAGTGTTACTGTTTTCTGCACAAAAGCGATTCTGCGAAGCAATGTGAACAGGCACAGAGAAGGTGCTATCAGGGAATTCTCTGCCTGCCTTTCCCCAGTGCTCTGCAAGCTCTCCAGGACAACATAGAATCTGGGGCTCTGTGCTTTCTTTCCTTCTGAACAAGTGTTAGTGTTTTCTGCACAAAAGCGATTCTGCAAAGCAATGTGAACACTTCTGCTTCCCAGGCACAGAGAAGGTGCTAGCAGGGAATTCTCTGCCTGCCTTTCCCCAGTGCTCTGCAAGCTCTCCAGGACAACATAAAATCTGGGGCTCTGTGCTTTCTTTCGTTCTGAACAAGTGTTACTGTTTTCTGCACAAAAGCGATTCTGCGAAGCAATGTGAACAGGCACAGAGAAGGTGCTATCAGGGAATTCTCTGCCTACCTTTCCCCAGTGCTCTGCAAGCTCTCCAGGACAACATAAAATCTGGGGTTCTGTGCTTTCTTTCGTTCTGAACAAGTGTTACTGTTTTCTGCACAAAAGCGATTCTGCGAAGCAATGTGAACAGGCACAGAGAAGGTGCTATCAGGGAATTCTCTGCCTGCCTTTCCCCAGTGCTCTGCAAGCTCTCCAGGACAACATAAAATCTGGGGCTCTGTGCTTTCTTTCCTTCTGAATAAGTGTTACTGTTTTCTGCACAAAAGCGATTCTGCGAAGCAATGTGAACACTTCTGCTTCCCAGGCACAGAGAAGGTGCTAGCAGGGAATTCTCTGCCTGCCTTTCCCCAGTGCTCTGCAAGCTCTCCAGGACAACATAGAATCTGGGGCTCTGTGCTTTCTTTCCTTCTGAACAAGTGTTACTGTTTTCTGCACAAAAGCGATTCTTGCGAAGCGATGTGAACACTTCTGCTTCCCAGGCACAGAGAAGGTGCTATCAGGGAATTCTCTGCCTGCCTTTCCCCAGTGCTCTGCAAGCTCTCCAGGACAACATAGAATCTGGGGCTCTGTGCTTTCTTTCCTTCTGAACAAGTGTTACTGTTTTCTGCACAAAAGCGATTCTGCGAAGCAATGTGAACAGGCACAGAGAAGGTGCTATCAGGGAATTCTCTGCCTGCCTTTCCCCAGTGCTCTGCAAGCTCTCCAGGACAACATAGAATCTGGGGCTCTGTGCTTTCTTTCGTTCTGAACAAGTGTTACTGTTTTCTGCACAAAAGCGATTCTGCAAAGCAATGTGAACAGGCACAGAGAAGGTGCTAGCAGGGAATTCTCTGCCTGCCTTTCCCCAGTGCTCTGCAAGCTCTCCAGGACAACATAGAATCTGGGGCTCTGTGCTTTCTTTCCTTCTGAACAAGTGTTAATGTTTTCTGCACAAAAGCGATTCTGCGAAGCAATGTGAACAGGCACAGAGAAGGTGCTATCAGGGAATTCTCTGCCTGCCTTTCCCCAGTGCTCTGCAAGCTCTCCAGGACAACATAGAATCTGGGGCTCTGTGCTTTCTTTCCTTCTGAACAAGTGTTACTGTTTTCTGCACAAAAGCGATTCTGCGAAGCAATGTGAACACTTCTGCTTCCCAGGCACAGAGAAGGTGCTAGCAAGGATTTCTCTGCCTGCCTTTCCCCAGTGCTCTGCAAGCTCTCCAGGACAACATAGAATCTGGGGCTCTGTGCTTTCTTTCCTTCTGAACAAGTGTTACTGTTTTCTGCACAAAAGCGATTCTGCGAAGCAATGTGAACACTTCTGCTTCCCAGCACAGAGAAGGTGCTAGCAGGGAATTCTCTGCCTGCCTTTCCCCAGTGCTCTGCAAGCTCTCCAGGACAACATAGAATCTGGGGCTCTGTGCTTTCTTTCCTTCTGAACAACTGTTACTGTTTTCTGCACAAAAGCGATTCTGCGAAGCAATGTGAACACTTCTGCTTCCCAGGCACAGAGAAGGTGCTATCAGGGAATTCTCTGCCTGCCTTTCCCCAGTGCTCTGCAAGCTCTCCAGGACTACATAGAATCTGGGGCTCTGTGCTTTCTTTCGTTCTGAACAAGTGTTACTGTTTTCTGCACAAAAGCGATTCTGCAAAGCAATGTGAACAGGCACAGAGAAGGTGCTAGCAGGGAATTCTCTGCCTGCCTTTCCCCAGTGCTCTGCAAGCTCTCCAGGACAACATAGAATCTGGGGCTCTGTGCTTTCTTTCCTTCTGAACAAGTGTTACTGTTTTCTGCACAAAAGCGATTCTGCGAAGCAATGTGAACACTTCTGCTTCCCAGGCACAGAGAAGGTGCTAGCAGGGAATTCTCTGCCTGCCTTTCCCCAGTGCTCTGCAAGCTCTCCAGGACAACATAGAATCTGGGGCTCTGTGCTTTCTTTCCTTCTGAACAAGTGTTACTGTTTTCTGCACAAAAGCGATTCTGCGAAGCAATGTGAACACTTCTGCTTCCCAGGCACAGAGAAGGTGCTAGCAGGGAATTCTCTGCCTGCCTTTCCCCAGTGCTCTGCAAGCTCTCCAGGACAACATAGAATCTGGGGCTCTGTGCTTTCTTTCCTTCTGAACAAGTGTTAGTGTTTTCTGCACAAAAGCGATTCTGCAAAGCAATGTGAACACATCTGTTTCCCAGGCACAGAGAAGGTGCTAGCAGGGAATTCTCTGCCTGCCTTTCCCCAGTGCTCTGCAAGCTCTCCAGGACAACATAGAATCTGGGGCTCTGTGCTTTCTTTCCTTCTGAACAAGTGTTACTGTTTTCTGCACAAAAGCGATTCTGCGAAGCAATGTGAACAGGCACAGAGAAGGTGCTATCAGGGAATTCTCTGCCTGCCTTTCCCCAGTGCTCTGCAAGCTCTCCAGGACAACATAGAATCTGGGGCTCTGTGCTTTCTTTCCTTCTGAACAAGTGTTAATGTTTTCTGCACAAAAGCGATTCTGCGAAGCAATGTGAACAGGCACAGAGAAGGTGCTATCAGGGAATTCTCTGCCTGCCTTTCCCCAGTGCTCTGCAAGCTCTCCAGGACAACATAGAATCTGGGGCTCTGTGCTTTCTTTCCTTCTGAACAAGTGTTACTGGTTTCTGCACAAAAGCGATTCTGCGAAGCAATGTGAACACTTCTGCTTCCCAGGCACAGAGAAGGTGCTAGCAAGGATTTCTCTGCCTGCCTTTCCCCAGTGCTCTGCAAGCTCTCCAGGACAACATAGAATCTGGGGCTCTGTGCTTTCTTTCGTTCTGAACAAGTGTTACTGTTTTCTGCACAAAAGCGATTCTGCGAAGCAATGTGAACACTTCTGCTTCCCAGGCACAGAGAAGGTGCTAGCAGGGAATTCTCTGCCTGCCTTTCCCCAGTGCTCTGCAAGCTCTCCAGGACAACATAGAATCTGGGGCTCTGTGCTTTCTTTCCTTCTGAACAAGTGTTAGTGTTTTCTGCACAAAAGCGATTCTGCAAAGCAATGTGAACACTTCTGTTTCCCAGGCACAGAGAAGGTGCTATCAGGGAATTCTCTGCCTGCCTTTCCCCAGTGCTCTGCAAGCTCTCCAGGACAACATAGAATCTGGGGCTCTGTGCTTTCTTTCCTTCTGAACAAGTGTTAATGTTTTCTGCACAAAAGCGATTCTGCGAAGCAATGTGAACAGGCACAGAGAAGGTGCTATCAGGGAATTCTCTGCCTGCCTTTCCCCAGTGCTCTGCAAGCTCTCCAGGACAACATAGAATCTGGGGCTCTGTGCTTTCTTTCCTTCTGAACAAGTGTTACTGTTTTCTGCACAAAAGCGATTCTGCGAACCAATGTGAACACTTCTGCTTCCCAGGCACAGAGAAGGTGCTAGCAAGGATTTCTCTGCCTGCCTTTCCCCAGTGCTCTGCAAGCTCTCCAGGACAACATAGAATCTGGGGCTCTGTGCTTTCTTTCCTTCTGAACAAGTGTTACTGTTTTCTGCACAAAAGCGATTCTGCGAAGCAATGTGAACACTTCTGCTTCCCAGGCACAGAGAAGGTGCTAGCAGGGAATTCTCTGCCTGCCTTTCCCCAGTGCTCTGCAAGCTCTCCAGGACAACATAGAATCTGGGGCTCTGTGCTTTCTTTCCTTCTGAACAAGTGTTAGTGTTTTCTGCACAAAAGCGATTCTGCAAAGCAATGTGAACACTTCTGCTTCCCAGGCACAGAGAAGGTGCTAGCAGGGAATTCTCTGCCTGCCTTTCCCCAGTGCTCTGCAAGCTCTCCAGGACAACATAGAATCTGGGGCTCTGTGCTTTCTTTCCTTCTGAACAAGTGTTACTGTTTTCTGCACAAAAGCGATTCTGCGAAGCAATGTGAACAGGCACAGAGAAGGTGCTATCAGGGAATTCTCTGCCTGCCTTTCCCCAGTGCTCTGCAATCTCTCCAGGACAACATAGAATCTGGGGCTCTGTGCTTTCTTTCCTTCTGAACAAGTGTTAGTGTTTTCTGCACAAAAGCGATTCTGCAAAGCAATGTGAACACTTCTGCTTCCCAGGCACAGAGAAGGTGCTAGCAGGGAATTCTCTGCCTGCCTTTCCCCAGTGCTCTGCAAGCTCTCCAGGACAACATAAAATCTGGGGCTCTGTGCTTTCTTTCCTTCTGAACAAGTGTTACTGTTTTCTGCACAAAAGCGATTCTGCGAAGCAATGTGAACACTTCTGCTTCCCAGGCACAGAGAAGGTGCTAGCAGGGAATTCTCTGCCTGCCTTTCCCCAGTGCTCTGCAAGCTTTCCAGGACAACATAAAATCTGGGGCTCTGTGCTTTCTTTCCTTCTGAACAAGTGTTACTGTTTTCTGCACAAAAGCGATTCTTGCGAAGCAATGTGAACACTTCTGCTTACCAGGCACAGAGAAGGTGCTAGCAGGGAATTCTCTGCCTGCCTTTCCCCAGTGCTCTGCAAGCTCTCCAGGACAACATAGAATCTGGGGCTCTGTGCTTTCTTTCGTTCTGAACAAGTGTTACTGTTTTCTGCACAAAAGCGATTCTGCGAAGCAATGTGAACAGGCACAGAGAAGGTGCTAGCAGGGAATTCTCTGCCTGCCTTTCCCCAGTGCTCTGCAAGCTCTCCAGGACAACATAGAATCTGGGGCTCTGTGCTTTCTTTCCTTCTGAACAAGTGTTAGTGTTTTCTGCACAAAAGCGATTCTGCAAAGCAATGTGAACACATCTGTTTCCCAGGCACAGAGAAGGTGCTAGCAGGGAATTCTCTGCCTGCCTTTCCCCAGTGCTCTGCAAGCTCTCCAGGACAACATAGAATCTGGGGCTCTGTGCTTTCTTTCCTTCTGAACAAGTGTTACTGTTTTCTGCACAAAAGCGATTCTGCGAAGCAATGTGAACAGGCACAGAGAAGGTGCTATCAGGGAATTCTCTGCCTGCCTTTCCCCAGTGCTCTGCAAGCTCTCCAGGACAACATAGAATCTGGGGCTCTGTGCTTTCTTTCCTTCTGAACAAGTGTTACTGGTTTCTGCACAAAAGCGATTCTGCGAAGCAATGTGAACACTTCTGCTTCCCAGGCACAGAGAAGGTGCTAGCAAGGATTTCTCTGCCTGCCTTTCCCCAGTGCTCTGCAAGCTCTCCAGGACAACATAGAATCTGGGGCTCTGTGCTTTCTTTCGTTCTGAACAAGTGTTACTGTTTTCTGCACAAAAGCGATTCTGCGAAGCAATGTGAACAGGCACAGAGAAGGTGCTAGCAGGGAATTCTCTGCCTGCCTTTCCCCAGTGCTCTGCAAGCTCTCCAGGACAACATAGAATCTGGGGCTCTGTGCTTTCTTTCCTTCTGAACAAGTGTTAGTGTTTTCTGCACAAAAGCGATTCTGCAAAGCAATGTGAACACATCTGTTTCCCAGGCACAGAGAAGGTGCTAGCAGGGAATTCTCTGCCTGCCTTTCCCCAGTGCTCTGCAAGCTCTCCAGGACAACATAGAATCTGGGGCTCTGTGCTTTCTTTCCTTCTGAACAAGTGTTACTGTTTTCTGCACAAAAGCGATTCTGCGAAGCAATGTGAACAGGCACAGAGAAGGTGCTAGCAGGGAATTCTCTGCCTGCCTTTCCCCAGTGCTCTGCAAGCTCTCCAGGACAACATAGAATCTGGGGCTCTGTGCTTTCTTTCCTTCTGAACAAGTGTTACTGGTTTCTGCACAAAAGCGATTCTGCGAAGCAATGTGAACACTTCTGCTTCCCAGGCACAGAGAAGGTGCTAGCAAGGATTTCTCTGCCTGCCTTTCCCCAGTGCTCTGCAAGCTCTCCAGGACAACATAGAATCTGGGGCTCTGTGCTTTCTTTCGTTCTGAACAAGTGTTACTGTTTTCTGCACAAAAGCGATTCTGCGAAGCAATGTGAACACTTCTGCTTCCCAGGCACAGAGAAGGTGCTAGCAGGGAATTCTCTGCCTGCCTTTCCCCAGTGCTCTGCAAGCTCTCCAGGACAACATAGAATCTGGGGCTCTGTGCTTTCTTTCCTTCTGAACAAGTGTTAGTGTTTTCTGCACAAAAGCGATTCTGCAAAGCAATGTGAACACTTCTGTTTCCCAGGCACAGAGAAGGTGCTATCAGGGAATTCTCTGCCTGCCTTTCCCCAGTGCTCTGCAAGCTCTCCAGGACAACATAGAATCTGGGGCTCTGTGCTTTCTTTCCTTCTGAACAAGTGTTAATGTTTTCTGCACAAAAGCGATTCTGCGAAGCAATGTGAACAGGCACAGAGAAGGTGCTATCAGGGAATTCTCTGCCTGCCTTTCCCCAGTGCTCTGCAAGCTCTCCAGGACAACATAGAATCTGGGGCTCTGTGCTTTCTTTCCTTCTGAACAAGTGTTACTGTTTTCTGCACAAAAGCGATTCTGCGAACCAATGTGAACACGTCTGCTTCCCAGGCACAGAGAAGGTGCTAGCAAGGATTTCTCTGCCTGCCTTTCCCCAGTGCTCTGCAAGCTCTCCAGGACAACATAGAATCTGGGGCTCTGTGCTTTCTTTCCTTCTGAACAAGTGTTACTGTTTTCTGCACAAAAGCGATTCTGCGAAGCAATGTGAACACTTCTGCTTCCCAGGCACAGAGAAGGTGCTAGCAGGGAATTCTCTGCCTGCCTTTCCCCAGTGCTCTGCAAGCTCTCCAGGACAACATAGAATCTGGGGCTCTGTGCTTTCTTTCCTTCTGAACAAGTGTTAGTGTTTTCTGCACAAAAGCGATTCTGCAAAGCAATGTGAACACTTCTGCTTCCCAGGCACAGAGAAGGTGCTAGCAGGGAATTCTCTGCCTGCCTTTCCCCAGTGCTCTGCAAGCTCTCCAGGACAACATAGAATCTGGGGCTCTGTGCTTTCTTTCCTTCTGAACAAGTGTTACTGTTTTCTGCACAAAAGCGATTCTGCGAAGCAATGTGAACAGGCACAGAGAAGGTGCTAGCAGGGAATTCTCTGCCTGCCTTTCCCCAGTGCTCTGCAATCTCTCCAGGACAACATAGAATCTGGGGCTCTGTGCTTTCTTTCCTTCTGAACAAGTGTTAGTGTTTTCTGCACAAAAGCGATTCTGCAAAGCAATGTGAACACTTCTGCTTCCCAGGCACAGAGAAGGTGCTAGCAGGGAATTCTCTGCCTGCCTTTCCCCAGTGCTCTGCAAGCTCTCCAGGACAACATAAAATCTGGGGCTCTGTGCTTTCTTTCCTTCTGAACAAGTGTTAGTGTTTTCTGCACAAAAGCGATTCTGCGAAGCAATGTGAACACTTCTGCTTCCCAGGCACAGAGAAGGTGCTAGCAGGGAATTCTCTGCCTGCCTTTCCCCAGTGCTCTGCAAGCTTTCCAGGACAACATAAAATCTGGGGCTCTGTGCTTTCTTTCCTTCTGAACAAGTGTTAGTGTTTTCTGCACAAAAGCGATTCTTGCGAAGCAATGTGAACACTTCTGCTTACCAGGCACAGAGAAGGTGCTAGCAGGGAATTCTCTGCCTGCCTTTCCCCAGTGCTCTGCAAGCTCTCCAGGACAACATAGAATCTGGGGCTCTGTGCTTTCTTTCGTTCTGAACAAGTGTTACTGTTTTCTGCACAAAAGCGATTCTGCGAAGCAATGTGAACAGGCACAGAGAAGGTGCTATCAGGGAATTCTCTGCCTGCCTTTCCCCAGTGCTCTGCAAGCTCTCCAGGACAACATAGAATCTGGGGCTCTGTGCTTTCTTTCCTTCTGAACAATTGTTACTGTTTTCTGCACAAAAGCGATTCTGCAAAGCAATGTGAACACTTCTGCTTCCCAGGCACAGAGAAGGTGCTAGCAGGGAATTCTCTGCCTGCCTTTCCCCAGTGCTCTGCAAGCTCTCCAGGACAACATAAAATCTGGGGCTCTGTGCTTTCTTTCGTTCTGAACAAGTGTTACTGTTTTCTGCACAAAAGCGATTCTGCGAAGCAATGTGAACAGGCACAGAGAAGGTGCTATCAGGGAATTCTCTGCCTACCTTTCCCCAGTGCTCTGCAAGCTCTCCAGGACAACATAAAATCTGGGGTTCTGTGCTTTCTTTCGTTCTGAACAAGTGTTACTGTTTTCTGCACAAAAGCGATTCTGCGAAGCAATGTGAACAGGCACAGAGAAGGTGCTATCAGGGAATTCTCTGCCTGCCTTTCCCCAGTGCTCTGCAAGCTCTCCAGGACAACATAAAATCTGGGGCTCTGTGCTTTCTTTCCTTCTGAATAAGTGTTACTGTTTTCTGCACAAAAGCGATTCTGCGAAGCAATGTGAACACTTCTGCTTCCCAGGCACAGAGAAGGTGCTAGCAGGGAATTCTCTGCCTGCCTTTCCCCAGTGCTCTGCAAGCTCTCCAGGACAACATAGAATCTGGGGCTCTGTGCTTTCTTTCCTTCTGAACAAGTGTTACTGTTTTCTGCACAAAAGCGATTCTTGCGAAGCGATGTGAACACTTCTGCTTCCCAGGCACAGAGAAGGTGCTATCAGGGAATTCTCTGCCTGCCTTTCCCCAGTGCTCTGCAAGCTCTCCAGGACAACATAGAATCTGGGGCTCTGTGCTTTCTTTCCTTCTGAACAAGTGTTACTGTTTTCTGCACAAAAGCGATTCTGCGAAGCAATGTGAACAGGCACAGAGAAGGTGCTATCAGGGAATTCTCTGCCTGCCTTTCCCCAGTGCTCTGCAAGCTCTCCAGGACAACATAGAATCTGGGGCTCTGTGCTTTCTTTCATTCTGAACAAGTGTTACTGTTTTCTGCACAAAAGCGATTCTGCGAAGCAATGTGAAAAGGCACAGAGAAGGTGCTATCAGGGAATTCTCTGCCTGCCTTTCCCCAGTGCTCTGCAAGCTCTCCAGGACAACATAGAATCTGGGGCTCTGTGCTTTCTTTCCTTCTGAACAAGTGTTAATGTTTTCTGCACAAAAGCGATTCTGCGAAGCAATGTGAACAGGCACAGAGAAGGTGCTATCAGGGAATTCTCTGCCTGCCTTTCCCCAGTGCTCTGCAAGCTCTCCAGGACAACATAGAATCTGGGGCTCTGTGCTTTCTTTCCTTCTGAACAAGTGTTAGTGTTTTCTGCACAAAAGCGATTCTGCAAAGCAATGTGAACACTTCTGCTTCCCAGGCACAGAGAAGGTGCTAGCAGGGAATTCTCTGCCTGCCTTTCCCCAGTGCTCTGCAAGCTCTCCAGGACAACATAGAATCTGGGGCTCTGTGCTTTCTTTCGTTCTGAACAACTGTTACTGTTTTCTGCACAAAAGCGATTCTGCGAAGCAATGTGAACAGGCACAGAGAAGGTGCTAGCAGGGAATTCTCTGCCTACCTTTCCCCAGTGCTCTGCAAGCTCTCCAGGACAACATAAAATCTGGGGTTCTGTGCTTTCTTTCCTTCTGAACAAGTGTTACTGTTTTCTGCACAAAAGCGATTCTGCGAAGCAATGTGAACAGGCACAGAGAAGGTGCTATCAGGGAATTCTCTGCCTGCCTTTCCCCAGTGCTCTGCAAGCTCTCCAGGACAACATAGAATCTGGGGCTCTGTGCTTTCTTTCCTTCTGAACAAGTGTTAGTGTTTTCTGCACAAAAGCGATTCTGCGAAGCAATGTGAACAGGCACAGAGAAGGTGCTATCAGGGAATTCTCTGCCTGCCTTTCCCCAGTGCTCTGCAAGCTCTCCAGGACAACATAGAATCTGGGGCTCTGTGCTTTCTTTCATTCTGAACAAGTGTTACTGTTTTCTGCACAAAAGCGATTCTGCGAAGCAATGTGAACAGGCACAGAGAAGGTGCTATCAGGGAATTCTCTGCCTGCCTTTCCCCAGTGCTCTGCAAGCTCTCCAGGACAACATAGAATCTGGGGCTCTGTGCTTTCTTTCCTTCTGAACAAGTGTTACTGTTTTCTGCACAAAAGCGATTCTGCGAAGCAATGTGAACACTTCTGCTTCCCAGGCACAGAGAAGGTGCTATCAGGGAATTCTCTGCCTGCCTTTCCCCAGTGCTCTGCAAGCTCTCCAGGACAACATAGAATCTGGGGCTCTGTGCTTTCTTTCCTTCTGAACAAGTGTTAGTGTTTTCTGCACAAAAGCGATTCTTGCGAAGCAATGTGAACACTTCTGCTTCCCAGGCACAGAGAAGGTGCTAGCAGGGAATTCTCTGCCTGCCTTTCCCCAGTGCTCTGCAAGCTCTCCAGGACAACATAGAATCTGGGGCTCTGTGCTTTCTTTCGTTCTGAACAAGTGTTACTGTTTTCTGCACAAAAGCGATTCTGCGAAGCAATGTGAACAGGCACAGAGAAGGTGCTATCAGGGAATTCTCTGCCTGCCTTTCCCCAGTGCTCTGCAAGCTCTCCAGGACAACATAGAATCTGGGGCTCTGTGCTTTCTTTCGTTCTGAACAAGTGTTACTGTTTTCTGCACAAAAGCGATTCTGCGAAGCAATGTGAACAGGCACAGAGAAGGTGCTATCAGGGAATTCTCTGCCTACTTTTCCCCAGTGCTCTGCAAGATCTCCAGGACAACATAAAATCTGGGGCTCTGTGCTTTCTTTCCTTCTGAACAAGTGTTACTGTTTTCTGCACAAAAGCGATTCTGCGAAGCTATGTGAACACTTCTGCTTCCCAGGCACGGAGAAGGTGCTAGCAAGGAATTCTCTGCCTGCCTTTCCCCAGTGCTCTGCAAGCTCTCCAGGACAACATAGAATCTGGGGCTCTGTGCTTTCTTTCCTTCTGAACAAGTGTTACTGTTTTCTGCACAAAAGCGATTCTGCGAAGCAATGTGAACAGGCACAGAGAAGGTGCTAGCAGGGAATTCTCTGCCTACCTTTCCCCAGTGCTCTGCAAGCTCTCCAGGACAACATAAAATCTGGGGCTCTGTGCTTTCTTTCGTTCTGAACAAGTGTTACTGTTTTCTGCACAAAAGCGATTCTTGCGAAGCAATGTGAACACTTCTGCTTCCCAGGCACAGAGAAGGTGCTATCAGGGAATTCTCTGCCTGCCTTTCCCCAGTGCTCTGCAAGCTCTCCAGGACAACATAAAATCTGGGGCTCTGTGCTTTCTTTCCTTCTGAACAAGTGTTAGTGTTTTCTGCACAAAAGCGATTCTTGCGAAGCAATGTGAACACTTCTGCTTCCCAGGCACGGAGAAGGTGCTAGCAAGGAACTCTCTGCCTGCCTTTCCCCAGTGCTCTAAAAGCTCTCCAGGACAACATAAAATCTGGGGCTCTGTGCTTTCTTTCCTTCTGAACAAGTGTTAGTGTTTTCTGCACAAAAGCGATTCTTGCGAAGCAATGTGAACACTTCTGCTTCCCAGGCACAGAGAAGGTGCTAGCAGGGAATTCTCTGCCTGCCTTTCCCCAGTGCTCTGCAAGCTCTCCAGGACAACATAGAATCTGGGGCTCTGTGCTTTCTTTCCTTCTGAACAAGTGTTAGTGTTTTCTGCACAAAAGCGATTCTTGCGAAGCAATGTGAACACTTCTGCTTCCCAGGCACAGAGAAGGTGCTAGCAAGGAATTCTCTGCCTGCCTTTCCCCAGTGCTCTGCAAGCTCTCCAGGACTACATAGAATCTGGGGCTCTGTGCTTTCTTTCGTTCTGAACAAGTGTTACTGTTTTCTGCACAAAAGCCATTCTGCAAAGCAATGTGAACAGGCACAGAGAAGGTGCTAGCAGGGAATTCTCTGCCTGCCTTTCCCCAGTGCTCTGCAAGCTCTCCAGGACAACATAGAATCTGGGGCTCTGTGCTTTCTTTACTTCTGAACAAGTGTTAGTGTTTTCTGCACAAAAGCGATTCTGCGAAGCAATGTGAACACTTCTGCTTCCCAGGCACGGAGAAGGTGCTAGCAAGGAATTCTCTGCCTGCCTTTCCCCAGTGCTCTAAAAGCTCTCCAGGACAACATAAAATCTGGGGCTCTGTGCTTTCTTTCCTTCTGAACAAGTGTTAGTGTTTTCTGCACAAAAGCGATTCTTGCGAAGCAATGTGAACACTTCTGCTTCCCAGGCACAGAGAAGGTGCTAGCAGGGAATTCTCTGCCTGCCTTTCCCCAGTGCTCTGCAAGCTCTCCAGGACAACATAGAATCTGGGGCTCTGTGCTTTCTTTCGTTCTGAACAAGTGTTACTGTTTTCTGCACAAAAGCGATTCAGCGAAGCAATGTGAACAGGCACAGAGAAGGTGCTATCAGGGAATTCTCTGCCTGCCTTCCCCCAGTGCTCTGCAAGCTCTCCAGGACAACATAGAATCTGGGGCTCTGTGCTTTCTTTCGTTCTGAACAAGTGTTACTGTTTTCTGCACAAAAGCGATTGTGCAAAGCAATGTGAACAGGCACAGAGAAGGTGCTAGCAGGGAATTCTCTGCCTGCCTTTCCCCAGTGCTCTGCAAGCTCTCCAGGACAACATAAAATCTGGGGCTCTGTGCTTTCTTTCGTTCTGAACAAGTGTTACTGTTTTCTGCACAAAAGCGATTCTGCGAAGCAATGTGAACAGGCACAGAGAAGGTGCTAGCAGGGAATTCTCTGCCTGCCTTTCCCCAGTGCTCTGCAAGCTCTCCAGGACAACATAAAATCTGGGGCTCTGTGCTTTCTTTCCTTCTGAACAAGTGTTACTGTTTTCTGCACAAAAGCGATTTTTGCGAAGCAATGTGAACACTTCTGCTTCCCAGGCACAGAGAAGGTGCTAGCAGGGAATTCTCTGCCTGCCTTTCCCCAGTGCTCTGCGAGCTCTCCAGGACAACATAAAATCTGGGGCTCTGTGCTTTCTTTCCTTCTGATCAAGTGTTACTGTTTTCTTCACAAAAGCGATTTTTGCGAAGCAATGTGAACACTTCTGCTTCCCAGGCACAGAGAAGGTGCTATCAGGGAATTCTCTGCCTGCCTTTCCCCAGTGCTCTGCAAGCTCTCCAGGACAACATAGAATCTGGGGCTCTGTGCTTTCTTTCGTTCTGAACAAGTGTTACTGTTTTCTGCACAAAAGCGATTCTGCGAAGCAATGTGAACAGGCACAGAGAAGGTGCTAGCAGGGAATTCTCTGCCTGCCTTTCCCCAGTGCTCTGCAAGCTCTCCAGGACAACATAGAATCTGGGGCTCTGTGCTTTCTTTCATTCTGAACAAGTGTTACTGTTTTCTGCACAAAAGCGATTCTGCGAAGCAATGTGAACACTTCTGCTTCCCAGGCACAGAGAAGGTGCTAGCAAGGAATTCTCTGCCTGCCTTTCCCCAGTGCTCTGCAAGCTCTCCAGGACAACATAAAATCTGGGGCTCTGTGCTTTCTTTCCTTCTGAACAAGTGTTAGTGTTTTCTGCACAAAAGCGATTCTTGCGAAGCAATGTGAACACTTCTGCTTCCCAGGCACAGAGAAGGTGCTAGCAGGGAATTCTCTGCCTGCCTTTCCCCAGTGCTCTGCAAGCTCTCCAGGACAACATAGAATCTGGGGCTCTGTGCTTTCTTTCGTTCTGAACAAGTGTTACTGTTTTCTGCACAAAAGCGATTCTGCGAAGCAATGTGAACAGGCACAGAGAAGGTGCTATCAGGGAATTCTCTGCCTGCCTTTCCCCAGTGCTCTGCAAGCTCTCCAGGACAACATAGAATCTGGGGCTCTGTGCTTTCTTTCCTTCTGAACAAGTGTTAATGTTTTCTGCACAAAAGCGATTCTGCGAAGCAATGTGAACAGGCACAGAGAAGGTGCTATCAGGGAATTCTCTGCCTGCCTTTCCCCAGTGCTCTGCAAGCTCTCCAGGACAACATAGAATCTGGGGCTCTGTGCTTTCTTTCCTTCTGAACAAGTGTTACTGTTTTCTGCACAAAAGCGATTCTGCGAACCAATGTGAACACTTCTGCTTCCCAGGCACAGAGAAGGTGCTAGCAAGGATTTCTCTGCCTGCCTTTCCCCAGTGCTCTGCAAGCTCTCCAGGACAACATAGAATCTGGGGCTCTGTGCTTTCTTTCCTTCTGAACAAGTGTTACTGTTTTCTGCACAAAAGCGATTCTGCGAAGCAATGTGAACACTTCTGCTTCCCAGGCACAGAGAAGGTGCTAGCAGGGAATTCTCTGCCTGCCTTTCCCCAGTGCTCTGCAAGCTCTCCAGGACAACATAGAATCTGGGGCTCTGTGCTTTCTTTCCTTCTGAACAAGTGTTAGTGTTTTCTGCACAAAAGCGATTCTGCAAAGCAATGTGAACACTTCTGCTTCCCAGGCACAGAGAAGGTGCTAGCAGGGAATTCTCTGCCTGCCTTTCCCCAGTGCTCTGCAAGCTCTCCAGGACAACATAGAATCTGGGGCTCTGTGCTTTCTTTCCTTCTGAACAAGTGTTACTGTTTTCTGCACAAAAGCGATTCTGCGAAGCAATGTGAACAGGCACAGAGAAGGTGCTATCAGGGAATTCTCTGCCTGCCTTTCCCCAGTGCTCTGCAAGCTCTGCAGGACAACATAGAATCTGGGGCTCTGTGCTTTCTTTCCTTCTGAACAAGTGTTAGTGTTTTCTGCACAAAAGCGATTCTGCAAAGCAATGTGAACACTTCTGCTTCCCAGGCACAGAGAAGGTGCTAGCAGGGAATTCTCTGCCTGCCTTTCCCCAGTGCTCTGCAAGCTCTCCAGGACAACATAAAATCTGGGGCTCTGTGCTTTCTTTCCTTCTGAACAAGTGTTACTGTTTTCTGCACAAAAGCGATTCTGCGAAGCAATGTGAACACTTCTGCTTCCCAGGCACAGAGAAGGTGCTAGCAGGGAATTCTCTGCCTGCCTTTCCCCAGTGCTCTGCAAGCTCTCCAGGACAACATAAAATCTGGGGCTCTGTGCTTTCTTTCCTTCTGAACAAGTGTTAGTGTTTTCTGCACAAAAGCGATTCTGCGAAGCAATGTGAACAGGCACAGAGAAGGTGCTATCAGGGAATTCTCTGCCTGCCTTTCCCCAGTGCTCTGCAAGCTCTCCAGGACAACATAGAATCTGGGGCTCTGTGCTTTCTTTCCTTCTGAACAAGTGTTAGTGTTTTCTGCACAAAAGCGATTCTGCAAAGCAATGTGAACACTTCTGCTTCCCAGGCACAGAGAAGGTGCTAGCAGGGAATTCTCTGCCTGCCTTTCCCCAGTGCTCTGCAAGCTCTCCAGGACAACATAAAATCTGGGGCTCTGTGCTTTCTTTCGTTCTGAACAAGTGTTACTGTTTTCTGCACAAAAGCGATTCTGCGAAGCAATGTGAACAGGCACAGAGAAGGTGCTATCAGGGAATTCTCTGCCTACCTTTCCCCAGTGCTCTGCAAGCTCTCCAGGACAACATAAAATCTGGGGTTCTGTGCTTTCTTTCCTTCTGAACAAGTGTTACTGTTTTCTGCACAAAAGCGATTCTGCGAAGCAATGTGAACAGGCACAGAGAAGGTGCTATCAGGGAATTCTCTGCCTGCCTTTCCCCAGTGCTCTGCAAGCTCTCCAGGACAACATAAAATCTGGGGCTCTGTGCTTTCTTTCCTTCTGAACAAGTGTTACTGTTTTCTGCACAAAAGCGATTCTGCGAAGCAATGTGAACACTTCTGCTTCCCAGGCACAGAGAAGGTGCTAGCAGGGAATTCTCTGCCTGCCTTTCCCCAGTGCTCTGCAAGCTCTCCAGGACAACATAGAATCTGGGGCTCTGTGCTTTCTTTCCTTCTGAACAAGTGTTACTGTTTTCTGCACAAAAGCGATTCTTGCGAAGCAATGTGAACACTTCTGCTTCCCAGGCACAGAGAAGGTGCTATCAGGGAATTCTCTGCCTGCCTTTCCCCAGTGCTCTGCAAGCTCTCCAGGACAACATAGAATCTGGGGCTCTGTGCTTTCTTTCCTTCTGAACAAGTGTTACTGTTTTCTGCACAAAAACGATTCTGCGAAGCAATGTGAACAGGCACAGAGAAGGTGCTATCAGGGAATTCTCTGCCTGCCTTTCCCCAGTGCTCTGCAAGCTCTCCAGGACAACATAGAATCTGGGGCTCTGTGCTTTCTTTCATTCTGAACAAGTGTTACTGTTTTCTGCACAAAAGCGATTCTGCGAAGCACTGTGAAAAGGCACAGAGAAGGTGCTATCAGGGAATTCTCTGCCTGCCTTTCCCCAGTGCTCTGCAAGCTCTCCAGGACAACATAGAATCTGGGGCTCTGTGCTTTCTTTCCTTCTGAACAAGTGTTAATGTTTTCTGCACAAAAGCGATTCTGCGAAGCAATGTGAACAGGCACAGAGAAGGTGCTATCAGGGAATTCTCTGCCTGCCTTTCCCCAGTGCTCTGCAAGCTCTCCAGGACAACATAGAATCTGGGGCTCTGTGCTTTCTTTCCTTCTGAACAAGTGTTAGTGTTTTCTGCACAAAAGCGATTCTGCAAAGCAATGTGAACACTTCTGCTTCCCAGGCACAGAGAAGGTGCTAGCAGGGAATTCTCTGCCTGCCTTTCCCCAGTGCTCTGCAAGCTCTCCAGGACAACATAAAATCTGGGGTTCTGTGCTTTCTTTCCTTCTGAACAAGTGTTACTGTTTTCTGCACAAAAGCGATTCTGCGAAGCAATGTGAACAGGCACAGAGAAGGTGCTATCAGGGAATTCTCTGCCTGCCTTTCCCCAGTGCTCTGCAAGCTCTCTAGGACAACATAAAATCTGGGGCTCTGTGCTTTCTTTCCTTCTGAACAAGTGTTACTGTTTTCTGCACAAAAGCGATTCTTGCGAAGCAATGTGAACACTTCTGCTTCCCAGGCACAGAGAAGGTGCTAGCAGGGAATTCTCTGCCTGCCTTTCCCCAGTGCTCTGCAAGCTCTCCAGGACAACATAGAATCTGGGGCTCTGTGCTTTCTTTCCTTCTGAACAAGTGTTACTGTTTTCTGCACAAAAGCGATTCTTGCGAAGCAATGTGAACACTTCTGCTTCCCAGGCACAGAGAAGGTGCTAGCAGGGAATTCTCTGCCTGCCTTTCCCCAGTGCTCTGCAAGCTCTCCAGGACAACATAGAATCTGGGGCTCTGTGCTTTCTTTCCTTCTGAACAAGTGTTACTGTTTTCTGCACAAAAGCGATTCTGCGAAGCAATGTGAACAGGCACAGAGAAGGTGCTATCAGGGAATTCTCTGCCTGCCTTTCCCCAGTGCTCTGCAAGCTCTCCAGGACAACATAAAATCTGGGGCTCTGTGCTTTCTTTCCTTCTGAACAAGTGTTACTGTTTTCTGCACAAAAGCGATTCTGCGAAGCAATGTGAACAGGCACAGAGAAGGTGCTATCAGGGAATTCTCTGCCTGCCTTTCCCCAGTGCTCTGCAAGCTCTCCAGGACAACATAGAATCTGGGGCTCTGTGCTTTCTTTCCTTCTGAACAAGTGTTAATGTTTTCTGCACAAAAGCGATTCTGCGAAGCAATGTGAACAGGCACAGAGAAGGTGCTATCAGGGAATTCTCTGCCTGCCTTTCCCCAGTGCTCTGCAAGCTCTCCAGGACAACATAGAATCTGGGGCTCTGTGCTTTCTTTCCTTCTGAACAAGTGTTACTGTTTTCTGCACAAAAGCGATTCTGCGAAGCAATGTGAACACTTCTGCTTCCCAGGCACAGAGAAGGTGCTAGCAAGGATTTCTCTGCCTGCCTTTCCCCAGTGCTCTGCAAGCTCTCCAGGACAACATAGAATCTGGGGCTCTGTGCTTTCTTTCCTTCTGAACAAGTGTTACTGTTTTCTGCACAAAAGCGATTCTGCGAAGCAATGTGAACACTTCTGCTTCCCAGGCACAGAGAAGGTGCTATCAGGGAATTCTCTGCCTGCCTTTCCCCAGTGCTCTGCAAGCTCTGCAGGACAACATAGAATCTGGGGCTCTGTGCTTTCTTTCCTTCTGAACAAGTGTTAGTGTTTTCTGCACAAAAGCGATTCTGCAAAGCAATGTGAACACTTCGGCTTCCCAGGCACAGAGAAGGTGCTAGCAGGGAATTCTCTGCCTGCCTTTCCCCAGTGCTCTGCAAGCTCTCCAGGACAACATAAAATCTGGGGCTCTGTGCTTTCTTTCCTTCTGAACAAGTGTTAGTGTTTTCTGCACAAAAGCGATTCTGCGAAGCAATGTGAACACTTCTGCTTCCCAGGCACAGAGAAGGTGCTAGCAGGGAATTCTCTGCCTGCCTTTCCCCAGTGCTCTGCAAGCTTTCCAGGACAACATAAAATCTGGGGCTCTGTGCTTTCTTTCCTTCTGAACAAGTGTTAGTGTTTTCTGCACAAAAGCGATTCTTGCGAAGCAATGTGAACACTTCTGCTTACCAGGCACAGAGAAGGTGCTAGCAGGGAATTCTCTGCCTGCCTTTCCCCAGTGCTCTGCAAGCTCTCCAGGACAACATAGAATCTGGGGCTCTGTGCTTTCTTTCGTTCTGAACAAGTGTTACTGTTTTCTGCACAAAAGCGATTCTGCGAAGCAATGTGAACAGGCACAGAGAAGGTGCTATCAGGGAATTCTCTGCCTGCCTTTCCCCAGTGCTCTGCAAGCTCTCCAGGACAACATAGAATCTGGGGCTCTGTGCTTTCTTTCCTTCTGAACAAGTGTTAGTGTTTTCTGCACAAAAGCGATTCTGCAAAGCAATGTGAACACTTCTGCTTCCCAGGCACAGAGAAGGTGCTAGCAGGGAATTCTCTGCCTGCCTTTCCCCAGTGCTCTGCAAGCTCTCCAGGACAACATAAAATCTGGGGCTCTGTGCTTTCTTTCGTTCTGAACAAGTGTTACTGTTTTCTGCACAAAAGCGATTCTGCGAAGCAATGTGAACAGGCACAGAGAAGGTGCTATCAGGGAATTCTCTGCCTACCTTTCCCCAGTGCTCTGCAAGCTCTCCAGGACAACATAAAATCTGGGGTTCTGTGCTTTCTTTCCTTCTGAACAAGTGTTACTGTTTTCTGCACAAAAGCGATTCTGCGAAGCAATGTGAACAGGCACAGAGAAGGTGCTATCAGGGAATTCTCTGCCTGCCTTTCCCCAGTGCTCTGCAAGCTCTCCAGGACAACATAAAATCTGGGGCTCTGTGCTTTCTTTCCTTCTGAATAAGTGTTACTGTTTTCTGCACAAAAGCGATTCTGCGAAGCAATGTGAACACTTCTGCTTCCCAGGCACAGAGAAGGTGCTAGCAGGGAATTCTCTGCCTGCCTTTCCCCAGTGCTCTGCAAGCTCTCCAGGACAACATAGAATCTGGGGCTCTGTGCTTTCTTTCCTTCTGAACAAGTGTTACTGTTTTCTGCACAAAAGCGATTCTTGCGAAGCGATGTGAACACTTCTGCTTCCCAGGCACAGAGAAGGTGCTATCAGGGAATTCTCTGCCTGCCTTTCCCCAGTGCTCTGCAAGCTCTCCAGGACAACATAGAATCTGGGGCTCTGTGCTTTCTTTCCTTCTGAACAAGTGTTACTGTTTTCTGCACAAAAGCGATTCTGCGAAGCAATGTGAACAGGCACAGAGAAGGTGCTATCAGGGAATTCTCTGCCTGCCTTTCCCCAGTGCTCTGCAAGCTCTCCAGGACAACATAGAATCTGGGGCTCTGTGCTTTCTTTCCTTCTGAACAAGTGTTAGTGTTTTCTGCACAAAAGCGATTCTGCGAAGCAATGTGAACAGGCACAGAGAAGGTGCTATCAGGGAATTCTCTGCCTGCCTTTCCCCAGTGCTCTGCAAGCTCTCCAGGACAACATAGAATCTGGGGCTCTGTGCTTTCTTTCATTCTGAACAAGTGTTACTGTTTTCTGCACAAAAGCGATTCTGCGAAGCAATGTGAACAGGCACAGAGAAGGTGCTATCAGGGAATTCTCTGCCTGCCTTTCCCCAGTGCTCTGCAAGCTCTCCAGGACAACATAGAATCTGGGGCTCTGTGCTTTCTTTCCTTCTGAACAAGTGTTACTGTTTTCTGCACAAAAGCGATTCTGCGAAGCAATGTGAACACTTCTGCTTCCCAGGCACAGAGAAGGTGCTATCAGGGAATTCTCTGCCTGCCTTTCCCCAGTGCTCTGCAAGCTCTCCAGGACAACATAGAATCTGGGGCTCTGTGCTTTCTTTCCTTCTGAACAAGTGTTAGTGTTTTCTGCACAAAAGCGATTCTTGCGAAGCAATGTGAACACTTCTGCTTCCCAGGCACAGAGAAGGTGCTAGCAGGGAATTCTCTGCCTGCCTTTCCCCAGTGCTCTGCAAGCTCTCCAGGACAACATAGAATCTGGGGCTCTGTGCTTTCTTTCGTTCTGAACAAGTGTTACTGTTTTCTGCACAAAAGCGATTCTGCGAAGCAATGTGAACAGGCACAGAGAAGGTGCTATCAGGGAATTCTCTGCCTGCCTTTCCCCAGTGCTCTGCAAGCTCTCCAGGACAACATAGAATCTGGGGCTCTGTGCTTTCTTTCGTTCTGAACAAGTGTTACTGTTTTCTGCACAAAAGCGATTCTGCGAAGCAATGTGAACAGGCACAGAGAAGGTGCTATCAGGGAATTCTCTGCCTACTTTTCCCCAGTGCTCTGCAAGATCTCCAGGACAACATAAAATCTGGGGCTCTGTGCTTTCTTTCCTTCTGAACAAGTGTTACTGTTTTCTGCACAAAAGCGATTCTGCGAAGCTATGTGAACACTTCTGCTTCCCAGGCACGGAGAAGGTGCTAGCAAGGAATTCTCTGCCTGCCTTTCCCCAGTGCTCTGCAAGCTCTCCAGGACAACATAGAATCTGGGGCTCTGTGCTTTCTTTCCTTCTGAACAAGTGTTACTGTTTTCTGCACAAAAGCGATTCTGCGAAGCAATGTGAACAGGCACAGAGAAGGTGCTAGCAGGGAATTCTCTGCCTACCTTTCCCCAGTGCTCTGCAAGCTCTCCAGGACAACATAAAATCTGGGGCTCTGTGCTTTCTTTCGTTCTGAACAAGTGTTACTGTTTTCTGCACAAAAGCGATTCTTGCGAAGCAATGTGAACACTTCTGCTTCCCAGGCACAGAGAAGGTGCTATCAGGGAATTCTCTGCCTGCCTTTCCCCAGTGCTCTGCAAGCTCTCCAGGACAACATAAAATCTGGGGCTCTGTGCTTTCTTTCCTTCTGAACAAGTGTTAGTGTTTTCTGCACAAAAGCGATTCTTGCGAAGCAATGTGAACACTTCTGCTTCCCAGGCACGGAGAAGGTGCTAGCAAGGAACTCTCTGCCTGCCTTTCCCCAGTGCTCTAAAAGCTCTCCAGGACAACATAAAATCTGGGGCTCTGTGCTTTCTTTCCTTCTGAACAAGTGTTAGTGTTTTCTGCACAAAAGCGATTCTTGCGAAGCAATGTGAACACTTCTGCTTCCCAGGCACAGAGAAGGTGCTAGCAGGGAATTCTCTGCCTGCCTTTCCCCAGTGCTCTGCAAGCTCTCCAGGACAACATAGAATCTGGGGCTCTGTGCTTTCTTTCCTTCTGAACAAGTGTTAGTGTTTTCTGCACAAAAGCGATTCTTGCGAAGCAATGTGAACACTTCTGCTTCCCAGGCACAGAGAAGGTGCTAGCAAGGAATTCTCTGCCTGCCTTTCCCCAGTGCTCTGCAAGCTCTCCAGGACTACATAGAATCTGGGGCTCTGTGCTTTCTTTCGTTCTGAACAAGTGTTACTGTTTTCTGCACAAAAGCCATTCTGCAAAGCAATGTGAACAGGCACAGAGAAGGTGCTAGCAGGGAATTCTCTGCCTGCCTTTCCCCAGTGCTCTGCAAGCTCTCCAGGACAACATAGAATCTGGGGCTCTGTGCTTTCTTTACTTCTGAACAAGTGTTAGTGTTTTCTGCACAAAAGCGATTCTGCGAAGCAATGTGAACACTTCTGCTTCCCAGGCACGGAGAAGGTGCTAGCAAGGAATTCTCTGCCTGCCTTTCCCCAGTGCTCTAAAAGCTCTCCAGGACAACATAAAATCTGGGGCTCTGTGCTTTCTTTCCTTCTGAACAAGTGTTAGTGTTTTCTGCACAAAAGCGATTCTTGCGAAGCAATGTGAACACTTCTGCTTCCCAGGCACAGAGAAGGTGCTAGCAGGGAATTCTCTGCCTGCCTTTCCCCAGTGCTCTGCAAGCTCTCCAGGACAACATAGAATCTGGGGCTCTGTGCTTTCTTTCGTTCTGAACAAGTGTTACTGTTTTCTGCACAAAAGCGATTCAGCGAAGCAATGTGAACAGGCACAGAGAAGGTGCTATCAGGGAATTCTCTGCCTGCCTTCCCCCAGTGCTCTGCAAGCTCTCCAGGACAACATAGAATCTGGGGCTCTGTGCTTTCTTTCGTTCTGAACAAGTGTTACTGTTTTCTGCACAAAAGCGATTGTGCAAAGCAATGTGAACAGGCACAGAGAAGGTGCTAGCAGGGAATTCTCTGCCTGCCTTTCCCCAGTGCTCTGCAAGCTCTCCAGGACAACATAAAATCTGGGGCTCTGTGCTTTCTTTCGTTCTGAACAAGTGTTACTGTTTTCTGCACAAAAGCGATTCTTGCGAAGCAATGTGAACAGGCACAGAGAAGGTGCTAGCAGGGAATTCTCTGCCTGCCTTTCCCCAGTGCTCTGCAAGCTCTCCAGGACAACATAAAATCTGGGGCTCTGTGCTTTCTTTCCTTCTGAACAAGTGTTACTGTTTTCTGCACAAAAGCGATTTTTGCGAAGCAATGTGAACACTTCTGCTTCCCAGGCACAGAGAAGGTGCTAGCAGGGAATTCTCTGCCTGCCTTTCCCCAGTGCTCTGCGAGCTCTCCAGGACAACATAAAATCTGGGGCTCTGTGCTTTCTTTCCTTCTGATCAAGTGTTACTGTTTTCTTCACAAAAGCGATTTTTGCGAAGCAATGTGAACACTTCTGCTTCCCAGGCACAGAGAAGGTGCTATCAGGGAATTCTCTGCCTGCCTTTCCCCAGTGCTCTGCAAGCTCTCCAGGACAACATAGAATCTGGGGCTCTGTGCTTTCTTTCGTTCTGAACAAGTGTTACTGTTTTCTGCACAAAAGCGATTCTGCGAAGCAATGTGAACAGGCACAGAGAAGGTGCTAGCAGGGAATTCTCTGCCTGCCTTTCCCCAGTGCTCTGCAAGCTCTCCAGGACAACATAGAATCTGGGGCTCTGTGCTTTCTTTCATTCTGAACAAGTGTTACTGTTTTCTGCACAAAAGCGATTCTGCGAAGCAATGTGAACACTTCTGCTTCCCAGGCACAGAGAAGGTGCTAGCAAGGAATTCTCTGCCTGCCTTTCCCCAGTGCTCTGCAAGCTCTCCAGGACAACATAAAATCTGGGGCTCTGTGCTTTCTTTCCTTCTGAACAAGTGTTAGTGTTTTCTGCACAAAAGCGATTCTTGCGAAGCAATGTGAACACTTCTGCTTCCCAGGCACAGAGAAGGTGCTAGCAGGGAATTCTCTGCCTGCCTTTCCCCAGTGCTCTGCAAGCTCTCCAGGACAACATAGAATCTGGGGCTCTGTGCTTTCTTTCGTTCTGAACAAGTGTTACTGTTTTCTGCACAAAAGCGAGTCTGCGAAGCAATGTGAACAGGCACAGAGAAGGTGCTATCAGGGAATTCTCTGCCTGCCTTTCCCCAGTGCTCTGCAAGCTCTCCAGGACAACATAGAATCTGGGGCTCTGTGCTTTCTTTCCTTCTGAACAAGTGTTAATGTTTTCTGCACAAAAGCGATTCTGCGAAGCAATGTGAACAGGCACAGAGAAGGTGCTATCAGGGAATTCTCTGCCTGCCTTTCCCCAGTGCTCTGCAAGCTCTCCAGGACAACATAGAATCTGGGGCTCTGTGCTTTCTTTCCTTCTGAACAAGTGTTACTGTTTTCTGCACAAAAGCGATTCTGCGAACCAATGTGAACACTTCTGCTTCCCAGGCACAGAGAAGGTGCTAGCAAGGATTTCTCTGCCTGCCTTTCCCCAGTGCTCTGCAAGCTCTCCAGGACAACATAGAATCTGGGGCTCTGTGCTTTCTTTCCTTCTGAACAAGTGTTACTGTTTTCTGCACAAAAGCGATTCTGCGAAGCAATGTGAACACTTCTGCTTCCCAGGCACAGAGAAGGTGCTAGCAGGGAATTCTCTGCCTGCCTTTCCCCAGTGCTCTGCAAGCTCTCCAGGACAACATAGAATCTGGGGCTCTGTGCTTTCTTTCCTTCTGAACAAGTGTTAGTGTTTTCTGCACAAAAGCGATTCTGCAAAGCAATGTGAACACTTCTGCTTCCCAGGCACAGAGAAGGTGCTAGCAGGGAATTCTCTGCCTGCCTTTCCCCAGTGCTCTGCAAGCTCTCCAGGACAACATAGAATCTGGGGCTCTGTGCTTTCTTTCCTTCTGAACAAGTGTTACTGTTTTCTGCACAAAAGCGATTCTGCGAAGCAATGTGAACAGGCACAGAGAAGGTGCTATCAGGGAATTCTCTGCCTGCCTTTCCCCAGTGCTCTGCAAGCTCTGCAGGACAACATAGAATCTGGGGCTCTGTGCTTTCTTTCCTTCTGAACAAGTGTTAGTGTTTTCTGCACAAAAGCGATTCTGCAAAGCAATGTGAACACTTCTGCTTCCCAGGCACAGAGAAGGTGCTAGCAGGGAATTCTCTGCCTGCCTTTCCCCAGTGCTCTGCAAGCTCTCCAGGACAACATAAAATCTGGGGCTCTGTGCTTTCTTTCCTTCTGAACAAGTGTTACTGTTTTCTGCACAAAAGCGATTCTGCGAAGCAATGTGAACACTTCTGCTTCCCAGGCACAGAGAAGGTGCTAGCAGGGAATTCTCTGCCTGCCTTTCCCCAGTGCTCTGCAAGCTCTCCAGGACAACATAAAATCTGGGGCTCTGTGCTTTCTTTCCTTCTGAACAAGTGTTAGTGTTTTCTGCACAAAAGCGATTCTGCGAAGCAATGTGAACAGGCACAGAGAAGGTGCTATCAGGGAATTCTCTGCCTGCCTTTCCCCAGTGCTCTGCAAGCTCTCCAGGACAACATAGAATCTGGGGCTCTGTGCTTTCTTTCCTTCTGAACAAGTGTTAGTGTTTTCTGCACAAAAGCGATTCTGCAAAGCAATGTGAACACTTCTGCTTCCCAGGCACAGAGAAGGTGCTAGCAGGGAATTCTCTGCCTGCCTTTCCCCAGTGCTCTGCAAGCTCTCCAGGACAACATAAAATCTGGGGCTCTGTGCTTTCTTTCGTTCTGAACAAGTGTTACTGTTTTCTGCACAAAAGCGATTCTGCGAAGCAATGTGAACAGGCACAGAGAAGGTGCTATCAGGGAATTCTCTGCCTACCTTTCCCCAGTGCTCTGCAAGCTCTCCAGGACAACATAAAATCTGGGGTTCTGTGCTTTCTTTCCTTCTGAACAAGTGTTACTGTTTTCTGCACAAAAGCGATTCTGCGAAGCAATGTGAACAGGCACAGAGAAGGTGCTATCAGGGAATTCTCTGCCTGCCTTTCCCCAGTGCTCTGCAAGCTCTCCAGGACAACATAAAATCTGGGGCTCTGTGCTTTCTTTCCTTCTGAACAAGTGTTACTGTTTTCTGCACAAAAGCGATTCTGCGAAGCAATGTGAACACTTCTGCTTCCCAGGCACAGAGAAGGTGCTAGCAGGGAATTCTCTGCCTGCCTTTCCCCAGTGCTCTGCAAGCTCTCCAGGACAACATAGAATCTGGGGCTCTGTGCTTTCTTTCCTTCTGAACAAGTGTTACTGTTTTCTGCACAAAAGCGATTCTTGCGAAGCAATGTGAACACTTCTGCTTCCCAGGCACAGAGAAGGTGCTATCAGGGAATTCTCTGCCTGCCTTTCCCCAGTGCTCTGCAAGCTCTCCAGGACAACATAGAATCTGGGGCTCTGTGCTTTCTTTCCTTCTGAACAAGTGTTACTGTTTTCTGCACAAAAACGATTCTGCGAAGCAATGTGAACAGGCACAGAGAAGGTGCTATCAGGGAATTCTCTGCCTGCCTTTCCCCAGTGCTCTGCAAGCTCTCCAGGACAACATAGAATCTGGGGCTCTGTGCTTTCTTTCATTCTGAACAAGTGTTACTGTTTTCTGCACAAAAGCGATTCTGCGAAGCACTGTGAAAAGGCACAGAGAAGGTGCTATCAGGGAATTCTCTGCCTGCCTTTCCCCAGTGCTCTGCAAGCTCTCCAGGACAACATAGAATCTGGGGCTCTGTGCTTTCTTTCCTTCTGAACAAGTGTTAATGTTTTCTGCACAAAAGCGATTCTGCGAAGCAATGTGAACAGGCACAGAGAAGGTGCTATCAGGGAATTCTCTGCCTGCCTTTCCCCAGTGCTCTGCAAGCTCTCCAGGACAACATAGAATCTGGGGCTCTGTGCTTTCTTTCCTTCTGAACAAGTGTTAGTGTTTTCTGCACAAAAGCGATTCTGCAAAGCAATGTGAACACTTCTGCTTCCCAGGCACAGAGAAGGTGCTAGCAGGGAATTCTCTGCCTGCCTTTCCCCAGTGCTCTGCAAGCTCTCCAGGACAACATAAAATCTGGGGTTCTGTGCTTTCTTTCCTTCTGAACAAGTGTTACTGTTTTCTGCACAAAAGCGATTCTGCGAAGCAATGTGAACAGGCACAGAGAAGGTGCTATCAGGGAATTCTCTGCCTGCCTTTCCCCAGTGCTCTGCAAGCTCTCTAGGACAACATAAAATCTGGGGCTCTGTGCTTTCTTTCCTTCTGAACAAGTGTTACTGTTTTCTGCACAAAAGCGATTCTTGCGAAGCAATGTGAACACTTCTGCTTCCCAGGCACAGAGAAGGTGCTAGCAGGGAATTCTCTGCCTGCCTTTCCCCAGTGCTCTGCAAGCTCTCCAGGACAACATAGAATCTGGGGCTCTGTGCTTTCTTTCCTTCTGAACAAGTGTTACTGTTTTCTGCACAAAAGCGATTCTTGCGAAGCAATGTGAACACTTCTGCTTCCCAGGCACAGAGAAGGTGCTAGCAGGGAATTCTCTGCCTGCCTTTCCCCAGTGCTCTGCAAGCTCTCCAGGACAACATAGAATCTGGGGCTCTGTGCTTTCTTTCCTTCTGAACAAGTGTTACTGTTTTCTGCACAAAAGCGATTCTGCGAAGCAATGTGAACAGGCACAGAGAAGGTGCTATCAGGGAATTCTCTGCCTGCCTTTCCCCAGTGCTCTGCAAGCTCTCCAGGACAACATAAAATCTGGGGCTCTGTGCTTTCTTTCCTTCTGAACAAGTGTTACTGTTTTCTGCACAAAAGCGATTCTGCGAAGCAATGTGAACAGGCACAGAGAAGGTGCTATCAGGGAATTCTCTGCCTGCCTTTCCCCAGTGCTCTGCAAGCTCTCCAGGACAACATAGAATCTGGGGCTCTGTGCTTTCTTTCCTTCTGAACAAGTGTTAATGTTTTCTGCACAAAAGCGATTCTGCGAAGCAATGTGAACAGGCACAGAGAAGGTGCTATCAGGGAATTCTCTGCCTGCCTTTCCCCAGTGCTCTGCAAGCTCTCCAGGACAACATAGAATCTGGGGCTCTGTGCTTTCTTTCCTTCTGAACAAGTGTTACTGTTTTCTGCACAAAAGCGATTCTGCGAAGCAATGTGAACACTTCTGCTTCCCAGGCACAGAGAAGGTGCTAGCAAGGATTTCTCTGCCTGCCTTTCCCCAGTGCTCTGCAAGCTCTCCAGGACAACATAGAATCTGGGGCTCTGTGCTTTCTTTCCTTCTGAACAAGTGTTACTGTTTTCTGCACAAAAGCGATTCTGCGAAGCAATGTGAACACTTCTGCTTCCCAGGCACAGAGAAGGTGCTATCAGGGAATTCTCTGCCTGCCTTTCCCCAGTGCTCTGCAAGCTCTGCAGGACAACATAGAATCTGGGGCTCTGTGCTTTCTTTCCTTCTGAACAAGTGTTAGTGTTTTCTGCACAAAAGCGATTCTGCAAAGCAATGTGAACACTTCTGCTTCCCAGGCACAGAGAAGGTGCTAGCAGGGAATTCTCTGCCTGCCTTTCCCCAGTGCTCTGCAAGCTCTCCAGGACAACATAAAATCTGGGGCTCTGTGCTTTCTTTCCTTCTGAACAAGTGTTACTGTTTTCTGCACAAAAGCGATTCTGCGAAGCAATGTGAACACTTCTGCTTCCCAGGCACAGAGAAGGTGCTATCAGGGAATTCTCTGCCTGCCTTTCCCCAGTGCTCTGCAAGCTCTCCAGGACAACATAAAATCTGGGGCTCTGTGCTTTCTTTCCTTCTGAACAAGTGTTAGTGTTTTCTGCACAAAAGCGATTCTGCGAAGCAATGTGAACAGGCACAGAGAAGGTGCTATCAGGGAATTCTCTGCCTGCCTTTCCCCAGTGCTCTGCAAGCTCTCCAGGACAACATAGAATCTGGGGCTCTGTGCTTTCTTTCCTTCTGAACAAGTGTTAGTGTTTTCTGCACAAAAGCGATTCTGCAAAGCAATGTGAACACTTCTGCTTCCCAGGCACAGAGAAGGTGCTAGCAGGGAATTCTCTGCCTGCCTTTCCCCAGTGCTCTGCAAGCTCTCCAGGACAACATAAAATCTGGGGCTCTGTGCTTTCTTTCGTTCTGAACAAGTGTTACTGTTTTCTGCACAAAAGCGATTCTGCGAAGCAATGTGAACAGGCACAGAGAAGGTGCTATCAGGGAATTCTCTGCCTACCTTTCCCCAGTGCTCTGCAAGCTCTCCAGGACAACATAAAATCTGGGGTTCTGTGCTTTCTTTCCTTCTGAACAAGTGTTACTGTTTTCTGCACAAAAGCGATTCTGCGAAGCAATGTGAACAGGCACAGAGAAGGTGCTATCAGGGAATTCTCTGCCTGCCTTTCCCCAGTGCTCTGCAAGCTCTCCAGGACAACATAAAATCTGGGGCTCTGTGCTTTCTTTCCTTCTGAACAAGTGTTACTGTTTTCTGCACAAAAGCGATTCTGCGAAGCAATGTGAACACTTCTGCTTCCCAGGCACAGAGAAGGTGCTAGCAGGGAATTCTCTGCCTGCCTTTCCCCAGTGCTCTGCAAGCTCTCCAGGACAACATAGAATCTGGGGCTCTGTGCTTTCTTTCCTTCTGAACAAGTGTTACTGTTTTCTGCACAAAAGCGATTCTTGCGAAGCAATGTGAACACTTCTGCTTCCCAGGCACAGAGAAGGTGCTATCAGGGAATTCTCTGCCTGCCTTTCCCCAGTGCTCTGCAAGCTCTCCAGGACAACATAGAATCTGGGGCTCTGTGCTTTCTTTCCTTCTGAACAAGTGTTACTGTTTTCTGCACAAAAACGATTCTGCGAAGCAATGTGAACAGGCACAGAGAAGGTGCTATCAGGGAATTCTCTGCCTGCCTTTCCCCAGTGCTCTGCAAGCTCTCCAGGACAACATAGAATCTGGGGCTCTGTGCTTTCTTTCCTTCTGAACAAGTGTTAGTGTTTTCTGCACAAAAGCGATTCTGCAAAGCAATGTGAACACTTCTGCTTCCCAGGCACAGAGAAGGTGCTAGCAGGGAATTCTCTGCCTGCCTTTCCCCAGTGCTCTGCAAGCTCTCCAGGACAACATAAAATCTGGGGTTCTGTGCTTTCTTTCCTTCTGAACAAGTGTTACTGTTTTCTGCACAAAAGCGATTCTGCGAAGCAATGTGAACAGGCACAGAGAAGGTGCTATCAGGGAATTCTCTGCCTGCCTTTCCCCAGTGCTCTGCAAGCTCTCTAGGACAACATAAAATCTGGGGCTCTGTGCTTTCTTTCCTTCTGAACAAGTGTTACTGTTTTCTGCACAAAAGCGATTCTTGCGAAGCAATGTGAACACTTCTGCTTCCCAGGCACAGAGAAGGTGCTAGCAGGGAATTCTCTGCCTGCCTTTCCCCAGTGCTCTGCAAGCTCTCCAGGACAACATAGAATCTGGGGCTCTGTGCTTTCTTTCCTTCTGAACAAGTGTTACTGTTTTCTGCACAAAAGCGATTCTTGCGAAGCAATGTGAACACTTCTGCTTCCCAGGCACAGAGAAGGTGCTAGCAGGGAATTCTCTGCCTGCCTTTCCCCAGTGCTCTGCAAGCTCTCCAGGACAACATAGAATCTGGGGCTCTGTGCTTTCTTTCCTTCTGAACAAGTGTTACTGTTTTCTGCACAAAAGCGATTCTGCGAAGCAATGTGAACAGGCACAGAGAAGGTGCTATCAGGGAATTCTCTGCCTGCCTTTCCCCAGTGCTCTGCAAGCTCTCCAGGACAACATAAAATCTGGGGCTCTGTGCTTTCTTTCCTTCTGAACAAGTGTTACTGTTTTCTGCACAAAAGCGATTCTGCGAAGCAATGTGAACAGGCACAGAGAAGGTGCTATCAGGGAATTCTCTGCCTGCCTTTCCCCAGTGCTCTGCAAGCTCTCCAGGACAACATAGAATCTGGGGCTCTGTGCTTTCTTTCCTTCTGAACAAGTGTTAATGTTTTCTGCACAAAAGCGATTCTGCGAAGCAATGTGAACAGGCACAGAGAAGGTGCTATCAGGGAATTCTCTGCCTGCCTTTCCCCAGTGCTCTGCAAGCTCTCCAGGACAACATAGAATCTGGGGCTCTGTGCTTTCTTTCCTTCTGAACAAGTGTTACTGTTTTCTGCACAAAAGCGATTCTGCGAAGCAATGTGAACACTTCTGCTTCCCAGGCACAGAGAAGGTGCTAGCAAGGATTTCTCTACCTGCCTTTCCCCAGTGCTCTGCAAGCTCTCCAGGACAACATAGAATCTGGGGCTCTGTGCTTTCTTTCCTTCTGAACAAGTGTTACTGTTTTCTGCACAAAAGCGATTCTGCGAAGCAATGTGAACACTTCTGCTTCCCAGGCACAGAGAAGGTGCTAGCAGGGAATTCTCTGCCTGCCTTTCCCCAGTGCTCTGCAAGCTCTCCAGGACAACATAGAATCTGGGGCTCTGTGCTTTCTTTCCTTCTGAACAAGTGTTAGTGTTTTCTGCACAAAAGCGATTCTGCAAAGCAATGTGAACACTTCTGCTTCCCAGGCACAGAGAAGGTGCTAGCAGGGAATTCTCTGCCTGCCTTTCCCCAGTGCTCTGCAAGCTCTCCAGGACAACATAAAATCTGGGGCTCTGTGCTTTCTTTCCTTCTGAACAAGTGTTACTGTTTTCTGCACAAAAGCGATTCTGCGAACCAATGTGAACACTTCTGCTTCCCAGGCACAGAGAAGGTGCTAGCAGGGAATTCTCTGCCTGCCTTTCCCCAGTGCTCTGCAAGCTCTCCAGGACAACATAGAATCTGGGGCTCTGTGCTTTCTTTCCTTCTGAACACGTGGTAGTGTTTTCTGCACAAAAGCGATTCTGCGAACCAATGTGAACACTTCTGCTTCCCAGGCACGGAGAAGGTGCTAGCAAGGAATTCTCTGCCTGCCTTTCCCCAGTGCTCTGCAAGCTCTCCAGGACAACATAAAATCTGGGGCTCTGTGCTTTCTTTCCTTCTGAACAAGTGTTAGTGTTTTCTGCACAAAAGCGATTCTTGCGAAGCAATGTGAACACTTCTGCTTCCCAGGCACAGAGAAGGTGCTAGCAGGGAATTCTCTGCCTGCCTTTCCCCAGTGCTCTGCAAGCTCTCCAGGACAACATAGAATCTGAGGCTCTGTGCTTTCTTTCGTTCTGAACAAGTGTTACTGTTTTCTGCACAAAAGCGATTCTGCGAAGCAATGTGAACAGGCACAGAGAAGGTGCTATCAGGGAATTCTCTGCCTGCCTTTCCCCAGTGCTCTGCAAGCTCTCCAGGACAACATAGAATCTGGGGCTCTGTGCTTTCTTTCCTTCTGAACAAGTGTTAGTGTTTTCTGCACAAAAGCGATTCTGCGAAGCAATGTGAACACTTCTGCTTCCCAGGCACGGAGAAGGTGCTAGCAGGGAATTCTCTGCCTGCCTTTCCCCAGTGCTCTAAAAGCTCTCCAGGACAACATAAAATCTGGGGCTCTGTGCTTTCTTTCCTTCTGAACAAGTGTTAGTGTTTTCTGCACAAAAGCGATTCTTGCGAAGCAATGTGAACACTTCTGCTTCCCAGGCACAGAGAAGGTGCTAGCAGGGAATTCTCTGCCTGCCTTTCCCCAGTGCTCTGCAAGCTCTCCAGGACAACATAGAATCTGGGGCTCTGTGCTTTCTTTCGTTCTGAACAAGTGTTACTGTTTTCTGCACAAAAGCGATTCTGCGAAGCAATGTGAACAGGCACAGAGAAGGTGCTATCAGGGAATTCTCTGCCTGCCTTTCCCCAGTGCTCTGCAAGCTCTCCAGGACAACATAGAATCTGGGGCTCTGTGCTTTCTTTCGTTCTGAACAAGTGTTACTGTTTTCTGCACAAAAGCGATTCTGCGAAGCAATGTGAACAGGCACAGAGAAGGTGCTATCAGGGAATTCTCTGCCTACCTTTCCCCAGTGCTCTGCAAGATCTCCAGGACAACATAAAATCTGGGGCTCTGTGCTTTCTTTCCTTCTGAACAAGTGTTACTGTTTTCTGCACAAAAGCGATTCTGCGAAGCTATGTGAACACTTCTGCTTCCCAGGCACGGAGAAGGTGCTAGCAAGGAATTCTCTGCCTGCCTTTCCCCAGTGCTCTGCAAGCTCTCCAGGACAACATAGAATCTGGGGCTCTGTGCTTTCTTTCCTTCTGAACAAGTGTTAGTGTTTTCTGCACAAAAGCGATTCTGCGAAGCAATGTGAACAGGCACAGAGAAGGTGCTAGCAGGGAATTCTCTGCCTACCTTTCCCCAGTGCTCTGCAAGCTCTCCAGGACAACATAAAATCTGGGGCTCTGTGCTTTCTTTCGTTCTGAACAAGTGTTACTGTTTTCTGCACAAAAGCGATTCTTGCGAAGCAATGTGAACACTTCTGCTTCCCAGGCACAGAGAAGGTGCTATCAGGGAATTCTCTGCCTGCCTTTCCCCAGTGCTCTGCAAGCTCTCCAGGACAACATAGAATCTGGGGCTCTGTGCTTTCTTTCCTTCTGAACAAGTGTTACTGTTTTCTGCACAAAAGCGATTCTTGCGAAGCAATGTGAACAGTTCTGCTTCCCAGGCACAGAGAAGGTGCTATCAGGGAATTCTCTGCCTGCCTTTCCCCAGTGCTCTGCAAGCTCTCCAGGACAACATAAAATCTGGGGCTCTGTGCTTTCTTTCCTTCTGAACAAGTGTTACTGTTTTCTGCACAAAAGCGATTCTTGCGAAGCAATGTGAACACTTCTGCTTCCCAGGCACAGAGAAGGTGCTAGCAAAGAATTCTCTGCCTGCCTTTCCCCAGTGCTCTGCAAGCTCTCCAGGACAACATAGAATCTGGGGCTCTGTGCTTTCTTTCCTTCTGAACAAGTGTTAATGTTTTCTGCACAAAAGCGATTCTGCGAAGCAATGTGAACAGGCACAGAGAAGGTGCTATCAGGGAATTCTCTGCCTGCCTTTCCCCAGTGCTCTGCAAGCTCTCCAGGACAACATAGAATCTGGGGCTCTGTGCTTTCTTTCGTTCTGAACAAGTGTTACTGTTTTCTGCACAAAAGCGATTCTGCGAAGCAATGTGAACACTTCTGCTTCCCAGGCACAGAGAAGGTGCTATCAGGGAATTCTCTGCCTGCCTTTCCCCAGTGCTCTGCAAGCTCTGCAGGACTACATAGAATCTGGGGCTCTGTGCTTTCTTTCGTTCTGAACAAGTGTTACTGTTTTCTGCACAAAAGCGATTCTGCAAAGCAATGTGAACAGGCACAGAGAAGGTGCTAGCAGGGAATTCTCTGCCTGCCTTTCCCCAGTGCTCTGCAAGCTCTCCAGGACAACATAGAATCTGGGGCTCTGTGCTTTCTTTCCTTCTGAACAAGTGTTACTGTTTTCTGCACAAAAGCGATTCTGCGAAGCAATGTGAACAGGCACAGAGAAGGTGCTATCAGGGAATTCTCTGCCTGCCTTTCCCCAGTGCTCTGCAAGCTCTCCAGGACAACATAGAATCTGGGGCTCTGTGCTTTCTTTCGTTCTGAACAACTGTTACTGTTTTCTGCACAAAAGCGATTCTGCGAAGCAATGTGAACACTTCTGCTTCCCAGGCACAGAGAAGGTGCTATCAGGGAATTCTCTGCCTGCCTTTCCCCAGTGCTCTGCAAGCTCTCCAGGACTACATAGAATCTGGGGCTCTGTGCTTTCTTTCGTTCTGAACAAGTGTTACTGTTTTCTGCACAAAAGCGATTCTGCAAAGCAATGTGAACAGGCACAGAGAAGGTGCTAGCAGGGAATTCTCTGCCTGCCTTTCCCCAGTGCTCTGCAAGCTCTCCAGGACAACATAGAATCTGGGGCTCTGTGCTTTCTTTCCTTCTGAACAAGTGTTACTGTTTTCTGCACAAAAGCGATTCTGCGAAGCAATGTGAACACTTCTGCTTCCCAGGCACAGAGAAGGTGCTAGCAAGGAATTCTCTGCCTGCCTTTCCCCAGTGCTCTAAAAGCTCTCCAGGGCAACATAAAATCTGGGGCTCTGTGCTTTCTTTCCTTCTGAACAAGTGTTAGTGTTTTCTGCACAAAAGCGATTCTTGCGAAGCAATGTGAACACTTCTGCTTCCCAGGCACAGAGAAGGTGCTAGCAGGGAATTCTCTGCCTGCCTTTCCCCAGTGCTCTGCAAGCTCTCCAGGACAATATAGAATCTGGGGCTCTGTGCTTTCTTTCCTTCTGAACAAGTGTTACTGTTTTCTGCACAAAAGCGATTCTGCGAAGCAATGTGAACAGGCACAGAGAAGGTGCTATCAGGGAATTCTCTGCCTGCCTTTCCCCAGTGCTCTGCAAGCTCTCCAGGACAACATAGAATCTGGGGCTCTGTGCTTTCTTTCCTTCTGAACAAGTGTTAATGTTTTCTGCACAAAAGCGATTCTGCGAAGCAATGTGAACAGGCACAGAGAAGGTGCTATCAGGGAATTCTCTGCCTGCCTTTCCCCAGTGCTCTGCAAGCTCTCCAGGACAACATAGAATCTGGGGCTCTGTGCTTTCTTTCCTTCTGAACAAGTGTTACTGGTTTCTGCACAAAAGCGATTCTGCGAAGCAATGTGAACACTTCTGCTTCCCAGGCACAGAGAAGGTGCTAGCAAGGATTTCTCTGCCTGCCTTTCCCCAGTGCTCTGCAAGCTCTCCAGGACAACATAGAATCTGGGGCTCTGTGCTTTCTTTCCTTCTGAACAAGTGTTACTGTTTTCTGCACAAAAGCGATTCTGCGAAGCAATGTGAACACTTCTGCTTCCCAGGCACAGAGAAGGTGCTAGCAGGGAATTCTCTGCCTGCCTTTCCCCAGTGCTCTGCAAGCTCTCCAGGACAACATAGAATCTGGGGCTCTGTGCTTTCTTTCCTTCTGAACAAGTGTTAGTGTTTTCTGCACAAAAGCGATTCTGCAAAGCAATGTGAACACATCTGTTTCCCAGGCACAGAGAAGGTGCTAGCAGGGAATTCTCTGCCTGCCTTTCCCCAGTGCTCTGCAAGCTCTCCAGGACAACATAGAATCTGGGGCTCTGTGCTTTCTTTCCTTCTGAACAAGTGTTACTGTTTTCTGCACAAAAGCGATTCTGCGAAGCAATGTGAACACTTCTGCTTCCCAGGCACAGAGAAGGTGCTAGCAAGGAATTCTCTGCCTGCCTTTCCCCAGTGCTCTAAAAGCTCTCCAGGACAACATAAAATCTGGGGCTCTGTGCTTTCTTTCCTTCTGAACAAGTGTTAGTGTTTTCTGCACAAAAGCGATTCTTGCGAAGCAATGTGAACACTTCTGCTTCCCAGGCACAGAGAAGGTGCTAGCAGGGAATTCTCTGCCTGCCTTTCCCCAGTGCTCTGCAAGCTCTCCAGGACAACATAGAATCTGGGGCTCTGTGCTTTCTTTCCTTCTGAACAAGTGTTACTGTTTTCTGCACAAAAGCGATTCTGCGAAGCAATGTGAACAGGCACAGAGAAGGTGCTATCAGGGAATTCTCTGCCTGCCTTTCCCCAGTGCTCTGCAAGCTCTCCAGGACAACATAGAATCTGGGGCTCTGTGCTTTCTTTCCTTCTGAACAAGTGTTAATGTTTTCTGCACAAAAGCGATTCTGCGAAGCAATGTGAACAGGCACAGAGAAGGTGCTATCAGGGAATTCTCTGCCTGCCTTTCCCCAGTGCTCTGCAAGCTCTCCAGGACAACATAGAATCTGGGGCTCTGTGCTTTCTTTCCTTCTGAACAAGTGTTACTGGTTTCTGCACAAAAGCGATTCTGCGAAGCAATGTGAACACTTCTGCTTCCCAGGCACAGAGAAGGTGCTATCAGGGAATTCTCTGCCTGCCTTTCCCCAGTGCTCTGCAAGCTCTCCAGGACAACATAGAATCTGGGGCTCTGTGCTTTCTTTCGTTCTGAACAAGTGTTACTGTTTTCTGCACAAAAGCGATTCTGCGAAGCAATGTGAACACTTCTGCTTCCCAGGCACAGAGAAGGTGCTAGCAGGGAATTCTCTGCCTGCCTTTCCCCAGTGCTCTGCAAGCTCTCCAGGACAACATAGAATCTGGGGCTCTGTGCTTTCTTTCCTTCTGAACAAGTGTTAGTGTTTTCTGCACAAAAGCGATTCTGCAAAGCAATGTGAACACTTCTGTTTCCCAGGCACAGAGAAGGTGCTATCAGGGAATTCTCTGCCTGCCTTTCCCCAGTGCTCTGCAAGCTCTCCAGGACAACATAGAATCTGGGGCTCTGTGCTTTCTTTCCTTCTGAACAAGTGTTACTGTTTTCTGCACAAAAGCGATTCTGCGAACCAATGTGAACACTTCTGCTTCCCAGGCACAGAGAAGGTGCTAGCAAGGATTTCTCTGCCTGCCTTTCCCCAGTGCTCTGCAAGCTCTCCAGGACAACATAGAATCTGGGGCTCTGTGCTTTCTTTCCTTCTGAACAAGTGTTACTGTTTTCTGCACAAAAGCGATTCTGCGAAGCAATGTGAACACTTCTGCTTCCCAGGCACAGAGAAGGTGCTAGCAGGGAATTCTCTGCCTGCCTTTCCCCAGTGCTCTGCAAGCTCTCCAGGACAACATAGAATCTGGGGCTCTGTGCTTTCTTTCCTTCTGAACAAGTGTTAGTGTTTTCTGCACAAAAGCGATTCTGCAAAGCAATGTGAACACTTCTGCTTCCCAGGCACAGAGAAGGTGCTAGCAGGGAATTCTCTGCCTGCCTTTCCCCAGTGCTCTGCAAGCTCTCCAGGACAACATAGAATCTGGGGCTCTGTGCTTTCTTTCCTTCTGAACAAGTGTTACTGTTTTCTGCACAAAAGCGATTCTGCGAAGCAATGTGAACAGGCACAGAGAAGGTGCTATCAGGGAATTCTTTGCCTGCCTTTCCCCAGTGCTCTGCAAGCTCTCCAGGACAACATAAAATCTGGGGCTCTGTGCTTTCTTTCCTTCTGAACAAGTGTTACTGTTTTCTGCACAAAAGCGATTCTGCGAAGCAATGTGAACACTTCTGCTTCCCAGGCACAGAGAAGGTGCTAGCAGGGAATTCTCTGCCTGCCTTTCCCCAGTGCTCTGCAAGCTCTCCAGGACAACATAGAATCTGGGGCTCTGTGCTTTCTTTCCTTCTGAACAAGTGTTACTGTTTTCTGCACAAAAGCGATTCTTGCGAAGCAATGTGAACACTTCTGCTTCCCAGGCACAGAGAAGGTGCTAGCAGGGAATTCTCTGCCTGCCTTTCCCCAGTGCTCTGCAAGCTCTCCAGGACAACATAGAATCTGGGGCTCTGTGCTTTCTTTCCTTCTGAACAAGTGTTACTGTTTTCTGCACAAAAGCGATTCTGCGAAGCAATGTGAACAGGCACAGAGAAGGTGCTATCAGGGAATTCTCTGCCTGCCTTTCCCCAGTGCTCTGCAAGCTCTCCAGGACAACATAGAATCTGGGGCTCTGTGCTTTCTTTCATTCTGAACAAGTGTTACTGTTTTCTGCACAAAAGCGATTCTGCGAAGCAATGTGAAAAGGCACAGAGAAGGTGCTATCAGGGAATTCTCTGCCTGCCTTTCCCCAGTGCTCTGCAAGCTCTCCAGGACAACATAGAATCTGGGGCTCTGTGCTTTCTTTCCTTCTGAACAAGTGTTAATGTTTTCTGCACAAAAGCGATTCTGCGAAGCAATGTGAACAGGCACAGAGAAGGTGCTATCAGGGAATTCTCTGCCTGCCTTTCCCCAGTGCTCTGCAAGCTCTCCAGGACAACATAGAATCTGGGGCTCTGTGCTTTCTTTCCTTCTGAACAAGTGTTACTGTTTTCTGCACAAAAGCGATTCTGCGAAGCAATGTGAACACTTCTGCTTCCCAGGCACAGAGAAGGTGCTAGCAGGGAATTCTCTGCCTGCCTTTCCCCAGTGCTCTGCAAGCTCTCCAGGACAACATAGAATCTGGGGCTCTGTGCTTTCTTTCCTTCTGAACAAGTGTTAGTGTTTTCTGCACAAAAGCGATTCTGCGAAGCAATGTGAACAGGCACAGAGAAGGTGCTATCAGGGAATTCTCTGCCTGCCTTTCCCCAGTGCTCTGCAAGCTCTCCAGGACAACATAGAATCTGGGGCTCTGTGCTTTCTTTCCTTCTGAACAAGTGTTAGTGTTTTCTGCACAAAAGCGATTCTGCGAAGCAATGTGAACAGGCACAGAGAAGGTGCTATCAGGGAATTCTCTGCCTGCCTTTCCCCAGTGCTCTGCAAGCTCTCCAGGACAACATAGAATCTGGGGCTCTGTGCTTTCTTTCCTTCTGAACAAGTGTTAGTGTTTACTGCACAAAAGCGATTCTTGCGAAGCAATGTGAACACTTCTGTTTCCCAGGCACAGAGAAGGTGCTAGCAGGGAATTCTCTGCCTGCCTTTCCCCAGTGCTCTGCAAGCTCTCCAGGACAACATAGAATCTGGGGCTCTGTGCTTTCTTTCCTTCTGAACAAGTGTTAGTGTTTACTGCACAAAAGCGATTCTTGCGAAGCAATGTGAACACTTCTGCTTCCCAGGCACAGAGAAGGTGCTAGCAGGGAATTCTCTGCCTGCCTTTCCCCAGTGCTCTGCAAGCTGTCCAGGACAACATAGAATCTGGGGCTCTGTGCTTTCTTTCCTTCTGAACAAGTGTTAGTGTTTTCTGCACAAAAGCGATTCTGCAAAGCAATGTGAACACTTCTGTTTCCCAGGCACAGAGAAGGTGCTAGCAGGGAATTCTCTGCCTGCCTTTCCCCAGTGCTCTGCAAGCTCTCCAGGACAACATAGAATCTGGGGCTCTGTGCTTTCTTTCCTTCTGAACAAGTGTTAGTGTTTACTGCACAAAAGCGATTCTTGCGAAGCAATGTGAACACTTCTGCTTCCCAGGCACAGAGAAGGTGCTAGCAGGGAATTCTCTGCCTGCCTTTCCCCAGTGCTCTGCAACCTCTCCAGGACAACATAGAATCTGGGGCTCTGTGCTTTCTTTCCTTCTGAACAAGTGTTACTGTTTTCTGCACAAAAGCGATTCTGCGAAGCAATGTGAACAGGCACAGAGAAGGTGCTATCAGGGAATTCTCTGCCTGCCTTTCCCCAGTGCTCTGCAAGCTCTCCAGGACAACATAGAATCTGGGGCTCTGTGCTTTCTTTCCTTCTGAACAAGTGTTAGTGTTTTCTGCACAAAAGCGATTCTGCAAAGCAATGTGAACACTTCTGCTTCCCAGGCACAGAGAAGGTGCTAGCAGGGAATTCTCTGCCTGCCTTTCCCCAGTGCTCTGCAAGCTCTCCAGGACAACATAAAATCTGGGGCTCTGTGCTTTCTTTCCTTCTGAACAAGTGTTACTGTTTTCTGCACAAAAGCGATTCTGCGAACCAATGTGAACACTTCTGCTTCCCAGGCACAGAGAAGGTGCTAGAAAGGAATTCTCTGCCTGCCTTTCCCCAGTGCTCTGCAAGCTCTCCAGGACAACATAGAATCTGGGGCTCTGTGCTTTCTTTCCTTCTGAACAAGTGTTACTGTTTTCTGCACAAAAGCGATTCTGCGAAGCAATGTGAACACTTCTGCTTCCCAGGCACGGAGAAGGTGCTAGCAAGGAATTCTCTGCCTGCCTTTCCCCAGTGCTCTGCAAGCTCTCCAGGACAACATAGAATCTGGGGCTCTGTGCTTTCTTTCCTTCTGAACAAGTGTTAGTGTTTTCTGCACAAAAGCGATTCTGCGAAGCAATGTGAACAGGCACAGAGAAGGTGCTATCAGGGAATTCTCTGCCTGCCTTTCCCCAGTGCTCTGCAAGCTCTCCAGGACAACATAGAATCTGGGGCTCTGTGCTTTCTTTCCTTCTGAACAAGTGTTAGTGTTTACTGCACAAAAGCGATTCTTGCGAAGCAATGTGAACACTTCTGTTTCCCAGGCACAGAGAAGGTGCTAGCAGGGAATTCTCTGCCTGCCTTTCCCCAGTGCTCTGCAAGCTCTCCAGGACAACATAGAATCTGGGGCTCTGTGCTTTCTTTCCTTCTGAACAAGTGTTAGTGTTTACTGCACAAAAGCGATTCTTGCGAAGCAATGTGAACACTTCTGCTTCCCAGGCACAGAGAAGGTGCTAGCAGGGAATTCTCTGCCTGCCTTTCCCCAGTGCTCTGCAAGCTGTCCAGGACAACATAGAATCTGGGGCTCTGTGCTTTCTTTCCTTCTGAACAAGTGTTAGTGTTTTCTGCACAAAAGCGATTCTGCAAAGCAATGTGAACACTTCTGTTTCCCAGGCACAGAGAAGGTGCTAGCAGGGAATTCTCTGCCTGCCTTTCCCCAGTGCTCTGCAAGCTCTCCAGGACAACATAGAATCTGGGGCTCTGTGCTTTCTTTCCTTCTGAACAAGTGTTAGTGTTTACTGCACAAAAGCGATTCTTGCGAAGCAATGTGAACACTTCTGCTTCCCAGGCACAGAGAAGGTGCTAGCAGGGAATTCTCTGCCTGCCTTTCCCCAGTGCTCTGCAACCTCTCCAGGACAACATAGAATCTGGGGCTCTGTGCTTTCTTTCCTTCTGAACAAGTGTTACTGTTTTCTGCACAAAAGCGATTCTGCGAAGCAATGTGAACAGGCACAGAGAAGGTGCTATCAGGGAATTCTCTGCCTGCCTTTCCCCAGTGCTCTGCAAGCTCTCCAGGACAACATAGAATCTGGGGCTCTGTGCTTTCTTTCCTTCTGAACAAGTGTTAGTGTTTTCTGCACAAAAGCGATTCTGCAAAGCAATGTGAACACTTCTGCTTCCCAGGCACAGAGAAGGTGCTAGCAGGGAATTCTCTGCCTGCCTTTCCCCAGTGCTCTGCAAGCTCTCCAGGACAACATAAAATCTGGGGCTCTGTGCTTTCTTTCCTTCTGAACAAGTGTTACTGTTTTCTGCACAAAAGCGATTCTGCGAACCAATGTGAACACTTCTGCTTCCCAGGCACAGAGAAGGTGCTAGAAAGGAATTCTCTGCCTGCCTTTCCCCAGTGCTCTGCAAGCTCTCCAGGACAACATAGAATCTGGGGCTCTGTGCTTTCTTTCCTTCTGAACAAGTGTTACTGTTTTCTGCACAAAAGCGATTCTGCGAAGCAATGTGAACACTTCTGCTTCCCAGGCACGGAGAAGGTGCTAGCAAGGAATTCTCTGCCTGCCTTTCCCCAGTGCTCTGCAAGCTCTCCAGGACAACATAGAATCTGGGGCTCTGTGCTTTCTTTCCTTCTGAACAAGTGTTAGTGTTTTCTGCACAAAAGCGATTCTGCGAAGCAATGTGAACACTTCTGCTTCCCAGGCACGGAGAAGGTGCTAGCAAGGAATTCTCTGCCTGCCTTTCCCCAGTGCTCTGCAAGCTCTCCAGGACAACATAAAATCTGGGGCTCTGTGCTTTCTTTCCTTCTGAACAAGTGTTAGTGTTTTCTGCACAAAAGCGATTCTTGCGAAGCAATGTGAACACTTCTGCTTCCCAGGCACAGAGAAGGTGCTAGCAGGGAATTCTCTGCCTGCCTTTCCCCAGTGCTCTGCAAGCTCTCCAGGACAACATAGAATCTGGGGCTCTGTGCTTTCTTTCCTTCTGAACAAGTGTTACTGTTTTCTGCACAAAAGCGATTCTGCGAAGCAATGTGAACAGGCACAGAGAAGGTGCTATCAGGGAATTCTCTGCCTGCCTTTCCCCAGTGCTCTGCAAGCTCTCCAGGACAACATAAAATCTGGGGCTCTGTGCTTTCTTTCCTTCTGAACAAGTGTTACTGTTTTCTGCACAAAAGCGATTCTGCGAAGCAATGTGAACACTCTGCTTCCCAGGCACAGAGAAGGTGTTAGCAGGGAATTCTCTGCCTGCCTTTCCCCAGTGCTCTGCAAGCTGTCCAGGACAACATAGAATCTGGGGCTCTGTGCTTTCTTTCCTTCTGAACAAGTGTTACTGTTTTCTGCACAAAAGCGATTCTTGCGAACCTATGTGAACACTTCTGCTTCCCAGGCACAGAGAAGGTGCTAGCAAGGAATTCTCTGCCTGCCTTTCCCCAGTGCTCTGCAAGCTCTCCAGGACAACATAGAATCTGGGGCTCTGTGCTTTCTTTCCTTCTGAACAAGTGTTACTGTTTTCTGCACAAAAGCGATTCTGCGAACCAATGTGAACAGGCACAGAGAAGGTGCTAGCAGGGAATTCTCTGCCTGCCTTTCCCCAGTGCTCTGCAAGCTCTCCAGGACAACATAAAATCTGGGGCTCTGTGCTTTCTTTCGTTCTGAACAAGTGTTACTGTTTTCTGCACAAAAGCGATTCTTGCGAAGCAATGTGAACACTTCTGCTTCCCAGGCACAGAGAAGGTGCTATCAGGGAATTCTCTGCCTGCCTTTCCCCAGTGCTCTGCAAGCTCTCCAGGACAACATAGAATCTGGGGCTCTGTGCTTTCTTTCCTTCTGAACAAGTGTTACTGTTTTCTGCACAAAAGCGATTCTTGCGAAGCAATGTGAACACTTCTGCTTCCCAGGCACAGAGAAGGTGCTAGCAGGGAATTCTCTGCCTGCCTTTCCCCAGTGCTCTGCAAGCTCTCCAGGACAACATAGAATCTGGGGCTCTGTGCTTTCTTTCCTTCTGAACAAGTGTTACTGTTTTCTGCACAAAAGCGATTCTTGCGAAGCAATGTGAACACTTCTGCTTCCCAGGCACAGAGAAGGTGCTAGCAAGGAATTCTCTGCCTGCCTTTCCCCAGTGCTCTGCAAGCTCTCCAGGACAACATAAAATCTGGGGCTCTGTGCTTTCTTTCCTTCTGAACAAGTGTTACTGTTTTCTGCACAAAAGCGATTCTTGCGAAGCTATGTGAACACTTCTGCTTCCCAGGCACACAGAAGGTGCTAGCAAGGAATTCTCTGCCTGCCTTTCCCCAGTGCTCTGCAAGCTCTCCAGGACAACATAGAATCTGGGGCTCTGTGCTTTCTTTCCTTCTGAACAAGTGTTACTGTTTTCTGCACAAAAGCGATTCTGCGAACCAATGTGAACAGGCACAGAGAAGGTGCTAGCAGGGAATTCTCTGCCTGCCTTTCCCCAGTGCTCTGCAAGCTCTCCAGGACAACATAAAATCTGGGGCTCTGTGCTTTCTTTCGTTCTGAACAAGTGTTACTGTTTTCTGCACAAAAGCGATTCTTGCGAAGCAATGTGAACACTTCTGCTTCCCAGGCACAGAGAAGGTGCTATCAGGGAATTCTCTGCCTGCCTTTCCCCAGTGCTCTGCAAGCTCTCCAGGACAACATAGAATCTGGGGCTCTGTGCTTTCTTTCCTTCTGAACAAGTGTTAGTGTTTTCTGCACAAAAGCGATTCTGCGAAGCAATGTGAACACTTCTGCTTCCCAGGCACAGAGTAGGTGCTATCAGGGAATTCTCTGCCTGCCTTTCCCCAGTGCTCTGCAAGCTCTCCAGGACAACATAGAATCTGGGGCTCTGTGCTTTCTTTCCTTCTGAACAAGTGTTACTGTTTTCTGCACAAAAGCGATTCTTGCGAAGCAATGTGAACACTTCCGCTTCCCAGGCACAGAGAAGGTGCTATCAGGGAATTCTCTGCCTGCCTTTCCCCAGTGCTCTGCAAGCTCTCCAGGACAACATAGAATCTGGGGCTCTGTGCTTTCTTTCCTTCTGAACAAGTGTTAGTGTTTTCTGCACAAAAGCGATTCTGCAAAGCAATGTGAACACTTCTGTTTCCCAGGCACAGAGAAGGTGCTATCAGGGAATTCTCTGCCTGCCTTTCCCCAGTGCTCTGCAAGCTCTCCAGGACAACATAAAATCTGGGGCTCTGTGCTTTCTTTCCTTCTGAACAAGTGTTACTGTTTTCTGCACAAAAGCGATTCTGCGAAGCAATGTGAACACTTCTGCTTCCCAGGCACAGAGAAGGTGTTAGCAGGGAATTCTCTGCCTGCCTTTCCCCAGTGCTCTGCAAGCTCTCCAGGACAACATAGAATCTGGGGCTCTGTGCTTTCTTTCCTTCTGAACAAGTGTTACTGTTTTCTGCACAAAAGCGATTCTTGCGAACCTATGTGAACACTTCTGCTTCCCAGGCACAGAGAAGGTGCTAGCAAGGAATTCTCTGCCTGCCTTTCCCCAGTGCTCTGCAAGCTCTCCAGGACAACATAGAATCTGGGGCTCTGTGCTTTCTTTCCTTCTGAACAAGTGTTACTGTTTTCTGCACAAAAGCGATTCTGCGAACCAATGTGAACAGGCACAGAGAAGGTGCTAGCAGGGAATTCTCTGCCTGCCTTTCCCCAGTGCTCTGCAAGCTCTCCAGGACAACATAAAATCTGGGGCTCTGTGCTTTCTTTCGTTCTGAACAAGTGTTACTGTTTTCTGCACAAAAGCGATTCTTGCGAAGCAATGTGAACACTTCTGCTTCCCAGGCACAGAGAAGGTGCTATCAGGGAATTCTCTGCCTGCCTTTCCCCAGTGCTCTGCAAGCTCTCCAGGACAACATAGAATCTGGGGCTCTGTGCTTTCTTTCCTTCTGAACAAGTGTTAGTGTTTTCTGCACAAAAGCGATTCTTGCGAAGCAATGTGAACACTTCTGCTTCCCAGGCACAGAGAAGGTGCTATCAGGGAATTCTCTGCCTGCCTTTCCCCAGTGCTCTGCAAGCTCTCCAGGACAACATAGAATCTGGGGCTCTGTGCTTTCTTTCCTTCTGAACAAGTGTTACTGTTTTCTGCACAAAAGCGATTCTGCAAAGCAATGTGAACAGGCACAGAGAAGGTGCTAGCAGGGAATTCTCTGCCTGCCTTTCCCCAGTGCTCTGCAAGCTCTCCAGGACAACATAGAATCTGGGGCTCTGTGCTTTCTTTCCTTCTGAACAAGTGTTAGTGTTTTCTGCACAAAAGCGATTCTGCAAAGCAATGTGAACACATCTGCTTCCCAGGCACAGAGAAGGTGCTATCAGGGAATTCTCTGCCTGCCTTTCCCCAGTGCTCTGCAAGCTCTCCAGGACAACATAAAATCTGGGGCTCTGTGCTTTCTTTCCTTCTGAACAAGTGTTACTGTTTTCTGCACAAAAGCGATTCTGCGAACCAATGTGAACACTTCTGCTTCCCAGGCACAGAGAAGGTGCTAGCAGGGAATTCTCTGCCTGCCTTTCCCCAGTGCTCTGCAAGCTCTCCAGGACAACATAGAATCTGGGGCTCTGTGCTTTCTTTCCTTCTGAACAAGTGTTACTGTTTTCTGCACAAAAGCGATTCTTGCGAAGCAATGTGAACACTTCTGCTTCCCAGGCACAGAGAAGGTGCTAGCAAGGAATTCTCTGCCTGCCTTTCCCCAGTGCTCTGCAAGCTCTCCAGGACAACATAAAATCTGGGGCTCTGTGCTTTCTTTCCTTCTGAACAAGTGTTAATGTTTTCTGCACAAAAGCGATTCTTGCGAAGCTATGTGAACACTTCTGCTTCCCAGGCACACAGAAGGTGCTAGCAAGGAATTCTCTGCCTGCCTTTCCCCAGTGCTCTGCAAGCTCTCCAGGACAACATAGAATCTGGGGCTCTGTGCTTTCTTTCCTTCTGAACAAGTGTTACTGTTTTCTGCACAAAAGCGATTCTGCGAACCAATGTGAACAGGCACAGAGAAGGTGCTAGCAGGGAATTCTCTGCCTGCCTTTCCCCAGTGCTCTGCAAGCTCTCCAGGACAACATAAAATCTGGGGCTCTGTGCTTTCTTTCGTTCTGAACAAGTGTTACTGTTTTCTGCACAAAAGCGATTCTTGCGAAGCAATGTGAACACTTCTGCTTCCCAGGCACAGAGAAGGTGCTATCAGGGAATTCTCTGCCTGCCTTTCCCCAGTGCTCTGCAAGCTCTCCAGGACAACATAGAATCTGGGGCTCTGTGCTTTCTTTCCTTCTGAACAAGTGTTAGTGTTTTCTGCACAAAAGCGATTCTGCGAAGCAATGTGAACACTTCTGCTTCCCAGGCACAGAGAAGGTGCTATCAGGGAATTCTCTGCCTGCCTTTCCCCAGTGCTCTGCAAGCTCTCCAGGACAACATAGAATCTGGGGCTCTGTGCTTTCTTTCCTTCTGAACAAGTGTTAGTGTTTTCTGCACAAAAGCGATTCTTGCGAAGCAATGTGAACACTTCTGCTTCCCAGGCACAGAGAAGGTGCTAGCAGGGAATTCTCTGCCTGCCTTTCCCCAGTGCTCTGCAACCTCTCCAGGACAACATAGAATCTGGGGCTCTGTGCTTTCTTTCCTTCTGAACAAGTGTTACTGTTTTCTGCACAAAAGCGATTCTGCGAAGCAATGTGAACAGGCACAGAGAAGGTGCTATCAGGGAATTCTCTGCCTGCCTTTCCCCAGTGCTCTGCAAGCTCTCCAGGACAACATAGAATCTGGGGCTCTGTGCTTTCTTTCCTTCTGAACAAGTGTTAGTGTTTTCTGCACAAAAGCGATTCTGCAAAGCAATGTGAACACTTCTGCTTCCCAGGCACAGAGAAGGTGCTAGCAGGGAATTCTCTGCCTGCCTTTCCCCAGTGCTCTGCAAGCTCTCCAGGACAACATAAAATCTGGGGCTCTGTGCTTTCTTTCCTTCTGAACAAGTGTTACTGTTTTCTGCACAAAAGCGATTCTGCGAACCAATGTGAACACTTCTGCTTCCCAGGCACAGAGAAGGTGCTAGAAAGGAATTCTCTGCCTGCCTTTCCCCAGTGCTCTGCAAGCTCTCCAGGACAACATAGAATCTGGGGCTCTGTGCTTTCTTTCCTTCTGAACAAGTGTTACTGTTTTCTGCACAAAAGCGATTCTGCGAAGCAATGTGAACACTTCTGCTTCCCAGGCACGGAGAAGGTGCTAGCAAGGAATTCTCTGCCTGCCTTTCCCCAGTGCTCTGCAAGCTCTCCAGGACAACATAGAATCTGGGGCTCTGTGCTTTCTTTCCTTCTGAACAAGTGTTAGTGTTTTCTGCACAAAAGCGATTCTGCGAAGCAATGTGAACACTTCTGCTTCCCAGGCACGGAGAAGGTGCTAGCAAGGAATTCTCTGCCTGCCTTTCCCCAGTGCTCTGCAAGCTCTCCAGGACAACATAAAATCTGGGGCTCTGTGCTTTCTTTCCTTCTGAACAAGTGTTAGTGTTTTCTGCACAAAAGCGATTCTTGCGAAGCAATGTGAACACTTCTGCTTCCCAGGCACAGAGAAGGTGCTAGCAGGGAATTCCCTGCCTGCCTTTCCCCAGTGCTCTGCAAGCTCTCCAGGACAACATAGAATCTGGGGCTCTGTGCTTTCTTTCCTTCTGAACAAGTGTTACTGTTTTCTGCACAAAAGCGATTCTGCGAAGCAATGTGAACAGGCACAGAGAAGGTGCTATCAGGGAATTCTCTGCCTGCCTTTCCCCAGTGCTCTGCAAGCTCTCCAGGACAACATAAAATCTGGGGCTCTGTGCTTTCTTTCCTTCTGAACAAGTGTTACTGTTTTCTGCACAAAAGCGATTCTGCGAAGCAATGTGAACACTCTGCTTCCCAGGCACAGAGAAGGTGTTAGCAGGGAATTCTCTGCCTGCCTTTCCCCAGTGCTCTGCAAGCTGTCCAGGACAACATAGAATCTGGGGCTCTGTGCTTTCTTTCCTTCTGAACAAGTGTTACTGTTTTCTGCACAAAAGCGATTCTTGCGAACCTATGTGAACACTTCTGCTTCCCAGGCACAGAGAAGGTGCTAGCAAGGAATTCTCTGCCTGCCTTTCCCCAGTGCTCTGCAAGCTCTCCAGGACAACATAGAATCTGGGGCTCTGTGCTTTCTTTCCTTCTGAACAAGTGTTACTGTTTTCTGCACAAAAGCGATTCTGCGAACCAATGTGAACAGGCACAGAGAAGGTGCTAGCAGGGAATTCTCTGCCTGCCTTTCCCCAGTGCTCTGCAAGCTCTCCAGGACAACATAAAATCTGGGGCTCTGTGCTTTCTTTCGTTCTGAACAAGTGTTACTGTTTTCTGCACAAAAGCGATTCTTGCGAAGCAATGTGAACACTTCTGCTTCCCAGGCACAGAGAAGGTGCTATCAGGGAATTCTCTGCCTGCCTTTCCCCAGTGCTCTGCAAGCTCTCCAGGACAACATAGAATCTGGGGCTCTGTGCTTTCTTTCCTTCTGAACAAGTGTTACTGTTTTCTGCACAAAAGCGATTCTTGCGAAGCAATGTGAACACTTCTGCTTCCCAGGCACAGAGAAGGTGCTAGCAGGGAATTCTCTGCCTGCCTTTCCCCAGTGCTCTGCAAGCTCTCCAGGACAACATAGAATCTGGGGCTCTGTGCTTTCTTTCCTTCTGAACAAGTGTTACTGTTTTCTGCACAAAAGCGATTCTTGCGAAGCAATGTGAACACTTCTGCTTCCCAGGCACAGAGAAGGTGCTAGCAAGGAATTCTCTGCCTGCCTTTCCCCAGTGCTCTGCAAGCTCTCCAGGACAACATAAAATCTGGGGCTCTGTGCTTTCTTTCCTTCTGAACAAGTGTTACTGTTTTCTGCACAAAAGCGATTCTTGCGAAGCTATGTGAACACTTCTGCTTCCCAGGCACACAGAAGGTGCTAGCAAGGAATTCTCTGCCTGCCTTTCCCCAGTGCTCTGCAAGCTCTCCAGGACAACATAGAATCTGGGGCTCTGTGCTTTCTTTCCTTCTGAACAAGTGTTACTGTTTTCTGCACAAAAGCGATTCTGCGAACCAATGTGAACAGGCACAGAGAAGGTGCTAGCAGGGAATTCTCTGCCTGCCTTTCCCCAGTGCTCTGCAAGCTCTCCAGGACAACATAAAATCTGGGGCTCTGTGCTTTCTTTCGTTCTGAACAAGTGTTACTGTTTTCTGCACAAAAGCGATTCTTGCGAAGCAATGTGAACACTTCTGCTTCCCAGGCACAGAGAAGGTGCTATCAGGGAATTCTCTGCCTGCCTTTCCCCAGTGCTCTGCAAGCTCTCCAGGACAACATAGAATCTGGGGCTCTGTGCTTTCTTTCCTTCTGAACAAGTGTTAGTGTTTTCTGCACAAAAGCGATTCTGCGAAGCAATGTGAACACTTCTGCTTCCCAGGCACAGAGTAGGTGCTATCAGGGAATTCTCTGCCTGCCTTTCCCCAGTGCTCTGCAAGCTCTCCAGGACAACATAGAATCTGGGGCTCTGTGCTTTCTTTCCTTCTGAACAAGTGTTACTGTTTTCTGCACAAAAGCGATTCTTGCGAAGCAATGTGAACACTTCCGCTTCCCAGGCACAGAGAAGGTGCTATCAGGGAATTCTCTGCCTGCCTTTCCCCAGTGCTCTGCAAGCTCTCCAGGACAACATAGAATCTGGGGCTCTGTGCTTTCTTTCCTTCTGAACAAGTGTTAGTGTTTTCTGCACAAAAGCGATTCTGCAAAGCAATGTGAACACTTCTGTTTCCCAGGCACAGAGAAGGTGCTATCAGGGAATTCTCTGCCTGCCTTTCCCCAGTGCTCTGCAAGCTCTCCAGGACAACATAAAATCTGGGGCTCTGTGCTTTCTTTCCTTCTGAACAAGTGTTACTGTTTTCTGCACAAAAGCGATTCTGCGAAGCAATGTGAACACTTCTGCTTCCCAGGCACAGAGAAGGTGCTATCAGGGAATTCTCTGCCTGCCTTTCCCCAGTGCTCTGCAAGCTCTCCAGGACAACATAGAATCTGGGGCTCTGTGCTTTCTTTCCTTCTGAACAAGTGTTAGTGTTTTCTGCACAAAAGCGATTCTGCAAAGCAATGTGAACACTTCTGCTTCCCAGGCACAGAGAAGGTGCTATCAGGGAATTCTCTGCCTGCCTTTCCCCAGTGCTCTGCAAGCTCTCCAGGACAACATAAAATCTGGGGCTCTGTGCTTTCTTTCCTTCTGAACAAGTGTTACTGTTTTCTGCACAAAAGCGATTCTTGCGAAGCAATGTGAACACTTCTGCTTCCCAGGCACAGAGAAGGTGCTAGCAGGGAATTCTCTGCCTGCCTTTCCCCAGTGCTCTGCAAGCTCTCCAGGACAACATAGAATCTGGGGCTCTGTGCTTTCTTTCCTTCTGAACAAGTGTTACTGTTTTCTGCACAAAAGCGATTCTGCGAAGCAATGTGAACACTTCTGCTTCCCAGGCACAGAGAAGGTGCTAGCAAGGAATTCTCTGCCTGCCTTTCCCCAGTGCTCTGCAAGCTCTCCAGGACAACATAAAATCTGGGGCTCTGTGCTTTCTTTCCTTCTGAACAAGTGTTACTGTTTTCTGCACAAAAGCGATTCTGCGAAGCAATGTGAACACTTCTGCTTCCCAGGCACAGAGAAGGTGCTAGAAAGGAATTCTCTGCCTGCCTTTCCCCAGTGCTCTGCAAGCTCTCCAGGACAACATAGAATCTGGGGCTCTGTGCTTTCTTTCCTTCTGAACAAGTGTTAGTGTTTTCTGCACAAAAGCGATTCTGCGAAGCAATGTGAACACTTCTGCTTCCCAGGCACAGAGAAGGTGCTAGCAAGGAATTCTCTGCCTGCCTTTCCCCAGTGCTCTAAAAGCTCTCCAGGACAACATAAAATCTGGGGCTCTGTGCTTTCTTTCCTTCTGAACAAGTGTTAGTGTTTTCTGCACAAAAGCGATTCTTGCGAAGCAATGTGAACACTTCTGCTTCCCAGGCACAGAGAAGGTGCTAGCAGGGAATTCTCTGCCTGCCTTTCCCCAGTGCTCTGCAAGCTCTCCAGGACAACATAGAATCTGGGGCTCTGTGCTTTCTTTCCTTCTGAACAAGTGTTACTGTTTTCTGCACAAAAGCGATTCTGCGAAGCAATGTGAACAGGCACAGAGAAGGTGCTATCAGGGAATTCTCTGCCTGCCTTTCCCCAGTGCTCTGCAAGCTCTCCAGGACAACATAGAATCTGGGGCTCTGTGCTTTCTTTCCTTCTGAACAAGTGTTAGTGTTTTCTGCACAAAAGCGATTCTTGTGAAGCAATGTGAACACTTCTGCTTCCCAGGCACAGAGAAGGTGCTAGCAAGGAATTCTCTGCCTGCCTTTCCCCAGTGCTCTGCAAGCTCTCCAGGACAACATAAAATCTGGGGCTCTGTGCTTTCTTTCCTTCTGAACAAGTGTTAGTGTTTTCTGCACAAAAGCGATTCTTGCGAAGCAATGTGAACACTTCTGCTTCCCAGGCACAGAGAAGGTGCTAGCAGGGAATTCCCTGCCTGCCTTTCCCCAGTGCTCTGCAAGCTCTCCAGGACAACATAGAATCTGGTGCTCTGTGCTTTCTTTCGTTCTGAACAAGTGTTACTGTTTTCTGCACAAAAGCGATTCTGCGAAGCAATGTGAACAGGCACAGAGAAGGTGCTATCAGGGAATTCTCTGCCTGCCTTTCCCCAGTGCTCTGCAAGCTCTCCAGGACAACATAGAATCTGGGGCTCTGTGCTTTCTTTCCTTCTGAACAAGTGTTAGTGTTTTCTGCACAAAAGCGATTCTGCGAAGCAATGTGAACACTTCTGCTTCCCAGGCACAGAGAAGGTGCTATCAGGGAATTCTCTGCCTGCCTTTCCCCAGTGCTCTGCAAGCTCTCCAGGACAACATAGAATCTGGGGCTCTGTGCTTTCTTTCCTTCTGAACAAGTGTTAGTGTTTTCTGCACAAAAGCGATTCTTGCGAAGCAATGTGAACACTTCTGCTTCCCAGGCACAGAGAAGGTGCTAGCAGGGAATTCTCTGCCTGCCTTTCCCCAGTGCTCTGCAAGCTCTCCAGGACAACATAGAATCTGGGGCTCTGTGCTTTCTTTCCTTCTGAACAAGTGTTAGTGTTTTCTGCACAAAAGCGATTCTGCAAAGCAATGTGAACACTTCTGCTTCCCAGGCACAGAGAAGGTGCTATCAGGGAATTCTCTGCCTGCCTTTCCCCAGTGCTCTGCAAGCTCTCCAGGACAACATAAAATCTGGGGCTCTGTGCTTTCTTTCCTTCTGAACAAGTGTTACTGTTTTCTGCACAAAAGCGATTCTTGCGAAGCAATGTGAACACTTCTGCTTCCCAGGCACAGAGAAGGTGCTAGCAGGGAATTCTCTGCCTGCCTTTCCCCAGTGCTCTGCAAGCTCTCCAGGACAACATAAAATCTGGGGCTCTGTGCTTTCTTTCCTTCTGAACAAGTGTTACTGTTTTCTGCACAAAAGCGATTCTGCGAAGCAATGTGAACACTTCTGCTTCCCAGGCACAGAGAAGGTGCTAGAAAGGAATTCTCTGCCTGCCTTTCCCCAGTGCTCTGCAAGCTCTCCAGGACAACATAGAATCTGGGGCTCTGTGCTTTCTTTCCTTCTGAACAAGTGTTAGTGTTTTCTGCACAAAAGCGATTCTGCGAAGCAATGTGAACACTTCTGCTTCCCAGGCACAGAGAAGGTGCTAGCAAGGAATTCTCTGCCTGCCTTTCCCCAGTGCTCTAAAAGCTCTCCAGGACAACATAAAATCTGGGGCTCTGTGCTTTCTTTCCTTCTGAACAAGTGTTAGTGTTTTCTGCACAAAAGCGATTCTTGCGAAGCAATGTGAACACTTCTGCTTCCCAGGCACAGAGAAGGTGCTAGCAGGGAATTCTCTGCCTGCCTTTCCCCAGTGCTCTGCAAGCTCTCCAGGACAACATAGAATCTGGGGCTCTGTGCTTTCTTTCCTTCTGAACAAGTGTTACTGTTTTCTGCACAAAAGCGATTCTGCGAAGCAATGTGAACAGGCACAGAGAAGGTGCTATCAGGGAATTCTCTGCCTGCCTTTCCCCAGTGCTCTGCAAGCTCTCCAGGACAACATAGAATCTGGGGCTCTGTGCTTTCTTTCCTTCTGAACAAGTGTTAGTGTTTTCTGCACAAAAGCGATTCTTGTGAAGCAATGTGAACACTTCTGCTTCCCAGGCACAGAGAAGGTGCTAGCAAGGAATTCTCTGCCTGCCTTTCCCCAGTGCTCTGCAAGCTCTCCAGGACAACATAAAATCTGGGGCTCTGTGCTTTCTTTCCTTCTGAACAAGTGTTAGTGTTTTCTGCACAAAAGCGATTCTTGCGAAGCAATGTGAACACTTCTGCTTCCCAGGCACAGAGAAGGTGCTAGCAGGGAATTCCCTGCCTGCCTTTCCCCAGTGCTCTGCAAGCTCTCCAGGACAACATAGAATCTGGTGCTCTGTGCTTTCTTTCGTTCTGAACAAGTGTTACTGTTTTCTGCACAAAAGCGATTCTGCGAAGCAATGTGAACAGGCACAGAGAAGGTGCTATCAGGGAATTCTCTGCCTGCCTTTCCCCAGTGCTCTGCAAGCTCTCCAGGACAACATAGAATCTGGGGCTCTGTGCTTTCTTTCCTTCTGAACAAGTGTTAGTGTTTTCTGCACAAAAGCGATTCTGCAAAGCAATGTGAACACTTCTGCTTCCCAGGCACAGAGAAGGTGCTAGCAGGGAATTCTCTGCCTGCCTTTCCCCAGTGCTCTGCAAGCTCTCCAGGGCAACATAAAATCTGGGGCTCTGTGCTTTCTTTCGTTCTGAACAAGTGTTACTGTTTTCTGCACAAAAGCGATTCTGCGAAGCAATGTGAACAGGCACAGAGAAGGTGCTATCAGGGAATTCTCTGCCTACCTTTCCCCAGTGCTCTGCAAGCTCTCCAGGACAACATAAAATCTGGGGTTCTGTGCTTTCTTTCCTTCTGAACAAGTGTTACTGTTTTCTGCACAAAAGCGATTCTGCGAAGCAATGTGAACAGGCACAGAGAAGGTGCTATCAGGGAATTCTCTGCCTACCTTTCCCCAGTGCTCTGCAAGCTCTCCAGGACAACATAAAATCTGGGGCTCTGTGCTTTCTTTCCTTCTGAACAAGTGTTACTGTTTTCTGCACAAAAGCGATTCTTGCGAAGCTATGTGAACACTTCTGTTTCCCAGGCACACAGAAGGTGCTAGCAAGGAATTCTCTGCCTGCCTTTCCCCAGTGCTCTGCAAGCTCTCCAGGACAACATAGAATCTGGGGCTCTGTGCTTTCTTTCCTTCTGAACAAGTGTTACTGCTTTCTGCACAAAAGCGATTCTGCGAAGCAATGTGAACAGGCACAGAGAAGGTGCTATCAGGGAATTCTCTGCCTGCCTTTCCCCAGTGCTCTGCAAGCTCTCCAGGACAACATAAAATCTGGGGCTCTGTGCTTTCTTTCGTTCTGAACAAGTGTTACTGTTTTCTGCACAAAAGCGATTCTTGCGAAGCAATGTGAACACTTCTGCTTCCCAGGCACAGAGAAGGTGCTATCAGGGAATTCTCTGCCTGCCTTTCCCCAGTGCTCTGCAAGCTCTCCAGGACAACATAGAATCTGGGGCTCTGTGCTTTCTTTCCTTCTGAACAAGTGTTACTGTTTTCTGCACAAAAGCGATTCTGCAAAGCAATGTGAACACTTCTGCTTCCCAGGCACAGAGAAGGTGCTAGCAGGGAATTCTCTGCCTGCCTTTCCCCAGTGCTCTGCAAGCTCTCCAGGGCAACATAAAATCTGGGGCTCTGTGCTTTCTTTCGTTCTGAACAAGTGTTACTGTTTTCTGCACAAAAGCGATTCTGCGAAGCAATGTGAACAGGCACAGAGAAGGTGCTATCAGGGAATTCTCTGCCTGCCTTTCCCCAGTGCTCTGCAAGCTCTCCAGGACAACATAAAATCTGGGGTTCTGTGCTTTCTTTCCTTCTGAACAAGTGTTACTGTTTTCTGCACAAAAGCGATTCTGCGAAGCAATGTGAACAGGCACAGAGAAGGTGCTATCAGGGAATTCTCTGCCTGCCTTTCCCCAGTGCTCTGCAAGCTCTCCAGGACAACATAAAATCTGGGGCTCTGTGCTTTCTTTCCTTCTGAACAAGTGTTACTGTTTTCTGCACAAAAGCGATTCTGCGAAGCAATGTGAACACTTCTGCTTCCCAGGCACAGAGAAGGTGCTAGCAAGGAATTCTCTGCCTGCCTTTCCCCAGTGCTCTGCAAGCTCTCCAGGACAACATAAAATCTGGGGCTCTGTGCTTTCTTTCCTTCTGAACAAGTGTTACTGTTTTCTGCACAAAAGCGATTCTTGCGAAGCTATGTGAACACTTCTGCTTCCCAGGCACACAGAAGGTGCTAGCAAGGAATTCTCTGCCTGCCTTTCCCCAGTGCTCTGCAAGCTCTCCAGGACAACATAGAATCTGGGGCTCTGTGCTTTCTTTCCTTCTGAACAAGTGTTAGTGTTTTCTGCACAAAAGCGATTCTTGCGAAGCAATGTGAACACTTCTGCTTCCCAGGCACAGAGAAGGTGCTAGCAGGGAATTCTCTGCCTGCCTTTCCCCAGTGCTCTGCAAGCTCTCCAGGACAACATAGAATCTGGGGCTCTGTGCTTTCTTTCCTTCTGAACAAGTGTTAGTGTTTTCTGCACAAAAGCGATTCTTGCGAAGCAATGTGAACACTTCTGCTTCCCAGGCACAGAGAAGGTGCTAGCAGGGAATTCTCTGCCTGCCTTTCCCCAGTGCTCTAAAAGCTCTCCAGGACAACATAGAATCTGGGGCTCTGTGCTTTCTTTCCTTCTGAACAAGTGTTAGTGTTTTCTGCACAAAAGCGATTCTGCAAAGCAATGTGAACACTTCTGCTTCCCAGGCACAGAGAAGGTGCTATCAGGGAATTCTCTGCCTGCCTTTCCCCAGTGCTCTGCAAGCTCTCCAGGACAACATAAAATCTGGGGCTC